>NC_091992.1:61960559-62260559 GCF_044704955.1 Pristiophorus japonicus
GGGTGTGTAAAATATCACAGTGAGGTGTAAAATATCACAGTGATGTGTAAAATATCGCAGTGATGTGTAAAATATCACAGTGGTGTGTAAAATATCACAGTGATGTGTAAAATATCTGAGTGATGTGTAAAATATCACAGTGATGTGTAAAATATCGCAGTGATGTGTAAAATACCAGTGATGTGTAAAATATCGCAGTGATGTGTAAAATATCGCAGTGATGTGTAAAATATCAGAGTGATGTGTAAAATATCACAGTGATGTTTAAAATATCACAGTGATGTGTGAAATATCACAGTGCTGTGTAAAATATCACAGTACTGTGTAAAATATCGCAGTGGTGTGTAAAATATCAAAGTGGTGTGTAAAATATCACAGTGGTGTGTAAAATATCGCAGTGATGTGTAAAATATCACACTGCTGTGTAAAATATCGCAGTGGTATGTAAAATATCACAGAGATGTGTTAAATATCGCAGTGATGTGTAAAATATCACAGTGCTGTGTAAAATATCACAGGGTTGTGTAAAATATCACAGTGAGGTGTAAAATATCACAGTGATGTGTAAAATATCACAGTAAGGTGTAAAATATCACAGTGGTGTGTAAAATATCGCAGTGATGTGTAAAATATCACAGTGGTGTGTAACATATCACAGTGATGTGTAAAATATCACAGTGGTGTGTAAAATATCACAGTGATGTGTGAAATATCACAGTGCTGTGTAAAATATCACAGTGCTGTGTAAAATATCGCAGTGGTGTGTAAAATATCGCAGTGGTGTGTAAAATATCACAGTGATGTGTAAAATATCACAGTGCTGTGTAAAATATCGCAGTGGTGTGTAAAATATCACAGTGATGTGTAAATTATCACAGTGCTGTGTAAAATATCACAGTGAAGTGTAAAATATCACAGTGCTGTGTAAAATATCACAGTGGTGTGTAAAATATCAGTGATGTGTAAAATATCGCAGTGATGTGTAAAATATCTGTGGTGTCTAAAATATCGCAGTGGTGTGTAAAATATCGCAGTGGTGTGTAAATTATCACAGTGATGTGTAAAATATCACAGTGATGTGTAAAATATCACAGTGATGTGTAAAATATCGCAGTGGTGTGCAAAATATCACATTGATGTGTAAAATATCACAGTGGTGTGTAAAATATCGCAATGATGTGTAAAATATCACAGTGATGTGTAAAATATCACAGTGGTGTGTAAAATATCGCAATGATATGTAAAATATCAGAGTGATGTGTAAAATATCGCAATGATGTGTAAAATATCAGAGTGATGTGTAACATATCAGAGTGATGTGTAAAATATCACAGTGGTGTGCAAAATATCACAGTGATGTGTAAAATATCACAGTGATGTGTAAAATATCATAGTGATGTGTAAAATATCGCAGTGATGTGTAAAATATCACAGTGATGTGTAAAATATCACAGTGATGTGTAAATTATCGCAGTGATGTGTAAAATATCATAATGATGTGTAAAACATCACAGTGATGTGTAAAATATCGCAGTGATGTGTAAAATATCGCAGTGATGTGTAAAATATCACAGTGATGTGTAAAATATCGCAGTGATGTGTAAAATATCGCAGTGATGTGTAAAATATCACAGTGATGTGTAAAATATCACAGTGATGTGTAAAATATCGCAGTGGTGTGCAAAATATCACATTGATGTGTAAAATATCACAGTGATGTGTAAAATATCGCAGTGGTGTGTAAAATATCAAAGTGGTGTGTACAATATCACAGTGGTGTGTAAAATATCGCAATGATGTGTAAAATATCACAGTGATTTGTAAAATATCACAGTGATGTGTAAAATATCGCAGTGATGTGTAAATTATCACATTGATGTGTAAAATATCGCAGTGATGTGTAAAATATCGCAGTGATGTGTAAATTATCACAGTGATGTGTAAAATATCACAGTGATGTGTAAAATATCGCAGTGATGTGTAAATTATCACAGTGATGTGTAAAATATCACAGTGATGTGTAAAATATCACAGTGATTTGTAAAATATCGCAGTGGTGTGTAAAATATCGCAGTGATGTGTAAATTATCACAGTGATGTGTAAAATATCACAGTGATGTGTAAAATATCGCTGTGCTGTGTAAAATATCACAGTGGTGTGTAAAATATGACAGTGGTGTGTAAAATATCACAGTGATGTGTAATATATCACAGTGGTGTGTAAAATTTCACAGTGGTGTGTAAAATATCGCAGTGCTGTGTAAAATATCACAGTGATGTGTAAAATATCGCAGTGATGTGTAAATTATCACAGTGATGTGTAAAATATCGCAGTGATGTGTAAAATATCGCAGTGATGTGTAAATTATCACAGTGATGTGTAAAATATCACAGTGGTGTGTAAAATATCGCAATGATGTGTAAATTATCACAGTGATGTGTAAAATATCACAGTGATGTGTAAAATATCACAGTGGTGTGTAAAATATCACAGTGATGTGTAAAATATCGCTGTGCTGTGTAAAATATCACAGTGATGTGTAAAATAGCACAGTGATGTGTAAAATATCACAGTGATGTGTAAAATATCACAGTGGTGTGTAAAATATCACAGTGGTGTGTAAAATATGACAGTGGTGTGTAAAATATCACAGTGATGTGTGATATATCACAGTGGTGTGTAAAATTTCACAGTGGTGTGTAAAATATCGCAGTGCTGTGTAAAATATCACAGTGATGTGTCAAATATCGCAGTGATGTGTAAAATATCTGTGGTGTCTAAAATATCGCAGTGATGTGTAAAATATCACAGTGGTGTGCAAAATATCACATTGATGTGTAAAATATCACAGTGGTGTGTAAAATATCGCAATGATGTGTAAAATATCACAGTGATGTGTAAAATATCACAGTGGTGTGTAAAATATCGCAATGATATGTAAAATATCAGAGTGATGTGTAAAATATCGCAATGATGTGTAAAATATCAGAGTGATGTGTAAAATATCAGAGTGATGTGTAAAATATCACAGTGGTGTGCAAAATATCACAGTGATGTGTAAAATATCACAGTGATGTGTAAAATATCATAGTGATGTGTAAAATATCGCAGTGATGTGTAAAATATCACAGTGATGTGTAAATTATCGCAGTGATGTGTAAAATATCATATTGATGTGTAAAATATCACAGTGATGTGTAAAATATCGCAGTGATGTGTAAAATATCACAGTGATGTGTAAAATATCACAGTGATGTGTAAAATATCGCAGTGGTGTGCAAAATATCACATTGATGTGTAAAATATCACAGTGATGTGTAAAATATCGCAGTGGTGTGTAAAATATCAAAGTGGTGTGTACAATATCACAGTGGTGTGTAAAATATCGCAATGATGTGTAAAATATCACAGTGATTTGTAAAATATCACAGTGATGTGTAAAATATCGCAGTGATGTGTAAATTATCACAGTGATGTGTAAAATATCGCAGTGGTGTGTAAAATATCACAGTGGTGTGTAAAATATCACAGTGGTGTGTAAAATATCACAGTGGTGTGTAAAATATCGCAGTGGTGTGTAAAATATCGCAGTGCTGTGTAAAATATCACAGAGATATGTAAAATATCGCAGTGATGTGTAAAATATCACAGTTCTGTGTAAAATATCACAGTGGTGTGTAAAATATCACAGGGGTGTGTAAAATATCACAGTGAGGTGTAAAATATCACAGTGATGTGTAAAATATCGCAGTGATGTGTAAAATATCACAGTGGTGTGTAAAATATCACAGTGATGTGTAAAATATCTGAGTGATGTGTAAAATATCACAGTGATGTGTAAAATATCGCAGTGATGTGTAAAATACCAGTGATGTGTAAAATATCGCAGTGATGTTTAAAATATCGCAGTGATGTGTAAAATATCACAGTGCTGTGTAAAATATCACAGTACTGTGTAAAATATCGCAGTGGTGTGTAAAATATCAAAGTGGTGTGTAAAATATCACAGTGGTGTGTAAAATATCGCAGTGATGTGTAAAATATCACACTGCTGTGTAAAATATCGCAGTGGTATGTAAAATATCACAGAGATGTGTTAAATATCGCAGTGATGTGTAAAATATCACAGTGCTGTGTAAAATATCACAGGGTTGTGTAAAATATCACAGTGAGGTGTAAAATATCACAGTGATGTGTAAAATATCACAGTAAGGTGTAAAATAATCACAGTGGTGTGTAAAATATCGCAGTGATGTGTAAAATATCACAGTGGTGTGTAACATATCACAGTGATGTGTAAAATATCACAGTGGTGTGTAAAATATCACAGTGATGTGTGAAATATCACAGTGCTGTGTAAAATATCACAGTGCTGTGTAAAATATCGCAGTGGTGTGTAAAATATCGCAGTGGTGTGTAAAATATCACAGTGATGTGTAAAATATCACAGTGCTGTGTAAAATATCGCAGTGGTGTGTAAAATATCACAGTGATGTGTAAAATATCACAGTGCTGTGTAAAATATCACAGTGAAGTGTAAAATATCACAGTGCTGTGTAAAATATCACAGTGGTGTGTAAAATATCAGTGATGTGTAAAATATCGCAGTGATGTGTAAAATATCTGTGGTGTCTAAAATATCGCAGTGGTGTGTAAAATATCGCAGTGGTGTGTAAATTATCACAGTGATGTGTAAAATATCACAGTGATGTGTAAAATATCACAGTGATGTGTAAAATATCGCAGTGGTGTGCAAAATATCACATTGATGTGTAAAATATCACAGTGGTGTGTAAAATATCGCAATGATGTGTAAAATATCACAGTGATGTGTAAAATATCACAGTGGTGTGTAAAATATCGCAATGATATGTAAAATATCAGAGTGATGTGTAAAATATCGCAATGATGTGTAAAATATCAGAGTGATGTGTAACATATCAGAGTGATGTGTAAAATATCACAGTGGTGTGCAAAATATCACAGTGATGTGTAAAATATCACAGTGATGTGTAAAATATCATAGTGATGTGTAAAATATCGCAGTGATGTGTAAAATATCACAGTGATGTGTAAAATATCACAGTGATGTGTAAATTATCGCAGTGATGTGTAAAATATCATAATGATGTGTAAAACATCACAGTGATGTGTAAAATATCGCAGTGATGTGTAAAATATCGCAGTGATGTGTAAAATATCACAGTGATGTGTAAAATATCGCAGTGATGTGTAAAATATCGCAGTGATGTGTAAAATATCACAGTGATGTGTAAAATATCACAGTGATGTGTAAAATATCGCAGTGGTGTGCAAAATATCACATTGATGTGTAAAATATCACAGTGATGTGTAAAATATCGCAGTGGTGTGTAAAATATCAAAGTGGTGTGTACAATATCACAGTGGTGTGTAAAATATCGCAATGATGTGTAAAATATCACAGTGATTTGTAAAATATCACAGTGATGTGTAAAATATCGCAGTGATGTGTAAATTATCACATTGATGTGTAAAATATCGCAGTGATGTGTAAAATATCGCAGTGATGTGTAAATTATCACAGTGATGTGTAAAATATCACAGTGATGTGTAAAATATCGCAGTGATGTGTAAATTATCACAGTGATGTGTAAAATATCACAGTGATGTGTAAAATATCACAGTGATTTGTAAAATATCGCAGTGGTGTGTAAAATATCGCAGTGATGTGTAAATTATCACAGTGATGTGTAAAATATCACAGTGATGTGTAAAATATCGCTGTGCTGTGTAAAATATCACAGTGGTGTGTAAAATATGACAGTGGTGTGTAAAATATCACAGTGATGTGTAATATATCACAGTGGTGTGTAAAATTTCACAGTGGTGTGTAAAATATCGCAGTGCTGTGTAAAATATCACAGTGATGTGTAAAATATCGCAGTGATGTGTAAATTATCACAGTGATGTGTAAAATATCGCAGTGATGTGTAAAATATCGCAGTGATGTGTAAATTATCACAGTGATGTGTAAAATATCACAGTGGTGTGTAAAATATCGCAATGATGTGTAAATTATCACAGTGATGTGTAAAATATCACAGTGATGTGTAAAATATCACAGTGGTGTGTAAAATATCACAGTGATGTGTAAAATATCGCTGTGCTGTGTAAAATATCACAGTGATGTGTAAAATAGCACAGTGATGTGTAAAATATCACAGTGATGTGTAAAATATGACAGTGGTGTGTAAAATATCACAGTGGTGTGTAAAATATGACAGTGGTGTGTAAAATATCACAGTGATGTGTAATATATCACAGTGGTGTGTAAAATTTCACAGTGCTGTGTAAAATATCGCAGTGCTGTGTAAAATATCACAGTGATGTGTCAAATATCACAGTGATGTGTAAAATATCACAGTGATGTGTAAAATATCGCAGTGGTGTGCAAAATATCACATCGATGTGTAAAATATCACAGTGGTGTGTAAAATATCGCAATGATGTGTAAAATATCACAGTGGTGTGTAAAATATCGCAATGATGTGTAAAATATCAGAGTGATGTGTAAAATATCGCAATGATGTGTAAAATATCAGAGTGATGTGTAAAATATCAGAGTGATGTGTAAAATATCGCAGTGATGTGTAAAATATCACATTGATGTGTAAAATATCACAGTGGTGTGTAAAATATCGCAGTGGTGTGTAAAATATCAAAGTGGTGTGTACAATATCACAGTGGTGTGTAAAATATCGCAATGATGTGTAAAATATCACAGTGATTTGTAAAATATCACAGTGGTGTGTAAAATATCGCAATGATGTGTAATATATCACAGTGATGTGTAAAATATCACGAGTGTGTAAAATATCACAGTGCTGTGAAAAATATCACAGTGGTGTGTAAAATATCGCAATGATGTGTAAAATATCACAGTGGTGTGTAAAATATCGCACTGATGTGTAAAATATCACAGTGGTGTGTAAAATATTGCAGTGGTGTGTAAAATATCACAGTGGTGTGTAAAATATCACAGTGCTATGTAAAATATCGCAGTGATGTGTAAAATATCACAGTGATGTGTAAAATTTCACAGTGGTGTGTAAAATATCGCAGTAATGTGTAAAATATCACAGTGGTGTGTAAAATATCAAAGTGGTGTGTAAAATATCACAGTGGTGTGTAAAATATCACAGTGATGTGTAAAATATCACGAGTGTGTAAAATATCACAGTGCTGTGAAAAATATCACAGTGGTGTGTAAAATATCGCAATGATGTGTAAAATATCACAGTGGTGTGTAAAATATCGCACTGATGTGTAAAATATCACAGTGGTGTGTAAAATATTGCAGTGGTGTGTAAAATATCACAGTGGTGTGTAAAATATCACAGTACTATGTAAAATATCGCAGTGGTGTAAAATATCACAGTGATGTGTAAAATTTCACAGTGGTGTGTAAAATATCGCAGTAATGTGTAAAATATCACAGTGGTGTGTAAAATATCAAAGTGGTGTGTAAAATATCACAGTGGTGTGTAAAATATCAAAGTGTTGTGTAAAATATCACAGTGGTGTATAACTTATCACAGTGATGTGTAAAATATCACATTGGTGTGTAAAATATCACAGTGGTGTGTAAAATATCACATTGGTGTGTAAAATATCACAGTGGTGTGTAAATATCAGTGATGTGTAAAATATCACAGTGGTGTGTAAAATGTCACAGTGATGTGTAAAATAGCACAGTGATGTGTAAAATATCACAGTGACGTGTAAAATAGCACAGTGATGTGTAAAATATGACAGTGGTGTGTAAAATATCACAGTGGTGTGTAAAATATGACAGTGGTGTGTAAAATATCACAGTGATGTGTAATATATCACAGTGGTGTGTAAAATTTCACAGTGGTGTGTAAAATATCGCAGTGCTGTGTAAAATATCACAGTGTTGTGTAAAATATCACAGTGCTGTGTAAAATATCACAGTGATGTGTCAAATATCATAGTGATGTGTAAAATATCACAGTGATGTGTAAAATATCGCAGTGGTGTGCAAAATATCATATTGATGTGTAAAATATCACAGTGGTGTGTAAAATATCGCAATGATGTGTAAAATATCACAGTGATGTGTAAAATGTCACAGTGGTGTGTAAAATATCGCAATGATGTGTAAAATATCAGAGTGATGTGTAAAATATCGCAACGATGTGTAAAATATCAGAGTGATGTGTAAAATATCGCAGTGATGTGTAAAATATCACATTGATGTGTAAAATATCACAGTGGTGTGTAAAATATCGCAATGATGTGTAAAATATCAGAGTGATGTGTAAAATATCGCAATGATGTGTAAAATATCAGAGGTGTAAAATATCGCAGTGATGTGTAAAATATCACATTGATGTGTAAAATATCACAGTGGTGTGTAAAATATCGCAGTGGTGTGTAAAATATCGCAATGATGTGTAAAATATCACAGTGATGTGTAAAATATCGCAGTGATGTGTAAAATATCACATTGATGTGTAAAATATCACAGTGGTGTGTAAAATATCGCAGTGGTGTGTAAAATATCGCAATGATGTGTAAAATATCACAGTGATGTGTAAAATATCACAGTGGTGTGTAAAATATCGCAATGATGTGTAAAATATCACCGTGATGTGTAAAATATCACAGGTGTGTGTAAAATATCACAGTGCTGTGAAAAATATCACAGTGGTGTGTAAAATATCGCAATGATGTGTAAAATATCACAGTGGTGTGTAAAATATCGCACTGATGTGTAAAATATCACAGTGAGGTGTAAAATATCACAGTGATGTGTAAAATATCACAGTGAGGTGTAAAATATCACAGTGATGTGTAAAATATCACAGTGAGGTGTAAAATATCGCAGTGAAGTGTAAAATATCGCAGTGATGTGTAAAATATCGCAGTGCTGTGTAAAATATCGCAGTGATGTGTAAAATATCACAGTGGTGTGTAAAATATCACAGAGATGTGTAAAATATCACAGTGATGTGTAAAATATCACAGTGCTGTGTAAAATATCATAGGGTTGTGTAAAATATCACAGTGAGGTGTAAAATATCACAGTGATGTGTAAAATATCACAGTGTTGTATAAAATATCACAGTGGTGTGTAAAATATCACAGTGATGTGTAAAATATCACAGTGGTGTGTAACATATCACAGTGATGTGTAAAATATCACAGTGGTGTGTAAAATATTACAGTGATGTGTGAAATATCACAGTGCTGTGTAAAATATCACAGTGCTGTGTAAAATATCGCAGTGGTGTGTAAAATATCGCAGTGGTGTGTAAAATATCACAGTGATGTGTAAAATATCACAGTGCTGTGTAAAATATCGCAGTGGTGTGTAAAATATCACAGTGATGTGTAAATTATCACAGTGCTGTGTAAAATATCACAGTGAAGTGTAAAATATCACAGTGCTGTGTAAAATATCACAGTGGTGTGTAAAATATCAGTGATGTGTAAAATATCGCAGTGATGTGTAAAATATCAGTGGTGTCTAAAATATCGCAGTGGTGTGTAAAATATCGCAGTGGTGTGTAAATTATCACAGTGATGTGTAAAATATCACAGTGATGTGTAAAATATCACAGTGATGTGTAAAATATCGCAGTGGTGTGCAAAATATCACATTGATGTGTAAAATATCACAGTGGTGTGTAAAATATCGCAATGATGTGTAAAATATCACAGTGATGTGTAAAATATCACAGTGGTGTGTAAAATATCGCAATGATGTGTAAAATATCAGAGTGATATGTAAAATATCGAAATGATGTGTAAAATATCAGAGTGATGTGTAAAATATCGCAGTGATGTGTAAAATATCACAGTGGTGTGTAAAATATCACAGTGGGGTGCAAAATATCACAGTGATGTGTAAAATATCACAGTGATGTGTAAAATATCACAGTGATGTGTAAAATATCGCAGTGATGTGTAAAATATCACAGTGATGTGTAAAATATCACAGTGATGTGTAAAATATCACAGTGGTGTATAACTTATCACAGTGATGTGTAAAATATCACATTGGTGTGTAAAATATCACAGTGGTGTGTAAAATATCACAGTGCTGTGTAAAATATCACAGTGATGTGTCAAATATCATAGTGATGTGTAAAATATCACAGTGATGTGTAAAATATCGCAGTGGTGTGCAAAATATCATATTGATGTGTAAAATATCACAGTGGTGTGTAAAATATCGCAATGATGTGTAAAATATCACAGTGATGTGTAAAATATCACAGTGGTGTGTAAAATATCGCAATGATGTGTAAAATATCAGAGTGATGTGTAAAATATCGCAATGATGTGTAAAATATCAGAGTGATGTGTAAAATATCGCAGTGATGTGTAAAATATCACATTGATGTGTAAAATATCACAGTGGTGTGTAAAATATCGCAGTTGGGTGTAAAATATCGCAATGATGTGTAAAATATCACAGTGATGTGTAAAATATCACAGTGGTGTGTAAAATATCGCAATGATGTGTAAAATATCACAGTGATGTGTAAAATATCACAGTGGTGTGTAACATATCACAGTGATGTGTAAAATATCACAGTGGTGTGTAAAATATTACAGTGATGTGTGAAATATCACAGTGCTGTGTAAAATATCACAGTGCTGTGTAAAATATCGCAGTGGTGTGTAAAATATCGCAGTGGTGTGTAAAATATCACAGTGATGTGTAAAATATCACAGTGCTGTGTAAAATATCGCAGTGGTGTGTAAAATATCACAGTGATGTGTAAATTATCACAGTGCTGTGTAAAATATCACAGTGAAGTGTAAAATATCACAGTGCTGTGTAAAATATCACAGTGGTGTGTAAAATATCAGTGATGTGTAAAGTATCGCAGTGATGTGTAAAATATCAGTGGTGTCTAAAATATCGCAGTGGTGTGTAAAATATCGCAGTGGTGTGTAAATTATCACAGTGATGTGTAAAATATCACAGTGATGTGTAAAATATCACAGTGATGTGTAAAATATCGCAGTGGTGTGCAAAATATCACATTGATGTGTAAAATATCACAGTGGTGTGTAAAATATCGCAATGATGTGTAAAATATCACAGTGATGTGTAAAATATCACAGTGGTGTGTAAAATATCGCAATGATGTGTAAAATATCAGAGTGATATGTAAAATATCGAAATGATGTGTAAAATATCAGAGTGATGTGTAAAATATCGCAGTGATGTGTAAAATATCACAGTGGTGTGTAAAATATCACAGTGGGGTGCAAAATATCACAGTGATGTGTAAAATATCACAGTGATGTGTAAAATATCACAGTGATGTGTAAAATATCGCAGTGATGTGTAAAATATCACAGTGATGTGTAAAATATCACAGTGATGTGTAAAATATCACAGTGGTGTATAACTTATCACAGTGATGTGTAAAATATCACATTGGTGTGTAAAATATCACAGTGCTGTGTAAAATATCACAGTGATGTGTCAAATATCATAGTGATGTGTAAAATATCACAGTGATGTGTAAAATATCGCAGTGGTGTGCAAAATATCATATTGATGTGTAAAATATCACAGTGGTGTGTAAAATATCGCAATGATGTGTAAAATATCACAGTGATGTGTAAAATATCACAGTGGTGTGTAAAATATCGCAATGATGTGTAAAATATCAGAGTGATGTGTAAAATATCGCAATGATGTGTAAAATATCAGAGTGATGTGTAAAATATCGCAGTGATGTGTAAAATATCACATTGATGTGTAAAATATCACAGTGGTGTGTAAAATATCGCAGTTGGGTGTAAAATATCGCAATGATGTGTAAAATATCACAGTGATGTGTAAAATATCACAGTGGTGTGTAAAATATCGCAATGATGTGTAAAATATCACAGTGATGTGTAAAATATCACAGGTGTGTGTAAAATATCACAGTGCTGTGAAAAATATCACAGTGGTATGTAAAATATCGCAATGATGAGTAAAATATCACAGTGGTGTGTAAAATATCGCACTGATGTGTAAAATATCACAGTGGTGTGTAAAATATTGCAGTGGTGTGTAAAATATCACAGTGGTGTGTAAAATATCACAGTGCTATGTAAAATATCGCAGTGATGTGTAAAATATCACAGTGATGTGTAAAATATCACAGTGCTGTGTAAAATATCGCAGTGATGTGTAAAATATCACAGTGGTGTGTAAAATATCACAGTGCTGTGTAAAATATCACAGTGATGTGTAAAATATCAGAGTGATGTGTAAAATATCGCAGTGATGTGTAAAATATCGCAGTGATGTGTAAAATATCACAGTGCTGTGTAAAATATCGCAGTGATGTGTAAAATATCGCAGTGATGTGTAAAATATCACAGTGGTGTGTAAAATATCGCAGTGATGTGTAAAATATCGCAGTGCTGTGTAACATATCACAGTGGTGTGTAAAATATCACAGTGATGTGTGAAATATCACAGTGCTGTGTAGAATATCACAGTGCTGTGTAGAATATCGCGGTGGTGTGTAAAATATCGCAGTGATGTGTAAAATATCGCAGTGCTGTGTAAAATATCGCAGTGATGTGTAAAATATCTCAGTGATGTGTAAAATATCACAGTGATGTGTAAAATATCACAGTGGTGTGTAAAATATCACAGTGGTGTGTAAAATATCGCAGTGGTGTGTAAAATATCGCAGTGATGTGTAAAATATCACAGTGTTGTGTAAAATATCGCAGTGGTGTGTAAAATATCACAGTGGTGTGTAACATATCACAGTGATGTGTAAAATATCACAGTGCTGTGTAAAATATCACAGTGGTGTGTAAAATATCACAGTGCTGTGTAAAATATCACAGTGATGTGTAAAATATCAGAGTGATGTGTGAAATATCGTAGTGAGGTGTAAAATATCGCAGTGATGTGTAAAATACCAGTGATGTGTAAAATATCGCAGTGATGTGTAAAATATCGCAGTGATGTGTAAAATATCAGAGTGATTCGTAAAATATCACAGTGATGTGTAAAATATCGCAGTGGTGTGTTAAATATCACAGTGGTGTGTAAAATATCACACTGCTGTGTAAAATATCGCAGTGGTGTGTAAAATATCGCAGTGATGTGTAAAATATCACAGTGGTGTGTAAAATATCGCAGTGATGTGTAAAATATCACAGTGGTGTGTAACATATCACAGTGATGTGTGAAATATCACAGTGCTGTGTAAAATATCACAGTGCTGTGTAAAATATCGCAGTGGTGTGTAAAATATCGCAGTGGTGTGTAAAATATCAAAGTGGTGTGTAAAATATCACAGTGGTGTGTAAAATATCGCGGTGATGTGTAAAATATCACACTGCTGTGTAAAATATCGCAGTGGTATGTAAAATATCACAGAGATGTGTAAAATATCGCAGTGATGTGTAAAATATCACAGTGCTGTGTAAAATATCATAGGGTTGTGTAAAATATCACAGTGAGGTGTAAAATATCACAGTGTTGTGTAAAATATCACAGTGGTGTGTAAAATATCGCAGTGATGTGTAAAATATCACAGTGGTGTGTAACATATCACAGTGATGTGTAAAATATCACAGTGGTGTGTAAAATATTACAGTGATGTGTGAAATATCACAGTGCTGTGTAAAATATCACAGTGCTGTGTAAAATATCGCAGTGGTGTGTAAAATATCGCAGTGGTGTGTAAAATATCACAGTGCTGTGTAAAATATCGCAGTGGTGTGTAAAATATCACAGTGATGTGTAAAATATCACAGTGCTGTGTAAAATATAACAGTGAAGTGTAAAATATCACAGTGCTGTGTAAAATATCACAGTGGTGTGTAAAATATCAGTGATGTGTAAAATATCGCAGTGATGTGTAAAATATCAGTGGTGTCTAAAATATCGCAGTGGTGTGTAAAATATCGCAGTGGTGTGTAAAATATCACAGTGATGTGTGAAATATCACAGTGCTGTGTAGAATATCACAGTGCTGTGTAGAATATCGCGGTGGTGTGTAAAATATCGCAGTGATGTGTAAAATATCGCAGTGCTGTGTAAAATATCGCAGTGATGTGTAAAATATCTCAGTGATGTGTAAAATATCACAGTGATGTGTAAAATATCACAGTGGTGTGTAAAATATCACAGTGGTGTGTAAAATATCGCAGTGGTGTGTAAAATATCGCAGTGATGTGTAAAATATCACAGTGTTGTGTAAAATATCGCAGTGGTGTGTAAAATATCACAGTGGTGTGTAACATATCACAGTGATGTGTAAAATATCACAGTGCTGTGTAAAATATCACAGTGGTGTGTAAAATATCACAGTGCTGTGTAAAATATCACAGTGATGTGTAAAATATCAGAGTGATGTGTGAAATATCGTAGTGAGGTGTAAAATATCGCAGTGATGTGTAAAATACCAGTGATGTGTAAAATATCGCAGTGATGTGTAAAATATCGCAGTGATGTGTAAAATATCAGAGTGATTCGTAAAATATCACAGTGATGTGTAAAATATCGCAGTGGTGTGTTAAATATCACAGTGGTGTGTAAAATATCACACTGCTGTGTAAAATATCGCAGTGGTGTGTAAAATATCACAGTGATGTGTAAAATATCACAGTGGTGTGTAAAATATCGCAGTGATGTGTAAAATATCACAGTGGTGTGTAACATCACAGTGATGTGTAAAATATCACAGTGCTGTGTAAAATATCACAGTGGTGTGTAAAATATCACAGTGATGTGTGAAATATCACAGTGCTGTGTAAAATATCACAGTGCTGTGTAAAATATCGCAGTGGTGTGTAAAATATCGCAGTGGTGTGTAAAATATCAAAGTGGTGTGTAAAATATCACAGTGGTGTGTAAAATATCGCGGTGATGTGTAAAATATCACACTGCTGTGTAAAATATCGCAGTGGTATGTAAAATATCACAGAGATGTGTAAAATATCGCAGTGATGTGTAAAATATCACAGTGCTGTGTAAAATATCATAGGGTTGTGTAAAATATCACAGTGAGGTGTAAAATATCACAGTGTTGTGTAAAATATCACAGTGGTGTGTAAAATATCGCAGTGATGTGTAAAATATCACAGTGGTGTGTAACATATCACAGTGATGTGTAAAATATCACAGTGGTGTGTAAAATATTACAGTGATGTGTGAAATATCACAGTGCTGTGTAAAATATCACAGTGCTGTGTAAAATATCGCAGTGGTGTGTAAAATATCGCAGTGGTGTGTAAAATATCACAGTGCTGTGTAAAATATCACAGTGATGTGTAAAATATCACAGTGCTGTGTAAAATATCACAGTGAAGTGTAAAATATCACAGTGCTGTGTAAAATATCACAGTGGTGTGTAAAATATCAGTGATGTGTAAAATATCGCAGTGATGTGTAAAATATCAGTGGTGTCTAAAATATCGCAGTGGTGTGTAAAATATCGCAGTGGTGTGTAAATTATCACAGTGATGTGTAAAATATCACAGTGATGTGTAAAATATCACAGTGATGTGTAAAATATCGCAGTGGTGTGCAAAATATCACATTGATGTGTAAAATATCACAGTGGTGTGTAAAATATCGCAATGATGTGTAAAATATCACAGTGATGTGTAAAATATCACAGTGGTGTGTAAAATATCGCAATGATGTGTAAAATATCAGAGTGATGTGTAAAATATCGAAATGATGTGTAAAATATCAGAGTGATGTGTAAAATATCGCAGTGATGTGTAAAATATCACAGTGATGTGTAAAATATCGCAGTGGTGTGCAAAATATCACATTGATGTGTAAAATATCACAGTGGTGTGTAAAATATCACAGTGGGGTGCAAAATATCACAGTGATGTGTAAAATATCACAGTGATGTGTAAAATATCACAGTGATGTGTAAAATATCGCAGTGATGTGTAAAATATCACAGTGATGTGTAAAATATCACAGTGATGTGTAAAATATCACAGTGGTGTGTAAAATATCACAGTGGTGTATAACTTATCACAGTGATGTGTAAAATATCACATTGGTGTGTAAAATATCACAGTGGTGTGTAAAATATCACAGTGCTGTGTAAAATATCACAGTGATGTGTCAAATATCATAGTGATGTGTAAAATATCACAGTGATGTGTAAAATATCGCAGTGGTGTGCAAAATATCATATTGATGTGTAAAATATCACAGTGGTGTGTAAAATATCGCAATGATGTGTAAAATATCACAGTGATGTGTAAAATATCACAGTGGTGTGTAAAATATCGCAATGATGTGTAAAATATCAGAGTGATGTGTAAAATATCGCAATGATGTGTAAAATATCAGAGTGATGTGTAAAATATCGCAGTGATGTGTAAAATATCACATTGATGTGTAAAATATCGCAGTTGGGTGTAAAATATCGCAATGATGTGTAAAATATCACAGTGATGTGTAAAATATCACAGTGGTGTGTAAAATATCGCAATGATGTGTAAAATATCACAGTGATGTGTAAAATATCACAGGTGTGTGTAAAATATCACAGTGCTGTGAAAAATATCACAGTGGTATGTAAAATATCGCAATGATGAGTAAAATATCACAGTGGTGTGTAAAATATCGCACTGATGTGTAAAATATCACAGTGGTGTGTAAAATATTGCAGTGGTGTGTAAAATATCACAGTGGTGTGTAAAATATCACAGTGCTATGTAAAATATCGCAGTGATGTGTAAAATATCACAGTGCTGTGTAAAATATCGCAGTGATGTGTAAAATATCACAGTGGTGTGTAAAATATCACAGTGCTGTGTAAAATATCACAGTGATGTGTAAAATATCA
The DNA here is from genome assembly GCF_044704955.1 of Pristiophorus japonicus. Taxonomy (NCBI): domain Eukaryota; kingdom Metazoa; phylum Chordata; class Chondrichthyes; family Pristiophoridae; genus Pristiophorus; species Pristiophorus japonicus. Next base: position 61,977,429 of record NC_091992.1, read on the forward strand.
GAGTGATGTGTAAAATATCGCAGTGATGTGTAAAATATCGCAGTGATGTGTAAAATATCACAGTGCTGTGTAAAATATCGCAGTGATGTGTAAAATATCGCAGTGATGTGTAAAATATCACAGTGGTGTGTAAAATATCGCAGTGATGTGTAAAATATCGCAGTGCTGTGTAACATATCACAGTGGTGTGTAAAATATCACAGTGATGTGTGAAATATCACAGTGCTGTGTAGAATATCACAGTGCTGTGTAGAATATCGCGGTGGTGTGTAAAATATCGCAGTGCTGTGTAAAATATCGCAGTGCTGTGTAAAATATCGCAGTGATGTGTAAAATATCTCAGTGATGTGTAAAATATCACAGTGATGTGTAAAATATCACAGTGGTGTGTAAAATATCACAGTGGTGTGTAAAATATCGCAGTGGTGTGTAAAATATCGCAGTGATGTGTAAAATATCACAGTGTTGTGTAAAATATCGCAGTGGTGTGTAAAATATCACAGTGGTGTGTAACATATCACAGTGATGTGTAAAATATCAGTGATGTGTAAAATATCACAGTGATGTGGAAAATATCACAGTGCTGTGTAAAATATCAGTGATGTGTAAAATATCACAGTGCTGTGTAAAATATCACAGTGGTGTGTAAAATATCACAGTGCTGTGTACAATATCGCAGTGGTGTGTAAAATATCACACTGCTGTGTAAAATATCGCAGTGGTATGTAAAATATCACAGTGCTGTGTAAAATATCACAGTGGTGTGTACAATATCGCAATGATGTGTAAAATATCACAGTGATGTGTAAAATATCACAGTGGTGTGTAAAATATCGCAATGATGTGTAAAATATCAGAGTGATGTGTAAAATATCGCAATGATGTGTAAAATATCACATTGATGTGTAAAATATCACAGTGGTGTGTAAAATATCGCAGTGGTGTGTAAAATATCGCAATGATGTGTAAAATATCACAGTGATGTGTAAAATATCGCAGCTGGGTGTAAAATATCGCAATGATGTGTAAAATATCACAGTGGTGTGTAAAATAACGCAGTGGTCTGTAAAATATCGCAATGATGTATAAAATATCACAGTGATGTGTAAAATATCACAGTGGTGTGTAAAATATCAGTGCTGTGAAAAATATTACAGTGGTGTGTAAAATATCGCAATGATGTGTAAAATATCACAGTGGTGTGTAAAATATCGCAGTGGTGTGTAACATATCACAGTGGTGTGTAAAATATCACAGTGCTGTGTAAAATATCGCAGTGATGTGTAAAATATCGCAGTGATGTGTAAAATATCACAGTGGTGTGTAACATATCGCAGTGATGTGTAAAATATCACAGTGCTGTGTAACATATCACAGTGGTGTGTAAAATATCACAGTGATGTGTGAAATATCACAGTGCTGTGTAGAATATCACAGTGCTGTGTAGAATATCGCGGTGGTGTGTAAAATATCGCAGTGATGTGTAAAATATCGCAGTGCTGTGTAAAATATCGCAGTGATGTGTAAAATATCTCAGTGATGTGTAAAATATCACAGTGGTGTGTAAAATATCACAGTGGTGTGTAAAATATCGCAGTGGTGTGTAAAATATCGCAATGATGTGTAAAATATCACAGTGATGTGTAAAATATCGCAGTTGGGTGTAAAATATCGCAATGATGTGTAAAATATCACAGTGGTGTGTAAAATAACGCAGTGGTCTGTAAAATATCGCAATGATGTGTAAAATATCAGAGTGATGTGTAAAATATCACAGTGGTGTGTAAAATATCACAGTGCTGTGAAAAATATCACAGTGCTATGTAAAATATCGCAGTGATGTGTAAAATATCGCAGTGATGTGTAAAATATCACAGTGATGTGTAAAATTTCACAGTGGTGTGTAAAATATCGCAGTAATGAGTAAAATATCACAGTGGTGTGTAAAATATCACAGTGCTGTGTAAAATATCGCAGTGGTGTGTAAAATATCAAAGTGGTGTGTAAAATATCACAGTGGTGTATAACTTAACACAGTGATGTGTAAAATATCACATTGGTGTGTAAAATATCACAGTGGTGTGTAAAATATCACAGTGGTGTATAACTTAACACAGTGATGTGTAAAATATCACATTGGTGTGTAAAATATCACAGTGGTGTGTAAAATATCGCAGTGATGTGTAAAATATCACAGTGATGTGTAAAATATCACAGTGATGTGTGAAATATCACAGTGCTGTGTAAAATATCACAGTGGTGTGTAAAATATCACAGTGCTGTGTAAAATATCGCAGTGGTGTGTAAAATATCGCAGTGGTGTGTAAAATATCACAGTTCTATGTAAAATATCGCAGTGGTGTGTAAAATATCACACTGCTGTGTAAAATATCACAGTGGTGTGTAAAATATCGCAATGATGTGTAAAATATCACAGTGATGTGTAAAATATCACAGTGGTGTGTAAAATATCGCAATGATGTGTAAAATATCAGAGTGATGTGTAAAATATCGCAATGATGTGTAAAATATCAGAGTGATGTGTAAAATATCGCAGTGATGTGTAAAATATCACATTGATGTGTAAAATGTCACAGTGGTGTGTAAAATATCGCAGTGGTGTGTAAAATATCGCAATGATGTGTAAAATATCACAGTGATGTGTAAAATATTGCAGTGATGTGTAAAATATCACATTGATGTGTAAAATATCACAGTGGTGTGTAAAATATCGCAGTGGTGTGTAAAATATCGCAATGATGTGTAAAATATCACAGTGATGTGTAAAATATCACAGTCGTGTGTAAAATATCGCAATGATGTGTAAAATATCACAGTGATGTGTAAAATATCACAGGTGTGTAAAATATCACAGTGCTGTGAAAAATATCACAGTGGTGTGTAAAATATCGCAATGATGTGTAAAATATCACAGTGGTGTGTAAAATATCGCACTGATGTGTAAAATATCATAGTGGTGTGTAAAATATTGCAGTGGTGTGTAAAATATCACAGTGGTGTGTAAAATATCACAGTGCTATGTAAAATATCGCAGTGATGTGTAAAATATCACAGTGATGTGTAAAATATCACAGTGGTGTATAACTTATCACAGTGATGTGTAAAATATCACAGTGGTGTGTAAAATATCACAGTGCTGTGTAAAATATCGCAGTCGTGTGTAAAATATCAAAGTGGTGTGTAAAATATCACAGTGGTGTATAACTTATCACAGTGATGTGTAAAATATCACATTGGTGTGTAAAATATCACAGTGGTGTGTAAAATATCACAGTGATGTGTAAAATATCACAGTGGTGTGTAAAATATCACAGTGATGTGTAAAATATCGCAGTGATGTGTGAAATATCACAGTGCTGTGTAAAATATCACAGTGCTGTGTAAAATATCGCAGTGGTGTGTAAAATATCGCAGTGGTGTGTAAAATATCACAGTGATGTGTAAAATATCACAGTGCTGTGTAAAATATCGCAGTGGTGTGTAAAATATCACAGTGATGTGTAAAATATCACAGTGCTGTGTAAAATATCACAGTGAAGTGTAAAATATCACAGTGCTGTGTAAAATATCACAGTGGTGTGTAAAATATCAGTGATGTGTAAAATATCGCAGTGATGTGTAAAATATCAGTGGTGTCTTAAATATCGAAGAGGTGTGTAAAATATCGCAGTGGTGTGTAAATTATCAGAGTGATGTGTAAAATATCACAGTGATGTGTAAAATATCGCAGTGGTGTGCAAAATATCACATTGATGTGTAAAATATCACAGTGGTGTGTAAAATATCGCAATGATGTGTAAAATATCACTGATGTGTAAAATATCACAGTGGTGTGTAAAATATCGCAATGATGTGTAAAATATCAGAGTGATGTGTAAAATATCGAAATGATGTGTAAAATATCAGAGTGATGTGTAAAATATCACAGTGATGTGTAAAATATCGCAGTGGTGTGCAAAATATCATATTGATGTGTAAAATATCACAGTGGTGTGTAAAATATCGCAATGATGTGTAAAATATCACAGTGATGTGTAAAATATCACAGTGGTGTGTAAAATATCGCAATGATGTGTAAAATATCAGAGTGATGTGTAAAATATCGCAATGATGTGTAAAATATCAGAGTGATGTGTAAAATATCGCAGTGATGTGTAAAATATCACATTGATGTGTAAAATATCACAGTGGTGTGTAAAATATCGCAGTTGGGTGTAAAATATCGCAATGATGTGTAAAATATCACAATGATGTGTAAAATATCACAGAGGTGTGTAAAATATCGCAATGATGTGTAAAATATCACAGTGATGTGTAAAATATCACAGGTGTGTGTAAAATATCACAGTGCTGTGAAAAATATCACAGTGGTATGTAAAATATCGCAATGATGAGTAAAATATCACAGTGGTGTGTAAAATATCGCACTGATGTGTAAAATATCACAGTGGTGTGTAAAATATTGCAGTGGTGTGTAAAATATCACAGTGGTGTGTAAAATATCACAGTGCTATGTAAAATATCGCAGTGATGTGTAAAATATCACAGTGATGTGTAAAATATCACAGTGCTGTGTAAAATATCGCAGTGATGTGTAAAATATCACAGTGGTGTGTAAAATATCACAGTGCTGTGTAAAATATCACAGTGATGTGTAAAATATCAGAGTGATGTGTAAAATATCGCAGTGATGTGTAAAATATCGCAGTGATGTGTAAAATATCACAGTGCGGTGTAAAATATCGCAGTGATGTGTAAAATATCGCAGTGGTGTGTAAAATATCACAGTGGTGTGTAAAATATCGCAGTGATGTGTAAAATATCGCAGTGCTGTGTAACATATCACAGTGGTGTGTAAAATATCACAGTGATGTGTGAAATATCACAGTGCTGTGTAGAATATCACAGTGCTGTGTAGAATATCGCGGTGGTGTGTAAAATATCGCAGTGATGTGTAAAATATCGCAGTGCTGTGTAAAATATCGCAGTGATGTGTAAAATATCTCAGTGATGTGTAAAATATCACAGTGATGTGTAAAATATCACAGTGGTGTGTAAAATATCACAGTGGTGTGTAAAATATCGCAGTGGTGTGTAAAATATCGCAGTGTTGTGTAAAATATCGCAGTGGTGTGTAAAATATCACAGTGGTGTGTAACATATCACAGTGATGTGTAAAATATCACAGTGCTGTGTAAAATATCACAGTGGTGTATAAAATATCGCAGTGATGTGTAAAATATCACAGTGATGTGTAAAATATCACAGTGATGTGGAAAATATCACAGAGCTGTGTAAAATATCACAGTGATGTGTGAAATATCACAGTGCTGTGTAAAATATCACAGTGGTGTGTAAAATATCACAGTGCTGTGTACAATATCGCAGTGGTGTGTAAAATATCACACTGCTGTGTAAAATATCGCAGTGGTATGTAAAATATCACAGTGCTGTGTAAAATATCACAGTGGTGTGTAAAATATCGCAATGATGTGTAAAATATCACAGTGATGTGTAAAATATCACAGTGGTGTGTAAAATATCGCAATGATGTGTAAAATATCAGAGTGATGTGTAAAATATCGCAATGATGTGTAAAATATCACATTGATGTGTAAAATATCACAGTGGTGTGTAAAATATCGCAGTGGTGTGTAAAATATCGCAATGATGTGTAAAATATCACAGTGATGTGTAAAATATCGCAGTTGGGTGTAAAATATCGCAATGATGTGTAAAATATCACAGTGGTGTGTAAAATAACGCAGTGGTCTGTAAAATATCGCAATGATGTATAAAATATCACAGTGATGTGTAAAATATCACAGTGGTGTGTAAAATATCAGTGCTGTGAAAAATATTACAGTGGTGTGTAAAATATCGCAATGATGTGTAAAATATCACAGTGGTGTGTAAAATATCGCAGTGGTGTGTAACATATCACAGTGGTGTGTAAAATATCACAGTGCTGTGTAAAATATCGCAGTGATGTGTAAAATATCGCAGTGATGTGTAAAATATCACAGTGGTGTGTAAAATATCGCAATGATGTGTAAAATATCAGAGTGATGTGTAAAATATCGCAATGATGTGTAAAATATCACATTGATGTGTAAAATATCACAGTGGTGTGTAAAATATCGCAGTGGTGTGTAAAATATCGCAATGATGTGTAAAATATCACAGTGATGTGTAAAATATCGCAGTTGGGTGTAAAATATCGCAATGATGTGTAAAATATCACAGTGGTGTGTAAAATAACGCAGTGGTCTGTAAAATATCGCAATGATGTATAAAATATCACAGTGATGTGTAAAATATCACAGTGGTGTGTAAAATATCAGTGCTGTGAAAAATATTACAGTGGTGTGTAAAATATCGCAATGATGTGTAAAATATCACAGTGGTGTGTAAAATATCGCAGTGGTGTGTAACATATCACAGTGGTGTGTAAAATATCACAGTGCTGTGTAAAATATCGCAGTGATGTGTAAAATATCGCAGTGATGTGTAAAATATCACAGTGGTGTGTAAAATATCGCAGTGATGTGTAAAATATCTCAGTGATGTGTAAAATATCACAGTGGTGTGTAAAATATCACAGTGGTGTGTAAAATATCGCAGTGGTGTGTAAAATATCGCAATGATGTGTAAAATATCACAGTGATGTGTAAAATATCGCAGTTGGGTGTAAAATATCGCAATGATGTGTAAAATATCACAGTGGTGTGTAAAATAACGCAGTGGTCTGTAAAATATCGCAATGATGTGTAAAATATCACAGTGATGTGTAAAATATCACAGTGGTGTGTAAAATATCACAGTGCTGTGAAAAATATCACAGTGCTATGTAAAATATCACAGTGATGTGTAAAATATCGCAATGATGTGTAAAATATCAGAGTGATGTGTAAAATATCACAGTGGTGTGTAAAATATTGCAGTGGCGTGTAAAATATCACAGTGGTGTGTAAAATATCACAGTGCTATGTAAAATATCGCAGTGATGTGTAAAATATCAGAGTGATGTGTAAAATTTCACAGTGGTGTGTAAAATATCGCAGTAATGAGTAAAATATCACAGTGGTGTGTAAAATATCACAGTGCTGTGTAAAATATCGCAGTGGTGTGTAAAATATCAAAGTGGTGTGTAAAATATCACAGTGGTGTATAACTTAACACAGTGATGTGTAAAATATCACATTGGTGTGTAAAATATCACAGTGGTGTGTAAAATATCGCAGTGATGTGTAAAATATCACAGTGGTGTGTAAAATATCACAGTGATGTGTAAAATATCACAGTGGTGTGTAAAATATCGCAGTGCTGTGTAAAATATCGCAGTGTTGTGTAAAATATCGCAGTGTTGTGTAAAATATCGCAGTGGTGTGTAAAATATCGCAGTGGTGTGTAACATATCACAGTGCTGTGTAAAATATCACAGTGGTGTATAAAATATCGCAGTGATGTGTAAAATATCACAGCGATGTGGAAAATATCACAGTGCTGTGTAAAATATCACAGTGATGTGTGAAATATCACAGTGCTGTGTAAAATATCACAGTGGTGTGTAAAATATCACAGTGCTGTGTAAAATATCGCAGTGGTGTGTAAAATATCGCAGTGGTGTGTAAAATATCACAGTTCTATGTAAAATATCGCAGTGGTGTGTAAAATATCACACTGCTGTGTAAAATATCGCAGTGGTATGTAAAATATCACAGTGCTGTGTAAAATATCACAGTGGTGTGTAAAATATCGCAATGATGTGTAAAATATCACAGTGATGTGTAAAATATCACAGTGGTGTGTAAAATATCGCAATGATGTGTAAAATATCAGAGTGATGTGTAAAATATCGCAATGATGTGTAAAATATCAGAGTGATGTGTAAAATATCGCAGTGATGTGTAAAATATCACATTGATGTGTAAAATATCACAGTGGTGTGTAAAATATCGCAGTGGTGTGTAAAATATCGCAATGATGTGTAAAATATCACAGTGATGTGTAAAATATTGCAGTGATGTGTAAAATATCACATTGATGTGTAAAATATCACAGTGGTGTGTAAAATATCGCAGTGGTGTGTAAAATATCGCAATGATGTGTAAAATATCACAGTGATGTGTAAAATATCACAGTCGTGTGTAAAATATCGCAATGATGTGTAAAATATCACAGTGATGTGTAAAATATCACAGGTGTGTGTAAAATATCACAGTGCTGTGAAAAATATCACAGTGGTGTGTAAAATATCGCAATGATGTGTAAAATATCACAGTGGTGTGTAAAATATCGCACTGATGTGTAAAATATCATAGTGGTGTGTAAAATATTGCAGTGGTGTGTAAAATATCACAGTGGTGTGTAAAATATCACAGTGCTATGTAAAATATCGCAGTGATGTGTAAAATATCACAGTGATGTGTAAAATATCACAGTGGTGTATAACTTATCACAGTGATGTGTAAAATATCACAGTGGTGTGTAAAATATCACAGTGCTGTGTAAAATATCGCAGTCGTGTGTAAAATATCAAAGTGGTGTGTAAAATATCACAGTGGTGTATAACTTATCACAGTGATGTGTAAAATATCACATTGGTGTGTAAAATATCACAGTGGTGTGTAAAATATCACAGTGATGTGTAAAATATCACAGTGGTGTGTAAAATATCACAGTGATGTGTAAAATATCGCAGTGATGTGTAAAATATCACAGAGATATGTAAAATATCGCAGTGATGTGTAAAATATCTCAGTGATGTGTAAAATATTACAGTGGTGTGTAAAATATCGCAGTGCTGTGTAAAATATCGCAGTGATGTGTAAAATATCTCAGTGATGTGTAAAATATCACAGTGGTGTGTAAAATATCACAGTGATGTGTAAAATATCACAGTGGTGTGTAAAATATCGCAGTGGTGTGTAAAATATCGCAGTGCTGTGTAAAATATCGCAGTGATGTGTAAAATATCGCAGTGATGTGTAAAATATCACAGTGTTGTGTAAAATATCGCAGTGGTGTGTAAAATATCTCAGTGGTGTGTAACATATCACAGTGATGTGTAAAATATCACAGTGCTGTGTAAAATATCACAGTGGTGTATAAAATATCGCAGTGATGTGTAAAATATCACAGTGATGTGGAAAATATCACAGTGCTGTGTAAAATATCACAGTGATGTGTGAAATATCACAGTGCTGTGTAAAATATCACAGTGGTGTGTAAAATATCACAGTGCTGTGTAAAATATCGCAGTGGTGTGTAAAATATCACACTGCTGTGTAAAATATCGCAGTGGTATGTAAAATATCACAGTGCTGTGTAAAATATCACAGTGGTGAGTAAAATATCGCAATGATGTGTAAAATATCACAGTGATGTGTAAAATATCACAGTGATGTGTAAAATATCACAGTGGTGTGTAAAATATCGCAATGATCTGTAAAATATCAGAGTGATGTGTAAAATATCGCAATGATGTGTAAAATATCAGAGTGATGTGTAAAATATCGCAGTGATGTGTAAAATATCACATTGATGTGTAAAATATCACAGTGGTGTGTAAAATATCGCAGTGGTGTGTAACATATCACAGTGGTGTGTAAAATATCACAGTGCTGTGTAAAATATCGCAGTGATGTGTAAAATATCGCAGTGATGTGTAAAATATCACAGTGGTGTGTAAAATATCGCAGTGATGTGTAAAATATCTCAGTGATGTGTAAAATATCACAGTGGTGTGTAAAATATCACAGTGGTGTGTAAAATATCGCAGTGGTGTGTAAAATATCGCAATGATGTGTAAAATATCACAGTGATGTGTAAAATATCGCAGTTGGGTGTAAAATATCGCAATGATGTGTAAAATATCACAGTGGTGTGTAAAATAACGCAGTGGTCTGTAAAATATCGCAATGATGTGTAAAATATCACAGTGATGTGTAAAATATCACAGTGGTGTGTAAAATATCACAGTGCTGTGAAAAATATCACAGTGCTATGTAAAATATCACAGTGATGTGTAAAATAACGCAGTGGTCTGTAAAATATCGCAATGATGTGTAAAATATCAGAGTGATGTGTAAAATATCACAGTGGTGTGTAAAATATTGCAGTGGCGTGTAAAATATCACAGTGGTGTGTAAAATATCACAGTGCTATGTAAAATATCGCAGTGATGTGTAAAATATCAGAGTGATGTGTAAAATTTCACAGTGGTGTGTAAAATATCGCAGTAATGAGTAAAATATCACAGTGGTGTGTAAAATATCACAGTGCTGTGTAAAATATCGCAGTGGTGTGTAAAATATCAAAGTGGTGTGTAAAATATCACAGTGGTGTATAACTTAACACAGTGATGTGTAAAATATCACATTGGTGTGTAAAATATCACAGTGGTGTGTAAAATATCGCAGTGATGTGTAAAATATCACAGTGGTGTGTAAAATATCACAGTGATGTGTAAAATATCACAGTGGTGTGTAAAATATCGCAGTGCTGTGTAAAATATCGCAGTGTTGTGTAAAATATCGCAGTGTTGTGTAAAATATCGCAGTGGTGTGTAAAATATCGCAGTGGTGTGTAACATATCACAGTGCTGTGTAAAATATCACAGTGGTGTATAAAATATCGCAGTGATGTGTAAAATATCACAGCGATGTGGAAAATATCACAGTGCTGTGTAAAATATCACAGTGATGTGTGAAATATCACAGTGCTGTGTAAAATATCACAGTGGTGTGTAAAATATCACAGTGCTGTGTAAAATATCGCAGTGGTGTGTAAAATATCGCAGTGGTGTGTAAAATATCACAGTTCTATGTAAAATATCGCAGTGGTGTGTAAAATATCACACTGCTGTGTAAAATATCGCAGTGGTATGTAAAATATCACAGTGCTGTGTAAAATATCACAGTGGTGTGTAAAATATCGCAATGATGTGTAAAATATCACAGTGATGTGTAAAATATCACAGTGGTGTGTAAAATATCGCAATGATGTGTAAAATATCAGAGTGATGTGTAAAATATCGCAATGATGTGTAAAATATCAGAGTGATGTGTAAAATATCGCAGTGATGTGTAAAATATCACATTGATTTGTAAAATATCACAGTGGTGTGTAAAATATCGCAGTGGTGTGTAAAATATCGCAATGATGTGTAAAATATCACAGTGATGTGTAAAATATTGCAGTGATGTGTAAAATATCACATTGATGTGTAAAATATCACAGTGGTGTGTAAAATATCGCAGTGGTGTGTAAAATATCGCAATGATGTGTAAAATATCACAGTGATGTGTAAAATATCACAGTCGTGTGTAAAATATCGCAATGATGTGTAAAATATCACAGTGATGTGTAAAATATCACAGGTGTGTGTAAAATATCACAGTGCTGTGAAAAATATCACAGTGGTGTGTAAAATATCGCAATGATGTGTAAAATATCACAGTGGTGTGTAAAATATCGCACTGATGTGTAAAATATCATAGTGGTGTGTAAAATATTGCAGTGGTGTGTAAAATATCACAGTGGTGTGTAAAATATCACAGTGCTATGTAAAATATCGCAGTGATGTGTAAAATATCACAGTGATGTGTAAAATATCACAGTGGTGTATAACTTATCACAGTGATGTGTAAAATATCACAGTGGTGTGTAAAATATCACAGTGCTGTGTAAAATATCGCAGTCGTGTGTAAAATATCAAAGTGGTGTGTAAAATATCACAGTGGTGTATAACTTATCACAGTGATGTGTAAAATATCACATTGGTGTGTAAAATATCACAGTGGTGTGTAAAATATCACAGTGATGTGTAAAATATCACAGTGGTGTGTAAAATATCACAGTGATGTGTAAAATATCGCAGTGATGTGTAAAATATCACAGAGATATGTAAAATATCGCAGTGATGTGTAAAATATCTCAGTGATGTGTAAAATATTACAGTGGTGTGTAAAATATCGCAGTGCTGTGTAAAATATCGCAGTGATGTGTAAAATATCTCAGTGATGTGTAAAATATCACAGTGGTGTGTAAAATATCACAGTGATGTGTAAAATATCACAGTGGTGTGTAAAATATCGCAGTGGTGTGTAAAATATCGCAGTGCTGTGTAAAATATCGCAGTGATGTGTAAAATATCGCAGTGATGTGTAAAATATCACAGTGTTGTGTAAAATATCGCAGTGGTGTGTAAAATATCTCAGTGGTGTGTAACATATCACAGTGATGTGTAAAATATCACAGTGCTGTGTAAAATATCACAGTGGTGTATAAAATATCGCAGTGATGTGTAAAATATCACAGTGATGTGGAAAATATCACAGTGCTGTGTAAAATATCACAGTGATGTGTGAAATATCACAGTGCTGTGTAAAATATCACAGTGGTGTGTAAAATATCACAGTGCTGTGTAAAATATCGCAGTGGTGTGTAAAATATCACACTGCTGTGTAAAATATCGCAGTGGTATGTAAAATATCACAGTGCTGTGTAAAATATCACAGTGGTGAGTAAAATATCGCAATGATGTGTAAAATATCACAGTGATGTGTAAAATATCACAGTGATGTGTAAAATATCACAGTGGTGTGTAAAATATCGCAATGATCTGTAAAATATCAGAGTGATGTGTAAAATATCGCAATGATGTGTAAAATATCAGAGTGATGTGTAAAATATCGCAGTGATGTGTAAAATATCACATTGATGTGTAAAATATCACAGTGGTGTGTAAAATATCGCAGTGGTATGTAAAATATCGCAATGATGTGTAAAATATCACAGTGATGTGTAAAATATCGCAGTGATGTGTAAAATATCACATTGATGTGTAAAATATCACAGTGGTGTGTAAAATATCGCAGTGGTGTGTAAAATATCGCAATGATGTGTAAAATATCACAGTGATGTGTAAAATATCACAGTCGTGTGTAAAATATCGCAATGATGTGTAAAATATCACAGTGATGTGTAAAATATCACAGGTGTGTGTAAAATATCACAGTGCTGTGAAAAATATCACAGTGGTGTGTAAAATATCGCAATGATGTGTAAAATATCACAGTGGTGTGTAAAATATCGCACTGATGTGTAAAATATCATAGTGGTGTGTAAAATATTGCAGTGGTGTGTAAAATATCACAGTGGTGTGTAAAATATCACAGTGCTATGTAAAATATCGCAGTGATGTGTACAATATCACAGTGATGTGTAAAATATCACAGTGGTGTATAACTTATCACAGTGATGTGTAAAATATCACAGTGGTGTGTAAAATATCACAGTGCTGTGTAAAATATCGCAGTGGTGTGTAAAATATCACAGTGATGTGTAAAATATCGCAGTGATGTGTAAAATATCACAGTGGTGTGTAAAATATCACAGAGATATGTAAAATATCGCAGTGATGTGTAAAATATCACAGTGCTGTGTAAAATATCACAGTGGTGTGTAAAATATCGCAGTGGTGTGTAAAATATCGCAGTGCTGTGTAAAATATCGCAGTGATGTGTAAAGTATCTCAGTGATGTGTAAAATATTACAGTGGTGTGTAAAATATCGCAGTGCTGTGTAAAATATCGCAGTGATGTGTAAAATATCACAGTGGTGTGTAAAATATCACAGTGATGTGTAAAATATCACAGTGGTGTGTAAAATATCACAGTGGTGTGTAAAATATCGCAGTGCTGTGTAAAATATCGCAGTGATGTGTAAAATATCGCAGTGTTGTGTAAAATATCGCAGTGGTGTGTAAAATATCTCAGTGGTGTGTAACATATCACAGTGATGTGTAAAATATCACAGTGCTGTGTAAAATATCACAGTGGTGTATAAAATATCGCAGTGATGTGTAAAATATCACAGTGATGTGGAAAATATCACAGTGCTGTATAAAATATCACAGTGATGTGTGAAATATCACAGTGCTGTGTAAAATATCACAGTGGTGTGTAAAATATCACAGTGCTGTGTAAAATATTGCAGTGGTGTGTAAAATATCGTAGTGGTGTGTAAAATATCACAGTTCTATGTAAAATATCGCAGTGGTGTGTAAAATATCACACTGCTGTGTAAAATGTCGCAGTGGTATGTAAAATATCACAGTGCTGTGTAAAATATCACAGTGGTGTGTAAAATATCGCAGTGGTGTGTAAAATATCACAGTGATGTGTAAAATATCACAGTGGTGTGTAAAATATCACAGTGGTGTGTAAAATATCGCAATGATGTGTAAAATATCAGAGTGATGTGTAAAATATCGCAATGATGTGTAAAATATCAGAGTGATGTGTAAAATATCGCAGTGATGTGTAAAATATCACATTGATGTGTAAAATATCACAGTGGTGTGTAAAATATCGCAGTGGTGTGTAAAATATCGCAATGATGTGTAAAATATCACAGTGGTGTGCAAAATATCACAGTGGTGTGTAAAATATCACAGTGGTGTGCAAAATATCACAGTTGTGTGTAAAATATCGCTGTGTTGTGTAAAATATCGCAAGTGGAGCGTAATATATTCCCCAGGGTCGCTCACGGGAGGCGCAAACATCCTAAATTTCTCCCCCAACATTTTCCACCAAAGGAATCACATACAATACATTTAAAACCTTGGAAATTTATTGACATTGTTGTGTAAACTCAAGAACTATGTTCAGCCATGCCCTGCGCTCGGTATGGTAATAAAAACGTTGCCTTGATTCGCTAGGCAAAGGCTGATGACGAACCAACTCACCTCTACCAGCTTGACAATGTTGGGGTGGTCAAGTTTCTTCAGTATGGCTATCTCTTGGTAGACCCGTTCCAGGGGGGCCGGGGCTTTTGACTGCTCTCCGGATGGGGGCTTCGATCCCCGGGGAGGGGGGCGACCTGGAACCCAGAGCATGGAGTCAGGCGCCATTTTGAATGAAAGTAATGATTTTATTGAAGCATCCTTCAACACAGGGTGTTATGTTGTCATGTATTCAACTATCACTATAACCCATGTATAAGCTGACCTAAGTTGTACACCTTAAGAACATTGACCACAAGGGGGTGAACTTGTCACGATGAAGGCAATTGCCAGGTCACACGTTTGGTGGCCAGTGATCGATGCAGACCTGGAACTTTGTGTTCGCAGGTGCAACACGTGTGCCCAGCTGGGCAACGCACCCAGGGAAGCCCCCCTTAGTCCCTGGTCCTGGCCCACCAAGCCATGGTCACGCATCCATGTGGACTTCGCAGGTCCTTTCATGGGAAAAATGTTTTTGGTTGTAGTAGACACCTACTCCAAATGGATTGAGTGTGCCATTTTAAATTCAAGCACATCCTCTGCCACGGTAGAAAGTCTACGGGCAATGTTCGCCGCCCATGGTCCACCGGATGTCTTGCTCAGCAACAATGGCCCGTGCTTCACAAGCACTGAATTCGAGGACTTCATGGTAGGCAATGGAATCAACCATGTCAGAACGTTCAAGCCGGCCTCAAACAGCCAGGTGGAATGAGCAGTGCAGATAATCAAACAGGGGATGCTCAGAATCAAAAGGGGTTCCCTACAAAGCCGCTTATCACGCCTCCTGTTGGCCAATAGATCCCGACCACACTCACTCACTGGGGTTCCACCCGCAGTGCTGCTAATGAAAAGGACACTCAAAACCAGGTTATCCCTTATACACCCTACTACAAAAGAAATTGTTGAGAGCAGGCGTCAGTCACAATGTGACTACCATGACAGGAACGCGAGGGCGCGATGTATTGATGTCAATGACCCTGTTTTTGTCCTTAATTACGCTGCAGGGCCCAAATGGCTTGCAGGCACTGTGATTGCCAAAGAGGGGAATAGGGTTTTGGTAGTTAAACTTACCAATGGACAAATCTGCCGCAAACACGTGGATCAAACTAAAAGGAGGTTCAGCAACCCCATAGAAGAAGCAGAGGAAGAACATGATGTTGAGTTTCCTCCACCACAGGTCACCGAACACCAGAACTAAAGGGAGGAGAGCCCAGTCACTGTGGGCAGTCTGGTCAGGCCTGAGGCACCACAAACAGCAGACACTCAGGCCAGCGCCCAACAACCGGAGCTCCAACTCAGGCGCTCTACAAGGGAGCGTAAACCACCAGAGAGACTTGACCTGTGATCCCAATAAGACTTTGGCGGGGAGGTGATGTTATGTATTCAACTATCATTGTAACCCATGTATAAGCTGACCTAAGTTATACACCTTGAGAAAATTGACCACAAGGGGTTGAAATTGTGGGAGACACTTCTAACCTGGACTTTCAGGTATAAAAGGGGAAGCTCCACCCACCTTCATCACTTGAGGTCTTGGTAATAAAGGTAACTGGTCACAGAGTGACCTTCTCTCAAGTATGGGCCTCATGTGCATCTTTAGTGTATAGTAAGGACATATCATTATGTATGCAATAAAGGTACAAACTGAGACTGTTTAACTGAACATGTTACAACCTTGTTTCTGCTTTATTTAGTCCCAAAGTGCCTGACTCACAAAATGGCTGGCCTTTTATACCAGAGCCGCACCATGTGCATGCTGCTCAGTGGCCTCCAACAATGACACTATCTGATGCATGACACAAGGTGCCTCAGATCCAGACATAATATTTAGTGTTTAACAGTTGTGCGGTACAATGACACCAATTTGGAAGGCCTCCAATGTATGTGAACGCTGGGTTTCATTGTGCAAAGCAGTATGGAGTCTGACCTGATTCGCTGTGTTCCTGATAGGCTGAACTTTCAGGTATGACCCTTCTACTGAACAACAACTTGTATTTATATAGCGCCTTTAGCCAGAAGCCAATGTAGGTCGTCGAGTACAGGGGTGATGGGTGAGCGGGACTTGGTGCGTTTTGGATCACCTCTAGTTTATGTAGGCACTTCACAGGAGTATTATTGTTTCCAAACTAAGGATGGTGATTGGGGGTAGTGTGCTGACGTGGATTGAGAACTGGTTGTCAGACAGGAAGCAAAGAGTAGGAGCAAATGGGTACTTTTCAGAATGGCAGGCAGTGACTAGTGGGGTACCGCAAGGTTCTGTGCTGGGGCCCCAGCTGTTTACATTGTACATTAATGATTTAGACGAGGGGATTAAATGTAGTATCTCCAAATTTGCGGATGACACTAAGTTGGGTGGCAGTGTGAGCTGCGAGGAGGATGCTATGAGGCTGCAGAGTGACTTGGATAGGTTAGGTGAGTGGGCAAATGCATGGCAGATGAAGTATAATGTGAATAAATGTGAGGTTATCCACTTTGGTGGTAAAAACAGAGAGACAGACTATTATCTGAATGGTGACAGATTAGGAAAAGGGGAGGTGCAACGAGACCTGGGTGTCATGGTACATCAGTCATTGAAGGTTGGCATGCAGGTACAGCAGGCGGTTAAGAAAGCAAATGGCATGTTGGCCTTCATAGCGAAGGGATTTGAGTACAGGGGCAGGGAGGTGTTGCTACAGTTGTACAGGGCTTTGGTGAGGGCACACCTGGAGTATTGTGTACAGTTTTGGTCTCCTAACTTGAGGAAGGACATTCTTGCTATTGAGGGAGTGCAGCGAAAATTCACCAGACTGATTCCAGGGATGGTGGGACTGACCTATCAAGAAAGACTGGATCAACTGGGCTTGTATTCACTGGAGTTCAGAAGAATGAGAGGGGACCTCATAGAAACGTTTAAAATTCTGACGGGTTTAGACAGGTTAGATGCAGGAAGAATGTTTCCAATATTGGGGAAGTCCAGAACCAGGGGTCACAGTCTAAGGATAAGGGGTAAGCCATTTAGGACCGAGATGAGGAGAAACTTCTTCACCCAGAGAGTGGTGAACCTGTGGAATTCTCTACCACAGAAAGTAGTTGAGGCCAATTTTTCACTAAATATATTCAAAAGGGAGTTAGATGAAGTCCTTACTACTCGGGGGATCAAGGGGTATGGCGAGAAAGCAGGAATGGGGTACTGAAGTTGCATGTTCAGCCAATGGCCTACTCCTGCACCTATTTTCTATGTTTCTATGTTCTTTGAAACGAATGAGGCTTGTGGCATAAAGGTCAGCGAGTTTGTAGAATTATACAGGCCAATCTCCCTGACCTCTCACCACCCCCGCTCCCCACCCCACCCTACCCCCGCACATCCCCCGGGCTCCAGCACTGGATAGGAGCAATGTACTCAAAGCCCACCCTGAGCTGTGGCCGACTGGGAGAGCTGGGCCATTAGCAGGGCCCGTGGGTACCTCTGGCCCAAGCCTCCCGTCCGGCAGGGCCGAGCACTGGAAAACAGCTGAATGCCTGAGGCCTCGGGCTCCCTTCCCACCCCATGCCCAGCGACAATGTGAGAGCTTGGGGGTTACAATGGAGGCAGCCTCCTGACCTCAGCTTTGGTACCACACTCACGCCCGTCAGTACTGTAACTCCTGGGTTTCGGGGGCAATGTGAAGCCCTCAGTCCAGGCAGGTGAAGGCCTCATTAAATGCATAAATTGGGGTCTCGTGTAATTCAGGCCCTGTCACCATTTTATTGCAGCCGTGAAGTTGCCGGCCTGGCCAAGGGCACCAGGAGCCCAGGCCCAGGCAAGGGCCCAGAAGCTAAGTGGTTTTAATCTTCTAAGGGTTTCCGGGTGAGTCAGGTGATGCAGGAGTGCGACGCTGGGCCCCATAAGGAAACCCTGAGCCTCTCCTGCACCTGCTTCCCTTCCCCTCCCCTTCTCATCTCCCTCCTCTTGCCCTCCGCTCCCCTCCCCCTCCCCTCCCCTCCCTTCTCCATCCCACCCTCCCCCTCCCTCTGTTCCTCCTCTCCCCCTCCACTCCCCTTCTCGTCCCCCTCCGCTCCACTCCCCTCCCCTCTCCATCCCCATCCCCCTCCGTTCCCCCTCCCCTCCCTGTCCCCCTCCGCTCTCCCTCCCTTCCCCCCTCCCCTTCCCCTCCCCCTCCCTTTCCCTCCCCCCTCCCTCCCCCTTTCCCTTCCCCCCTCCCCTCCCCCTCTCCCCCCCTCCTTCCCTTCCCCCTCCCCGCTCCTCACTCTCTCCCCACCCCTCCCTCTCTCCATGTCTTTCATGCTGGGTTGAGGTGTGAGTTGGGTAATGAGGCCCGGGAGTTACAATGGTGCGGTGCTCACGTTGGCGAATCGGAGCAAGCCAACCGCTGACCTCTCAGCCCCAGTGAAAATCAACTTCCCTGTGTCTGGAAACCCCATGGCCGTTACAGCAGGAAATGGAGGCAAAGGGCAGGTACGTCCTATCCCACCTCCGTTACATGTGTGGGATGGGCCTGTATCTATTGCAGACACATACCCACATCGGCTCTCCCAGAAGCCCCAGACATCACAGGGGCAACATAATGGGAGCGGAGACCCTTCCTGACCTTTGCACTCAAAGCATTCCGAGAGCAAAGGTCAGCAAAATCAGACCCGGTGGAATTGTACCGTAGAAAGGGAAGTGATCCGCAAGATCCTACAAATCCCCAGGGAGGACAGACGCACCAACATTAGCATCCTCGGCCAGGCCAACATCCCCAGCATTGAAGCACTGAACGCACTCGATCAGCTCCTCTCAGCAGGCTACACAATTCGCAGGCCAGACACGAGACTCCCCAAAGCAAGCGCTCTACTCGGAACTTCTTCACGGCAAACGAGCCAAAGGTGGGCAGAGGAAACGTTACAAGGACACCCCCAAAGCCTCCCTGATAAAGTGCACCATCCCCACTGACACCCAGGAGTCCCTGGCCAAAGACTGCCCTTAAGTGGAGGAAGTGCATCCGGGAGAGCGCTGAGCACCTCGAGTCTCATCGCCGAAAGCATGCAGAAATCAACCAGG
Organism: Pristiophorus japonicus; assembly: GCF_044704955.1. Lineage (NCBI taxonomy): Eukaryota > Metazoa > Chordata > Chondrichthyes > Pristiophoridae > Pristiophorus > Pristiophorus japonicus. Next base: position 61,997,261 of record NC_091992.1, read on the forward strand.
CAGGCAGAGGAAACAGCGTGCGGCAAACCTGTCCCACCCACTCCTTCCCTCAACGACTATCTGTCCCACCTGTGACAGGGACTGTGGCTCTCGTATTGGACTGTTCAGCCACCAAAGGACTCATTTTTAGAGTGGAAGCAAGTCTTCCTCGATTCCGAGGGACTGCCTATGATGATGATGATGACCCCGTGAGGTTAACAGCATTCCAGAGTGTGATATATTCACAAAGCACAGCACACACAGCTTCCTAACATGGCAGGCAGCTCTCTCGGAAGTCTCCACAATCTGCCTGGTTCTGTTTATTATTAACCCTGCACTTGCAGTACACAATCCGTCCACATCTACAGTGTGGAGCTACAAACATTACAAGCTTACAGACACAACACTTCTCCCTCCTTAATGAAGAATTTATTATAACAAACATCATACATAACTTTCATGTTTATACATAATACAGGATATAAACTTATTTTTTTCCCTATTTACAAATTTAACTTCACCACTTGTTTTCTGTTTCGAAGAGGATACCTTCACTCTCGAACAGAACCTTCCAAACATGGTCTCGAATCTAAACACATTCGAGGCTCATCCTGAGGAACGTTTTCCTCCATGGAATTGCCTTGATTTTCATTTGAACTCACTCTAACTTCAGGCTCTTTGTTTTCCCGACTCGGACTCAGACTTTCATTCTGATTCTCTCCTGGATTTGTTTCCAGTACATTGGATTTAGGATTTGCTACTGGTATATCAAAACTATCTGATGAGTCAGAAATAAATGAATCATTCCCACCTTCAACTCCTTCTATGTGTGTAGGTAAAATATGATCAATATGAATAAACCTAACCTGTCCATTATCAAACATCTTTACCAAATATATGCGAGGACCACATATCTTCACCACTCTTCCTGGTAACCACTTTAACCATATATGGTGATGGTTCTTCACTCTCACCTTCTGGTTTAATTTCACACTTCTCTCTTTTACTCTACCTTTATCATGATTCTCTTTCTGTCTTAATTGTGTCTCTTCTACGGACTGTGCCAAATTTGACTTTAACAACGAGAATCTGGTTCATGGCTGTCGTTTGAGAAACAACTCTGCTGGTGTTCTACCAATAGTTGTATGAGGAGTATTTCGATATATAATCAAAAATTTCGCCAATTTGTGATCCAATGACAACTGTCGTTTCCTTGGATTAGGATCTAACATTTGTTTTATGAGGGCACATTTTACAATTTGTACAGTGCGCTCTGCTGCACCATTCGAAGCAGGATGGTATGGTGGAACCTTGGTATGTTTCACACCATTTTTGCTCGTGAATTGTGCAAATTCTTCTGAACAAAATTGTGGTCCATTATCCGAAAAAATTTCTTCAGGGAAGCCAAATGCAGAATATAATTTTCGTAAAATGTCCAATGTTTTACTTGTTATTTTCCACATTGGAAACATCTCAACCCACTTCGAATGGCTATCAATCACAATGAACAATTGTTGTCCTTCTAACTCAGCAAAATCAATATGTAGCCTTTGCCACACCCTGAGAGGCCCATTCCATGGCTGTAATGGTACTGGTGGTGGTTGCTTGCTTACCGATTGACATGTCGTACACTGACTCACGAGGTACTCTATATCTTTATCAAGACCTGGCCACCATAAATAACTGTGTGCAAAACTCTTGGTCAAGCACATTCCCAGGTGCTGGTCATGGAGGTCTCCGAATAATTTGGACCTGAATTTATTTGGTATAACCACTCTTGCACCCCACATGATACAATCTTTATCGACTGATAATTCATTTCTACGAATGAAGAATGGATGTGTATCTTTGTCTGTTACCTGGTTTGGTCATCCATTTGCAATATACTCATATACCTTTCACATCACTGGGTCACGTTTGGTTGCTCTACCAATCTCTTCACCTGTGACTGGCAGTTCATCAATGTATGAAAAATAAAACACTTCTTCCCTATCGGCTGTAACTTGTGATGGAGAAGGCAATCTAGTCATTGTGATCAGTTGATCGTCTGTAATCAATATCATATGTATATGCTGACAAAATCAAAGCCCATCTCTGCATCCGGGCTGCAGCTAATGTTGGAACTGGGGACTTTGGATGGAGGATTGCTGTTAGGAGCTTATGGTCCATAACAATGGTAAACTTACGACCATACAAGTATTTGTGAAACTTCTTGACCCCAAAAATTAATGCCAAAGCTTCCCTTTCAATTTGCGCATAATTACTCTCACTGGCGTGAAGCAAAAGCAATTGGTCTCTCCTCCCCACTACTTAATACATGAGATTACTGCCCCAAGTCCATACGGAAAGGCATCACATGCTAGCTTAATCTCCCTAGATATGTCAGTGATCTAAAATGGTGCTCTCTACCAATTTGCTTTTACATTCTTTGAATGCTGTATCGCATTCTTTTGACCACTTCCAATGGACCTGTTTTTTCAAAAGTTCATTCAGTGGATGTAATACTGAAGCCAAATTTGGTAGGAACTTCCCATAATAGTTCAAAAGGCCCAAGAATGAACGAAGTTCAGTGACATTCCTGGGAGTGGGTACATTTCTAATTGCATCCAATTTTTCCATGGTTGGATGTAAACCATCTTTGTCTACTCTGTACCCTAAGTACTCCACTGAGTTTTAAAATCACTCACACTTGCGAGCAGACACTCGTACTCTGTGCATCTCTAGCCGTTTGATGACTTAATTCAATATGTTATTATGAATTTGCCTATTTGGTGCTGAAATTAGTATGTCATCCAAATAACATACTACCCCTTCAATACCTTGCAAAATCTGGTTCATCACCCCTTGGAATATGGCAGAGGCGGAAGACACTCCAAACGGTAGCCTATTAAATTGATATAGGCCGAGATGAGTATTTATAGTCAAACATGACTTGGACTCCTCATCTAGTTCAAGCTGTAAGTAGGCATTCGTAAGATCCAGTTTTGAGAAGATCTGACCACCTGTCAGTGTTGTGAACAAATCTTCTATATTCGGCAATGTATTGGGGACATTACCCTCTAGAACCTGGTTTACGGTTACTTTATAATCACCACACAATCTTACCTCACCATCAGACTTAGGTACAACAACAATGAGTGTAGCTCAATTACATCGATCTATCTTACAAATAATGTTCTCAGTCTCCAGTCATTTGAGTTCTTGCTCAACTTTCTCCTTGAGTGCATATGGTACGGAACGTGGCTTGTAGTAAACCGATCTAGCGTACCCTGACACTCGCCTTGAAGCCTTGGATCGGACTGCCCGTTTCACAGAACACCTTCGGATACTGCTTGATAACCTCATCCGTTGCTGAAAATCTCACTTCCACACAGAAAATCTTACTCCAATCCAGCTTCAGTGAGCTCAACCAATTTCTTCCTAGTAAGGCCGATTGTCTCCTTTCACTACTATTAGAGGCAAGTTCTGAAATTGATCTTTATAATTCACCGGTACGGTGATACAACCTGCCACAGGAATTTTCTCTCCCGAGTAGCCTCGCAGCTCTATCTTGGATTTCTCCAGTTGAAAATCACGCAATTTGTCGCGATATAGTGACTCCGGTATTACACTCACGGATGCACCCGTGTCAATTTCCATTGGTATCTTGAATCCCGCACCATATTTGTGGATTTTGATGCTTTCCGAATCGCTGTCCGTTAACCTCGTGCTCCTGATGACGTGTAACTCTAACATCTCCTTGTCCTGTTGTTGTTCTTCCATGCTATGTAGTCTCTTGGGATTTCTACTCATAGCTTTGAATGCTGGACTCATAGCTTTGGAAGCTGGTTTACCGTTCAGTCGGCATGCCTTCGCAAGACGCCCAGTCTTTCTGCAGAAGAAACACTCTGCCTTCACGTATGGACAACTTTGAGCAATGTGTTGTCCCAGGCACCTATAGCACGACTTCGATGCTCTGTTAGAATTTCTAGTTTCTGAGACTTTGGGCCATGCTCGTCTTTTACTTTGAACCTGCAGGTGATTTACCTTGGTTGACTGACGACCATAATCATTATTTAATTCTCGGGAATATTGTTTGGCCATGCTCACCGACCTCGTTGTCTGACAAGCAATCTCAAAAGTCAAGTCATCCGTCGTCAATAACTTCCTTCTGAACGCATTATTTTTCACCCCACAAACAAAACGATCCCGTAATGCTCGGTTTTGAAAGTTTCCAAAATTATAGTGCATCGATTGCTTTTTTAATGCAATGATGTAATCACTGATACTTTCATCAGCCTTTTGATTCCAAATCCCGAAACGATAACTTTCAGAAATTTCTAACGGTTTGGGGTTATAGTGCTGCTCCAGCGTCGTTAAAATCTCTTTAAGCGTTGTGTCCTTTGGCTCGTCAGGCACAAGCAAATGTACAAGGGTTTCGTATAATGCCAGACCTGCCTCCGATAAGAAGATCGCTCTCTTACGTTCCAACATAGCCCGATTCTGGACTGCATTGTCTGGAACTTCAATTATGTTATTTGCAATGAAATACAATTCTAGCCGATCCACATACACTTTAAAACATTCCCGGTCGTGCCTATATTCCCCCAAATGTCCGATTACACCTGCCATTTTAATCTCTAGCAGTTCACACCGTGTGCTGTATTTTACCTCGGATATTTGTAGCAATTTCCAAAGACAGAAACTTCCAAAGTCTCTCTGTTGGCTGGCTGAATCCTTCACCAACAAAATTTAAGCTTTAAATCATCTGAAAAATCTCATCTTCCGTCGCCAAATGTGATATCTTCACAGAGCATAGCACACACAGCTCCCTAACATGGCAGGCAGCTCTCTCGGATGTCTCCGGAATCTGCCTGGATCTGTTTATTATTAACCCTGCACTTGCAGTACACAATATGTCCACATCCACAGTGTGGTGCTACAAACATTACCAGCTTACAGACATTGGACAGGGCAATTCAGGACTGTGAGCGGAAACACGAGCCAATTTCGTAATCCTTGCTCCCCAATGTGATGCCTTATGTCTTGATATTTATAGCAACATACTCGCTGTGGGTGTGGGACAGGTCAATTAAACCGTCAAATTATCTCAAATCTTTCCAAAATCCAGACAGACGGCATTCCACAAAAGGTGTTGCCTAAACCTGCAACATTTGGTTTCATTTTTAACCCGAGCATTTCATTTTTTGTGCTCAGCTGCCAACATCGAAAGCACCATTCCCTCCCCCTGTGCCAATGCCGAGCTTTTATTTCCCACACTGGGGTGAAATCCTGGGCGTGGAGCGCTGCTGGCGAGTCGTTAGCCCCACCTTAGATGCTGGGGCCATTGGAGGGAGCAGCGTGCGGTGGCTGGGTCGGAAATTGGCACGGTCCCAGCCTGCAAGACCATCAGCAGGCCGGGGCCACTGCAGGGAGCAGTGCATGCTGCGACAGTAGGGCGACGGCTGCGAAGCCAGGTCGCTGATTGCAGTGCGGGCAGGCACAGCAGGAGGGGCGAAGGAGTGGCAAGAGTTTATAGAAGGAAGTGACTGGGGCCCAGGAGTGGCGTGCATTCGAGCCCAGAAGAGGCGAGGGCCCAGGGGCAGCACGGGCCAGCCCACACTTTGATATGTGTGTGCACTCAAGCTCGTTCTATGCAGCAGAGCTGGTCAGTGAGGTGCCGCTGACCAGTGAGGTGCCGCAGGGTTCAGTGCTGGGACCCCAGCTATTTACAATATACAACAATGAATTAGATGAAGAAATTGAGTGTAATATCTCCAAGTTTGCAGATGACACTAAACTGGGTGGTGGTGTGAGCTGTGAGGAGGATGCTAAGAGGCTGCAGGGTGACTTGGACAGGGTAGGTGAGTGGGCAAATGCATGGCAGATGCAGTATAATGTGGATAAATGTGAGGTTATCCACTTTGGTGGCAAAAACAGGAAGACAGAATATTATCTGAATGGTGACAGATTAGGAAAAGGGGAGGTGCAATGAGACCTGGGTGTCATGGTACATCAGTCATTGAAGATAGGCATGCAGGAACAGCAGGCGGTGAAGAAGGCAAATGGCATGTTGGCCTTCATAGCGAGAGGATTTGAGTATAGGAGCAGGGAGGTCTTACTGCAGTTGTACAGGGCCTTGGTGAGGCCGCACCTGGAATATTGTGTTCAGTTTTGAGCTCCTAATCTAAGGAAGGACGTTCTTACTATTGAGGGAGTACAGCGAAGGTTCACCGGACTGATTCCTGGGATGGCAGGACTGACATATGAAGAGAGACTGGATCAACTGGGCTTGTATCTACTGGAGTTTAGAAGAATGAGAGGGGATCTCATAGAAACATATAAAATTCTGATGGGATTGGACAGATTAGAGGCAGGAAGAATATTCCCGTTGCTAGGGAGTTCCAGAACCAGGGGTCACAGTCTAAGAATAAGGGGTAAGCCATTTAGGACTGAGATGAGGAGAAACTTCTTCACTCAGAGGGTTAACCTGCGGAATACCCTACCGCAGAGCGTTGTTGAGGCCAGTTCGTGAGATATATTCAAGAGGGAGTTAGATCTGGCCCTTATGGCCAAAGGGATCAAGGGGTATGGAGAGAAAGCAGGAAAGGGGTACTGAGGTTGAATGATCAGCCATGATCTTATTGAATAGCGGTGCAGGCTCGAAGGGCCGAATGGCCTGCTCCTGCACCTAATTTCTATATTTCTCCAGTCATCTTGGTTAACCCTTGCCACTGGACCAAGACCTAGCTCTGTCAAGCCCGTGTGGTGGCTGGTGTGCAACAGCCATCCCACGTTAAAAAAATCCACGCACAGGCATCTTCCACCCTTCAATATGTCGTTCGGGACCTGGAATATTAGGTCCTTCATTGAAACACCTGTGAACTCATCCCTTTTATGGTGTGGACGCAAGTCATCCTCGTTTCGAAGGACTCTCTATGCTGACTTAAACGCGGCACCATTTTCCTTTTCATCGCTGTCACATCCACTTTAAATATCCTGTCATGGAGATTATGTTAAGATGAAAGTTTTCCAAGCTATTACCGCTCGCCTGGCACTGTGCGATTCAGTAATGGCAGCACACTTGTGGCCCGATGTGCTGTTGTTGGGGTGATTGTGGGGCAGATTGTCATTCCACAGCTTGATGTGCAATGTTTAAAGTTTAACCTTCAGGCAGCTGCCAGTCTGAGAGCTAGAATGGTGAGCATGTGTGAGCTGATTGCATTCGCCAACATTGCCACGTTGATAAGCAGATCACAGAGCGAGGAATTTAAAGCCACTCCCGGTGAAAGTGTTCCATTAACATTAACACCTCTCATAAAGGAAACACATAAAATACACGTTAAAAATTCTGAATGGTGCTACCTAATCCAAACATTACTCCAGGGTCTCCCTGAGATTTAGAAAGGACTGGCTTCTCACCGTCAAACAGACAAGAAGGACTTGCATTTGTATAGCGCCTTTTACGGCCACCAGACGTCTCAAAGCACTTTATAGCCAATTAAGTACTTTTGGAGTGTAGTCACTGTTGTAATGTGGGAAACGTGGCAGCCAATTTGTGCACAGCAAGCTCCCACAAACAGCAATGTGATAATGACCAGATAACCTGTTTTTTAGTGATGCTACTGGCAGTGAGACTGGTTCAGGCGGTGAGTCTGGTTATGGACAGTGAGTCTGATTACCCGTGGTGAGTCTGGTTACCGGCGGTGAGTCTGGTTACGGGCGGTGAGTCTGGTTACCCGCGGTGAGTCTGGTTACCCGCGGTGAGTCTGGTTACGGGCGGTGAGTCTGGTTACCCGCGGTGAGTCTGGTTACCCGCGGTGAGTCTGGTTACCGGCGGTGAGTCTGGTTACCCGTGGTGAGTCTGGTTACCCGCGGTGAGTCTGGTTACCGGCTGTGAGTCTGGTTACCCGTGGTGAGTCTGGTTACCCGCGGTGAGACCCAGTAGTGTGCGCTCATGTTGCTGGTGTTGGCCACGGTTATCAGATTGCCAGCAGCAGGACTTGACATTATTGGCGGACCTGCCATAAACAAGCGGCTCCTCCCACTGAGCGCCAGGTATGAGCAGGGATTGATCGCCCGCTCTCTGTGATCACAGGAAAGGCGCATTGATCCTACTGTGTGGCACCGGCCCACGTGCGGGCTAAGTGCTGTCATCTAAAAAAACAAATGCCTGGAATTTGACAGATTTTATCTGCATAGAATATAATTTAAATAACCAAGCTGATGGGAATGTGGGAACTGATCCAGAGCTCACTTACGTGGAAATCCATACTGTTTCATTATCTTCTTCTTCGAAAGCACCTTCATGGCCTGGAGAGAGGGAGGAGCACAGTTAGCACCAACGACTATTACTCACATTACCGAATCGAATCTCTTATTGAATATTAGAACAAAGCTTTCACCAAGCAATCAGACAATGCAGACAGTAAATATGGGTAGAGTTGCATGGGCCTTAGGTCAATGCATGAACCATATCCAGGCCCGAGGATCCACAAGGGACTCGCTTATGCACTGCGGCCACTGACCACGCTCCTGGGGGTCAAGGGGCAAGGCAGGAGACGTGGGCATTTGGTGTCGGGGGGGGAGGGGTGGGAACCTGACCGTCCCTTTCCCCATCAGCTTACGGGGTTGGCTAAGGGGTGGAGTTACATAGGGGCCAAAATTGCCCCGCGCCCCAATCGGGCTCGGTAAACTTCCAGGCCGGGACTTTTATCGCGCCGTCTCACGTGCTCCGCGTCCTTGGAGAGGTGCTCCCGGGGCAGGAGTGCGGCGCTGAGGCGACACGAGGGGAAACTTTTTGACGCTGGTTACTTGTGGTGTGGTGAGGATTTGGAACGTGTTGCTTGACAGGGAGGTGAATACAGATTCAATAGGAGCCTTCAAACGGGGAATTGGATAAATACTTGCAGGAGAAACAATTGCAGGGATACGGGGAAAGAGCGGGGGGAGTGGGACTAACGGGATCGCGCTTCGAAAGAGCAGGCTCGATGGGTCGAATGTCCTCCTGCTATACTCTACCATGCTATGATTCGATGACATCACCCCTCTTTCTAAGTGGGCTGCTGTTAATTATTAAAAACAGATTTGGCCCCCTCCCATGGGGGCCCAAGCCTCGATCCCGGCCTGCATCGCCAGGTGGGACCTACTCCCGCCGGGATCTCAGGGAGGTACTGGAGACGGGGGAGGGTGTACCTCTGTTTATGTTCGGCCGAGAGCCGAATGAGGGTTGATCTCCGGCGATGTGAAACGCCCAAAGCCCTCACGCCCAACACTGGCCGTGTGTAGATGGGTGGGAGCTCGGGCCCTCCCACCTCATCCTGGAATCTGCGACTTGAAGCAAGGTCCCATTCCCTCTCCATGGCCAAGACCGCCTACTCCCACCTCCGTAACATCGCCTGTCTCCAACCTCTGCTCAGTCGTCTTTTGCTGTAACCCTCATACACGCCCTTGTTACCTCCAGACCAAGATTCCCCCAAAGGTGCGTGGGCACTTGGCCGCTCGCAAGCTGGAAGGGACGCCGTGCAGCGGATTTAAAAGGAGCGCACACGGGAAGTAATGAGAGGGCCCTCTGTTCCAGGCTGCACTGCTCCAGCGCTCTCCTGGCTCGCCTACCAGATTCCACCCTCCACAAGTCTGTAGGGCCCAGTGCGAACATGTTACATCGCTCAATCACTTTGAAGACAGTGCTCTCAGTGACTTGTGATCAAAGGCACAAGACATGGATATGCTCGCACGGAATTCTATCCAGACAAGCTGTTAGGGATTTCAAGCACTTCCGTATGCAAATCATTCACACAAAAGGACAACTATCGGCAAGTAATTTCCCAATGAACTCGTTTGCCTGGTTCAAACAGCGAGTAAACTTTGATGCTGGGAGTCGAGAGATCGGTTTATCATAAACACAGCAGGGCTCCCCACTCAGAGACAACGGGGCTCAATCAGGCCAGCATCGCCTCCTCAGCAGGCAGGGGCTGAATTTCCGTGAGGATTCTCCCACTCGTCCGCCAGGGAAAGCCCAGCGGCTGCGGAGGGCAGGAATGCTCGTTGCCCGTGATGTGGCTTCCCCTTTGCTGCCCACTGCAGGGTGCTCGGGGTGCCGCCCCGACCTGTGTGAGAACACCACCGCAGGTCGGGGCTATAAATAAAGCTGGAGCGCCGGGCCCTGGAACACCGTGGGCGGAGGTGCGGCGAATGAGGGTACGGGGCCCAGAAGAGGCGAGGGCCCAAGGGCAGCACGGGCCAGTCCACACTGTGATATGTACGCGCACTGGGTCCGTGCAGCAGAGCTGGTCTCCAGTCGTCCTGGTTAACCCTTGCCACTGGTCCGAGACCTAGCTCTGTCAAGCCTGTGTGGTGGCTGGTGTGCAACGGTCACCCCACGCACGAGCATCTTCCACCCCCTCAATTGGAGTTCAGGACTGGAACATTGGGTCCTTCATTGCAACATCATGTGGAAGCAAGTCATCCTCATTTGAGGGACCGCCTATGATGATGATGATGATGCTCACGGGGGCCACCATCATAGGCAGTCCCTCGGAATCGAGGAAGACTTGCTTCCACTCTTAAAATGAGTTCTTAGGTGGCTGAACAGTCCAATACGGGAATTACAGTTCCTGTCACAGGTGGGACAGACAGTCGTTGAGGGTAAGGGTGGGTGGGACTGGTTTGCCGCATGCTCTTTCCGCTGCCTGCGCTTGATTTCTGCATGCTCCCGGCGTTGAGACTCGAGGTGCTCAGCGCCCTCCCGGATGCACTTCCTCCACTTAGGGCGGTCTTTGGCCAGGGACTCCCAGGTGTTGGTGGGGATGTCGCACATTATCAGGGAGGCTTTGAGGGTGTCCTTGTAATGTTTCCTCTGCCCACCTTGGGCTCACTTGCCGTGAAGGAGCTCCGAGTAGAGCGCTTGCTTTCAGCTGCAATAGGAGCCTGCTTGAAGGGGAGCCGAGATGCGCGATGGGCCTGTCACACAGCTTGTGCTCGCAGCCTACGCGTTACGGCATGCTGGGTACCTCATGGGTTTCAGGCCTTGGTGCAGGAACACTGGGAGCAGTTACCTCCCACACCACAAAGCAGCAGGTGCTGGCCGCCATACCTTGGCCCCTGGACATCCTTTAGCTCAGGACGCTCCCACATACCGTGCTCTGGCCATACCATGCACGGCTGTACCCGAGCACATGTGAGATCACATGCAGTCACATGAGTTCTGATGTTATTGTTGCTTTAGGCAGCCCAGCTCCAGTTCAGCTAAAGATGGAAAGAGAATGACTTGCATTTATATAGCGCCTTTCACAACCACCGGACGTCTCAAAGCGCTTTACAGCCAATGAAGTACTTTTGGAGTGTGGTCACTGTTGTAATGTGGGAAATGCGGCAGCCAATTTGTGTACAGCAAGCTCCCACAAACAGCAATGTGATAATGACCAGATAGTCTGTTTTTTGTTATGCTGATTGAGGGATAAATATTGACCCCAGGACACCGGGAATAACTCCCCTGCTCTTCTTCGAAATAGTGCCGTGGGATCTTTTACATCCACCTGAGAGAGCAGACGGGGCCTCGGTTTAACATCTCATCCGAACGGTATTTTATAGACATAAAACAACAAGGTCGAACATTTATGTAATGCCTTTAACGGCGAAGAATATCCCAATGCGCTTCACACAGGCAAAAGCAGGAGAAAATGAAGTCTGAATCAAAGAAGGAAATATTAGGAGGGTTGAGCAAACACCTGGTCAAAGAGGTGGGTTTCAAGGAGGGCCATAAAGAGATAGGGAAGGGCAGGAGCAGGAGCTGAGTTAAACCCAAAGGTGAGAACTTTAAATCAGAGGCATTGCAGGGCGAGGAGCCGACGTCAGTCAGCAGGGACAGGGATAATGGGGGACAGGATTCCACTGGGGCAATCTACAACTAGGGGTTAAATGGAAACGAGGAGGAATTTCTTCTCTCTGAGGGTTGTAAATCTATGGAATTCTCTGCCCTGGAGAGCTGTGGAGGCTGGGTCATTGAATATATTTAAGGTGGATATAGACAGATTTTTGAGCGATAGGGGAGTGAAGGGTTATGGGGAGTGGGCAGGGAAGTGGAGCTGAGTCCGTGATCTCATTGAATGGCGGAGCAGGCTCGAGGGGCCAGGTGGCCTACTCCTGCTCCTATTTCTTATGTTCTTATGATTCGAGCAACAGCTCAGTTGTGGATGAGTTGAAGTTTGTCGAGTGTGGAGGATGGGAGGCTGGACAGGAGAATGTTGGAATGGTCAAGTCTGGATGTGTCAAAGGCCAGGATAAAGCAGCAGGAACTGTGCTGTCACAGTGAAACCCTGGCCCTCCCACCCGCTGTACCATTCTCACAGCTTTCATACCATCGACAGAATGAACTTGGTCCCCTTTATCACGTTTTAATGTGCTTCATTTAAAGATTTTTCCCTTTGAAAAGGTGCCATTATGGATGGGCCCTAAAAGCAGCAATCACTCAGTACGATTGCTTATAAATGGATCGCATCACTGACGTGATATATGGATTCTCTGCCTGTCAAGGAAATTAGCTATTTTAAATTGCAAGTTCTTATCTGATCAGCACCCTCAATCCTTCTGGGCATTTACCACTTTGACAGTTAGGTATTGGCTCACTGTTCTTATGTGTTTGGGCCCAAAGAACTGTTTTTGCTGCATGTAGTATTCAATGGCGCTGAAATTGTTCCCCGATCAGAATAAGTGCACCATTATATCACGGCAGATCTGTACATCAGCTCCATTTATCTTGCCTTACCTCCATATCTCTTGATACCCTTATCCATCTATCGATCTTGCTTGAAAATGTCCACAGCCTTTTGCGGGGTGGGGGGGGGAGGGGGTCTATATTTCCACCAGCCTTTGTGTGAAAAAGTGCTTCCTCAATTCTCTCGCAAATGGCCTAGCTCGAATTTTAAGATTATGTCGCCTGGTTCTTGCTTCACCCACCTGTTCCTATCCGATTGAAGCACTTCATCATTTTAAACCCTCGATTAGATTTCTCCTCAACCCTCTAAACTCAAGATTATGCAACCTGTCCTCATAATTTAACCCTCTCGGCCCCAGTATAATTCTGGTGAATCTGTGCTGCTCCCTCGCTCCCCTCCGAGGCTGGTATAACCCTCCCTGAGGTGCAGTGCATGTAGAGGGAAGGAACATTCGATGGAGATTAACCATCTACTGATAAAACAGAAAGCTAACAATAGGGAGATTTAATCAGAAATGGAGATGAAAGAAATATCACTTGTCAGGCAACAAGCATTTAGAGCAATATTCTTCCCTCAGAATATTTACTTTATTCTGAGCCCTCTGTGTTTGATTGCATGCTTGTAGGGAAAACAAATATTGTCTTTTAACAATCTCTAATATTGGCAGACAAAAGAGTCATGCTGTGTAATTACTGTGGCTGCCAGTTTAGCTGCTGCCCTGTTCTGCTGGGGAACAGCCTGTGTCAGCCCCCTTCGATAGCAGGTGTTAGTGCCGTCAGGGGGAATGCTGCATCTGCCCCTCCGGGAAAGAAATGTGTCGAAGGTTCCAGCCCACACCTCCCTCAGACACCCTCACCTGAGCCAAACTGCCTCACCTTGCTTTCATCAAAACACCATTCCAAAACTACACAGAAAACATCGAGAGTTAAAACAACCACTTACATTTATACCTTACCACACAAACATATCTTCGCTAGTTCTTTGAATTGCGCGATGCTAGGCCGTTTTAAACCCTGGTGCGGCGGTGTGGCACGGTGTTTATAGGAGGGTACACAGACAGTGCACACCAGGTTTACACAGTTTGGGAATTGGACAGTCATAGAGGGGGACCTATCGGGTTACCTCTCAGATGGGCTGGGTGACTGTTCCACTGCTGGCTGATATCTGTGAGTGTGAGAAAGTGTGTGTGAGTGAGTGAGTGTATGTGTGTGTCCGTGTGAGTGTGTGATAGTGAGTGAGTGTGTGTGTGTGTGTCTGTGTGCGTGTGTGTGAGTGAGTGAGTGTGTGATACTGAGTGAGTGTGTGTGTGTTTGTGTGAGTGAGTGTGTGTATGTGAGTGAGTGTGTGTATGTGAGTGAGTGTGTGTGAGTGAGTGTGTGTGAGTGAGTTTGTGAGTGGGTGTACCTTTAATGACCTTGAGGAGCTGCCTATTAAGAGTAACTACAGCTTGTGGCTTTATAGGGACGAGCTGTTTACCCTCAGCTCCAGCTTAGCAGCAGAATAATACATCAGGCATCACACAATACAATGCCCCCAGTCTCACCCAGCAGTATATCATTTGACAACACCGTCAACTCCACGGGAGGTCTGCAGGTTGTTTATAACACAAAAAAGGTTGACAAAGCTAATGAAACCCTGTCAGGAGGAGGAGCTCCCATCTCGGGACTCCCCTCCTTTGCCAAAAACGGGTTACCAGTTCTGACATAATTGGGAAGAAGGTACTGACACGATTCATGATCCAATGCGCCCAGAAGCAGGAGCAGGAAAATCTGACCCTGGTTTTGACATACGGGAATGCCAAGACTATTCTCAGGACAATAGCTGAGGAGGGACCTGTTAAGAACATAAGAAATAGGAGCAGGAGTAGGCCACCTGGCCCCTCGAGCTTGCTCCGACATTCAATAAGTTCATGGCTGATCTGATCATGGACTCAGTTCCACTTCCTTGCTCGCTCCCCATAACCCTTGACTCCCTTATCGCTCAAAAATCTGTCTATCTCTGCCTTAAATATATTCAATGACACAGCCTCCACAGCTCTTTGGGGCAGAGAATTCCATAGATTTACAACCATCTGAGAGAAGAAATTCCTCCTCATCTCAGTTTTAAATGAGCGGCCCCTTATTGTGAGACTATGTCCTTTAATCCTAGTTCCCCTGTAGTGGAAATATCCTCTCTGCATCCACCTTGTCGAGCCCCCTCATTATCTTATATGTTTCAATAAGATCATCTCTCATTCTTCTGAACTCCAATGAGTATAAACCCAACCTACTCAACCTATCCTCATAAGTCAACCCCCTCATTTCCGGAATCAACCGAGTGAACCTTCTCTGAACAGTCTCCAATGCAAGTATATGCTTCCTTAAATACGGAGACCAAAACTGTACGCAGTACTCCAGGTGTGGCCTCACCAATATCCTGTAAAGTTGTAGCAGGACTTCTCTGCTTTTATACTCTATCCCTCTTGCAATAAAGGCCAACATTCCATTTGCCTTCCTGATCACTTGCTGTACCTGCATACTAACTTTTTGTGTGTCATGCACAAGAATCCCCAGGTCCCTCTGTACTGCAGCACTTTGCAATTTTTCTCCATTTAAATTATAATTTGCTTTTCTATTTTTTCTGCCAAAGTGGATAACCTCTTTCCCACACTTTCCCACATTAAACTCCATCTGCCAAATTTTTTGCCCACTCACTTAGCCTGTCTATATCCCTTTGCAGATTTTTTGTGTCCTCCTCACAATTTGCTTTCCCACCCATCTTTGTATCATCAGCAAACTTGGCTACATTACACTCGGTCCTTCATCCAAGTCATTAATATAGATTGTAAATAGTTGAGGCCCCAGCACCGATCCCTGTGGCATCCCACTCGTTACCGGTTGCCAACCGGAAAATGACCCATTTATCCCGACTCTCTGTTTTCTGCTAGTTAGCCAATCCTCTATCCATGCTAATATATTACCCCCAACCCCGTGAACTTTTATCTTGTGCAGTAACCTCTTATGTGGAAACTTATCAAATGCCTTCTGGAAATCCAAATGCACCACATCCACTGGTTCCCCCTTAACCACCCTGCTCATTACAACTGTTGAAAGGTTCATGTTGCCCCCTCCCTTTTCCTGATGCCCCTCCCCCACCCAACTCACCACCCGATAGGCCCAGTGGGACCTGTGCCTCAGGAAGGCCCCAGAATTGCTGGATTAAAAGCGACTGAACCCAGTGAGATCGCTGTCCTTTCCAAGCCTGTCCCTTGGCTCTCTGAGTGATGTATGAAAAGTCTTTGTTGCTCGTGATTCCAGATCCCAATCCCATCAGCTGGGCAAAGCTACTGTGCCCACATTCCATATGGTCACTGAAAACACATCGTAGCAGCTCTGTGCGTTGGAAAATGTCAGCAACCTCTTGCTCCATTCCTTTGGTGATGATTTTACGTCGATGCACTCTATTGACTGACTCGCCCAGCAGTGCAAACAGTTTTTCCAGATTTACCTACACTCCTGCTCCCCGGGTGCCTACAATCATCACTCGACAACACTTACTGTTAACGGCCCTCTTCTCCTCCGTCACTCTTGGCACAGGTCGGAGTGAGAAAAGTGCCAACTGAGGTCCTATTTATGTCATAGCACCCTGATTTCTATATTAAAAGGGTCCTATCACCTGAAACAGGCAGGAGATTTGGACACCCGCCGGTGTTACCAAGGCGATGAGGCTGCTGACCCCAGGTACCGGCCTGTTAATGCCAGGCGAGGGCAGTGAACATCGACCCAGCCATCTTTCTCCAAATGTATTACTCATGAGAATGCCTGTAGCATCAGCCATTGGCTGTCACCAAAGGACAAACCTCCATTGCCAACACAAGAAGTGAAGGCCAAGTTTACTCACATAATGCTTGTCGTCATTCTCATTGTACGCCAACTTCACAACACCATAGGAGCCCTGTCAACGAATCAGAGCCCAGATTAGTCAGTCATTGAAGAAAACAATAGCAACCAATACCCTTGAAGTGGGGAGCAGAAAGACGCTTAGAAATCTGTAAACATCAACCCTACTTATAGAAAGACTTGCATTTATATAGCGCCTTTCACGACCAAAGCGCTTTACAGCCAATGAAGTACTTTTGGAGCGTAGTCACTGTTGTAATGTGGGAAACGCGGCAGCCAATTTACGCACAGCAAGCTCCCACAAACAGCAATGTGATAATGACCAGATAACCTGTTTTTGTTAGTTTGGTTGAGGGATACATATTGGCCAGGACACCAGGGATAACTCCCCTGATCTTCTTCGAAATAGTGCCATGGGATCTTTTAGATCCACATGAGAGCGCAGACAGGGTCTCGGTTTAACATCTCATCTGAAAGCTGGCACCTCTGACAGTGCAGCACTCCCTCAGTACTGTACTGGAGTGTCAGCCTAGATTTATGTGCTCAAGTCCCTGGAGTGGGACTTGAACCCACAACCTTCTGACTCAGAGGCGAGTGTGCTGCCCACTGAGCCACAGCTGACACTTAGCCTGGATTATGTAAAGACGAGAATGCACCATCACTGACGATGAGGGAGAGAAGGTTTTCATCTCATGCTGCTGGGTTGGGATTGACTTTGAACGGCTAACCTCCCAGATGGAGCATTACCTTTCCGATTTCAGTCTTCAGCTGGTATTGGTTCAACCGCATAGAGTCCTGGAGGGGAAAAGAAATATGGAGTTAATATCAGACATTCACATTTTAACACAAGACAGGACAAGACAAGGCTCATCATCCAGGTTAAGCTCATCCCTCGAGCACAGTAACGCTCCCACTGTAGCACGACAAGCGTATTCTGGACAAACAGACACTTGACATGGATTTTAGATGAAAGACCAGCACTTTGATTCTTAAATGTATTGCCATGGATTGAAAATTGATTAACTGACAGGAAACAGAGAGTAGGAATAAACGGGTCTTTTTTGGGGTGGCGGGCAGTGTCTAGTGGGGTACCACAGGGATCAGTGCTTGGGCCCCAGCTATTCACAATTTATATAAATGATTTGGATGAGGGAACCAAATGTAATATTTCCAAGTTTGCTGACGACACAAAACTAGGTGGGATTGTGAGTTGTGAGGAGAATACAACGATGCTGCAAGGCGATTTAAATCGGTTGAGTGAATGGGCAAACACATGGCAGATGCAGTATAATTGGATAAATGTGAAGTTACCCATTTTGGTAGGATAAAGTATTATTTAAATGGTGATGGCTTGGGAAGTGTCGATGTACAGAGGGATCTGGGTGTTCTTGTACACCAGTCATTGAAAGCAAACATGCCGGTGCAGCAAGCAATTAGGAAGGCAAATGGTATGTTGGCCTTCATTGCAAGAGGATTTGAGTACAGGAGCAAGGATGTCTTATTACACTTATACAGGGCCTTGGTGGAGTAGTGTGTGCAGTTTTGGTCTCCTTACCTAAGAAAGGATATACTTGCCATAGAGGAAGTGCAGTGAAGGTTCACCAGACTGATTCCTGGGATGGCAGGACTATCATATGAGGAGAGATTGGGTCGACTAGGCCTGTATTCACTAGAGTTTAGAAGAATGAGAGGGGATCTCATTGAAACATAAAAAATTCTGACTGGGTTGGATAGACTGGATGCGGGGAGGATGTTTTCCCTGGCTGGGAAGTCTAGAACAAGGGGTCACAGTCTCAGGATACGGGGTAGGAAATTTAGGACCGAGATGAGGAGAAATGTTTTCACTCAGAGGGTGGTGAATGTGTGGAATTCTCTACCACAGAAGGCTGTGGAGGTCAAGTCACTGAATATATTTAAGAGGGAGATAGATAGATTTCTAGAAACAAAAGGCATCAAGGGGTATGGGGAAAAAGTGGGAATATGGTGTTGCGATAGAGGATCAGCCATGATCATATTGAATGGCGGAGCAGACTAGAAGGGCCGAATGGCCGACTACTGCTCCTATTTTCTATGTTTCTATAAATAATGAAGGAGTAGGGATTTTGGAATTTCTCTGCTTGATCAGCATTTTAAACAGGGCAGCCTGGTCTGTTCCTGAGTATGTCTCATGGATATGAAACAAGAAAGAAAACAGTTACATCTATGTAGCAATTGTCACAAAATCTCAAAGCTCCACAGCCAACGAAGTACCAGTGAAGTGTAGTCACTTTATGCGGCAGCTCCGTCACGCACTCGCTGGGTTAAATTGGCGAGGCCCCTTTGCCGCCGGATTGGGCAGTGGAACCAGTCAGCGCACTCTCCCCCTTCGGCCACCCAAAGGTCACAAATCGACGCAGTGGCACGTGCTCAGTTACATCCTTGCCGCAACTTGCTCATCTCAATTCATCCGGCATGATACACAGACAATTTTGGCTCAAAACATTTCCCGGCCAATAAAGCTCTCTACGTGCAGGCATAAAAGCTCAGAATTTAACCAAGGGTTCGGTACCTTTCTACCGTTTCCCCACCAGACCCTTTTCCAATAACGCTCTGATTTTTGACCCTTGCAATGACCTTGCGAGTTGCCCCAGGAGTCGGGGGAGGGGAAGGGCATTGTATTGCAGTTTTGCTCAATGGAATATTTTGACAGTCAGGCTGGCTAAGAGCGACTGAATCGATAAATTGCTTGGCTGTGATGAGAAAATTTTGACATCCAAACATAAATCGGCCGTGTTATTACACAGTTGTCTGCTGCGTTTTTACATTTATTTATTTTTGTTCCTGGGATGTGGGCGTTGTTGGCAAGGCCGGCATTTATTGCCCATCCCTAATTGCCCCTTGAGAAGGTGGTGGTGAGCCGCCTTCTTGAACTGCTGCAGTCCGTGTGGTGAAGGTGCTCCCACAGTGCTGTTAGGGAGGGAAGTCCAGGATTTTGACCCAGCGACGATGAAGGAACGGCCGATATATTTCCATAAGGTACAGCTGTGTGCTGGGTTTTTGCATGATGGCTGTTGGCCATCAAATACTCAGGCTGCCAAAGCTCGTTATCGAATGATCAATGCCATGTAGCCAGGTTTGCGCTGATGAATGACTTTTGATTAAAGCCCATGGCTGCATTTAGTCAGTCCTGTAAATCATAAACCCCTGCTTTACTGCTGAACTCCTTCCGCATCTCTTGGACGGGAGAAGCTGCCTTGTTTGACTGCAATAGATTAGCTGAGGAGCTTTCTGACCAGACTCCCTGGTTACTTCTGCCACATCATTTGGAGCTTTGAACTCCTGGTCACTGATCCTGGAGGAAAACTAGAATCGATACGGTTTTAAAAAAAATCATTAATACATTTTCTGTGCTGTTGCCCAAGGTTAGGAGATAAAAAGATTTTTTTGATAAGCAAGAGTTGACAGAGTGGCCAAAGAGACTTCGGAAACTCTTTTCACAGCGCTGCTGGTGGCCAGGGCCTGCAACAACATGGGTTATTAATATTCAATCTCGGGATGTGGGTGGCACTGGCGTTTATTGTCCATCCCTAGTTGCCCTAAAAATTAGTAGTTTGCTCGGTCACTCCCACGTCAACCATGTTGATGTGGGAGTTGAGTCACATACAGGCCAGGCTGAGTGAGGACAAGAGGCTTTCTTCCACTAAAGCACATCACTGAACCAGTTGGGTATTTACAACAATCTGACAGATTCATGGTCACTTTAATTGACTGTTACTGATTTTTAAACTGAATTCAAATTCTCAAATTGCCCTGGTGGGATTTGAACTGACGCTTTACTGGATTATCACTTCTGGTCTCGGGATTAGAGGTACTAGTGACATCAGGTAGAGCGTTTGGAGTTGCATGCGAGAGAGGAATACTGGTGTTAGCGTGTGTGCGGAGGTCCGACTCAGCATTCGGCGGGGTGACCCGACCGGCGAGGACCATCAGCAGGTCGGGGCCTTCAAAGCAGCAGCGTGCAGAAGCGTACCACTTCAAGGTACAGCGCGAGCTGGTGCAGGAGGGCGATGGCTGTGAAGAGGGCGACTGGACTGGACGTCACCATAACCCAGGTCGGTGATTGGAGCGTGGGCAGGTACAGCA
Source organism: Pristiophorus japonicus (assembly GCF_044704955.1). Lineage (NCBI taxonomy): Eukaryota > Metazoa > Chordata > Chondrichthyes > Pristiophoridae > Pristiophorus > Pristiophorus japonicus. The sequence goes on from NC_091992.1 coordinate 62,017,935, forward strand.
AGAGCGGCAAGGCCGAGGCGCAGGAGCGGTGAGAGATTGTAGAGGGACATGATTGGGGCCCAGGAGAGGCGTGAGTTTGGGGCCCAGAAGAGCCGAGGGCCCAGGGGCAGCACGGGCCAGCCCACACTGCGATATGTACGCACACTAGGTCCGTGCAGCAGAGCTGGTCTCCAGTCGTCCTGGTTAACCCTTGCCACTGGACCAAGACCTAGCTCTGTCAAGCCCGTGTGGTGGTTGGGGTGCAATGGCCACTACACGTTAAAAAAATCCACGCACAGGCATCTTCCACCCTTCAACATGTTGTTCAGGACTGGAATATTCGGTCCTTCATTGAAACATCTGTGAAGTCATCCTCGATACGAGGGACCGCCTATGATGATGACTAGTAACAGAGCCAATATGCTGCAGGCCCCAGTCGGCAACTATTTACATACAATTCCCAATCTCAGGCCCGGTTTCGGTGTTGGGCTTACATCGCGCTGGCAGTGGTCATTTGGATGGGTGGCCCTCGATTACATTCACTGGCACGTTTTGAGCGCTGATCAGCAGCTCGGCATTTTGGGTGGGCGGGAACTCTGGTGGGGCGCAGAACTTAGGCCTGCACCAGCTCATTAACGGGGAGGGCTGGGCAGCTGGTGATAAAGGGCATTCACAAAGGGGCTGCGAATTCTAGAGAAGGTACAGGGAGAGCAAGCAAGGTGATCCACAAAGCTTGCAAAATAAAATAGTCAGCCCTGCTTCCAGTCAACCCTTTAACTGATGCTGGGCCCGGCCATTTGCCACTGTGCAACGCCCATGTTCAGTGAGCATTATCTTGAGCGGGTGTGACACTGATGGCCACCAAGATGGTATCAGGGTCCTAGCCAAACCATCGGAACCGCTGTGACCGGGCTCCCACCTGGTTGCCGCATTTACAGGTTAGAAGCAAATCGGGGCTAAAATTTCAATGATAAAGGCATGGCAATGATAAAGGTTCTCCCGAGTCTATGAAGTAGCCCGTGTCCAGAGGAGACGTTAAAACAAGGCCCCGTCCGCTCTTTCTGGGGAACATAACAGATCCCAGGGCACTTTTTCAATGAAAAGCAGGGGAGTTATCCCCGGTGTCCTGGGGCCAATATTTATCCCTCAATCAACACAACAAAAACAGATTATCCGGTCATTATCGCATTGCTATGTGTGGGAGCTTGCTGTGCACAATTTGGCCACCACATTTCATACATTACAACAGTGACAGCACTTCAAAGTTGTAAGGCGCTTTGGGGCTTCCTGAGATCGTGAAAGGCACTATATAAATGCAAATCTTTCTTTCTGTCTCAGCTATTCACACATTCTTTCCTTCATTCCTTTATTGCTTCTTTCTTTTATTTGACTGAAATCATCCAACTGTTATTTCCTTGTCATTTCTCTTTGTGTTTAGTATTTTTCCCCGCCCCCTCTCCTCTCTCTTTCCCTTTGTAACGAGATAATGTATAGCGCCCTCTAGCTAGGAGGTATCGATATACTGTATAGCGCCCTCTAGCTAGGAGGTATCGATATACTGTATAGCGCCCTCCAGCTAGGAAGTATCGATATACTGTATAGCGCCCTCCAGCTAGGAAGTGTCGATATACTGTATAGCGTCCTCTGGCTAGGAGGTATCGATATACTGTATAGCGTCCTCCAGCTAGGAGGTATCGATATACTGTATAGCGCCCTCCAGCTAGGCGGTATGATATACTGTATAGCGTCCTCTAGCTAGGCAGTATCGATATACTGTATAGCGCCCTCCAGCTAGGCGGTATCGATATACTGTATAGCGCCCTCTAGCTAGGAGGTATCGATATACTGTATAGCGCCCTCCAGCTAGGCGGTATCGATATACTGTATAGCGTCCTCTAGCTAGGAGGTAGCGATATACTGTATAGTGCCCTCCAGCTAGGCGGTATCGATATACTGTATAGCGCCCTCTAGCTAGGAGGTATCGATATACTGCATAGCACCCTCTAGCTCGGAGGTATCGATATACTGTATAGCGCCCTCCAGCTAGACGGTATCGATATACTGTATAGCGCCCTCTAGTATTGAGAAAGAGGGTCTGTGTAGGAATGCCATCGTAAAGCTCCACATCGCTGTCTGAAATCTCCCAAGTAAATAGAGTTAAGCTGAACTAAGAGTGTTCAAGAGACGATAAAATACATGGTGTCAGAAGCAGAGACTTCCGATCTTTCGTCGAACACCTCTACCACGGAAATATTGGAACTCTAAGTCTTTTTCAAGCCGATCGAAATCGACACTAAGCAGTGCAGTGCAGAGCATGGTTCCTCCACTGGGCGTGGATCCGTGAAGGGTGATAAATAGTCATAAACTTGTAAAATAATCTAGAGGCATTAGTAATGTAAACTTAAAATGGCATCAGTTATGATAGAGCCTCGATTGAAAAAGTATTTCTACAATTACATGGCCACAATATTTTACTATTAGACTTGTTCTAGTCCTCTGGGTATTTGAACTGTATACATGTGTGTGACAAACTCAAAGTCCTAAACTGTAGCGAGCAATCATGACCACCATGGTGCCAACTCCCATGCACATTCCTCTCCCACCTCCATTGCAGGTGACGGGCAATTCAAACATCTGTGGGACAGCTATGAAATTATCACGAATATTGTGGAAAAGCCAGATAGAGTTAGGGTCGCAAAGTTTATCACTGCCATTGGAAGCGATGCCCTCGATATCCACAATAATCTTCCCTACAAATCAGAGGAAGACAAGTAGGAAACTGAGATCATTTTGAAGCTCTGGGAAGAGCACTGTAAAGGTAAAACCAACATCATCTATGAACGGTACCAGTTTAACCACTGTGTACAAGGGGATGATCAGTTTGACAGATATCTCGTGAAAGTGAGAGAGCTAGCATCGTCATGTGATTTCGGCAATTTGAGTGATGATTTCATCAGAGACCGCATAGTCTGTGGAATATCTGATAACACTCTGCGTAAGAGGCTGTTGCAAGAATCAAGCCTAACACTTGATAAATGTGTGATGCTCTGGAAAGCTAGAGGCCACAGTTGCACAAATGAAATTCACGAAGCTTACTAAAACAGACTCTGAAGATGCCAAAGCTGTCAATCAGAAACCCCAACCCACAAAGAAAGAATTCACAGAAAAAGAGTTCACGAACAATTGCAGATATTGTGGCAAAAGACATGAGCTGTCAAAAACTATTTGGGAAGCATTGTGGGAAGACCTGCACAAGTTGAGGCAAACTAATTCACTTTTCTCAAAAGTGTAGGCAGAATGGATCGAGGCAGAAGTCTACACATAACCCTAAATATAAGGGCAAGCCAAAAGTTCATACACTATATGAAGAGAGTTATAACTGATTTTGAATTTATGACTGTAAAGATGCTTGGTAACGTTGATTGCGCAATCAAGGACAAAGCTGACAGAAAGTATCCAAACAAGATTACGGCTACCTTCTCCATTAAAGGTCAAATGGTAAAAATGCAAATAGATTGTGGGGCCACATTCAATGTGTTACCTCTTAGATACTTACCTAAAGGCTTAAAGGTAAAAGAATCTAAGACAACACTGTCACTATATGACAACCATGCAACCATTCCAGGGACTTGTAATGTGCCACTGGAAAATACAAAGAACAAGCAAAAGTATGTTGTGCCCTTTGTGATCATTGAGGGTCAAAGTGCACCACTGATTGGCTCATACACTGCTCAACAGCTGCAACTGATAAAAGTGCAGCATCAGAATATCATGGTGGTAAATGAACCATGCGAATCGCAAACTACGAACAAGGCAAACGTCTCGCTAGCATCAAAAACTGATGTCAACAATGCGTATCCGGATGTGTTTAAGGGACGTGGACACATGCCAGGGACCGTTCACCTTGAACTTAATGAATTAGCGACACCAGCTGTAATGCCACCCAGACGGATACCAATAGCGATCAAACAAACGCTAAAAGAGGAACGCGATCGTTTGGAAAATCGGCAAGTCATTACGAAAGTTATTGAACTGACAGACTGGGTATCCAGTCTAGTGTCTGTACAAAAACCAAATTAAAAAATACGAGTGTGTATCGCCCCTCAACATCTGAACAATGCCCTGAAACGTGGACACTATCCACTTCCTGTGACAGCTTGCCACAGATGTCAAATGTAAAGGTCTTCACTAAAGCCGACTGCAAGGAGGGTTTCTTGCAATGTGAACTAGACACAGAGTCCTCCTACCTCACGACCTTCCAGACTCCATGGGGACAATATCGATATAATAGAATGCCATTTGGCATCAGTCCTGTCCCGGAAATCTTCCAGCAGAAGCTAGACCAGAACCTCGAGGGTCTAGATGGAGTCTACAAAATTGCAGATGATATCTTGATCACTGGATGCGGTGAGTGAGACACTTAAAGAGGCCAATCACGATCATGACGCAAACTTAAGCAGATTCATGTAGAGATGCAGAGAGCGAACCATCAAACTAAACTTCGATAAGCACGAATACAAGAGCTCCCAAATTAAATACATGGGATACATACTGTATAGTGATGGATTCAAAGCCGACCCAAGCAAAGTGGTCGCAATCAATGAAATGCAGGAACCGCAGGATGTCGCAGGTGTACAACGATTTGTCGGCATGACAAAGTACCTCGCAAAATTCTTGGCCAATGTTTCAGACCTCAGCGAGCTCTGCAACGGCTTACTCATAAAGACATGGTCTGGAAATGGACTGAAGAACAAGACAAAGCGTTTGAAGCTATCAAACAACGCGTGACAGATTCTCCGGTGCTCAGGTACTTTGACCACAAACTTGCAACCGAAGGTCAAGGAGATGCTTCGAGCAAGGGTCTGGGGTTCGTCCTTCTGCAACAGGGACAACCAATTGCATACGCGAGCCGAGCGCTCACTCCAGCAGAAACGTGATAGTCTCAAATCGAAAAGAAGCTGCTCGCTCAAGTCTTCGGAATAGAACGAAACCATCAATATGTATATAGCCACAAGATAATGCTATGGACACACCCTAAGCCTTTGGTTGCTATACGACGCAAGCCGTTATCTGCAGCACCCAAGCCACTACAACGTCTGCTTGTTCGGCTCAAACAATATGACGTCAAAATAAAGTATCAACGAGGAAAAGAAGTATACTTAGCAAACACTCTCTTGTGCGCATACCTTGAAAACGTGGAGATCACCGACAGAAATTGCAGTGGAATGCATCTACATGATGGACTTTCTCCCACTCTCCAAACAAGGACTGACTACCGTACAATGCGCAACTGCAAGCGACTCCACACTACAACTGGTCATACAACAAATCATAACGGGATGGCCAGAAAACACACACGAATGCCCGCCTGAAACGCAGGCAAACTTCAAAGTTTGTAACGAACTCACGAGGATGACATAGTCTTCAAAGGCTACCGCTGTGTCAAACCAAAATCCCTGAGATCCGACATTCGTCAGCGACTTCATGCTGCTCACACTGGTGTCGAGAGCAGTCTTCGACGTGCCAGAGAATCCGTTTACTGGCCAGGACTGAACAGTGACATAAAAGACAATGGGCTAGATTTGACACTTTTGTGCAGATCGCCCAAAAATGGGTGGTATTTACGTCATGGGCGGTAAAAATGGGTTTTCAGATCGTCGGCTTGTCGTCCATTCTCAAAGCCCCTAGTCTGCAGTTTTGAAATTGGACGTTACTGCGAGCGATATGAATTGGACGTTAGTGTTAAATCTCTCTGACCTTCTGCCGTAAAGTGTCGCCATCCTTGGCAATGGCATGGCAATGCTCGATTCCCGCGATTGAGGAGGTCATGGGTCATTGTGATATGTGAAGAAGAGACAGAGAGAGAGGGAGCTGAGAGGGACTGTAAGCATGTGTGGCTGTGGTGTGTGCTTGTTTGGCTGTTGCGAGAGGCACGAGGGAAATTCACCAGCAGCAAAAAGCCTACTAAGCACCAAGAACATAATTGGCACCGAGTTTTTGTCCAACAAATATATAACATGGAAGGGATGGAGGAGGCCCTGGAGCTGGTAGCCAGGAACACTGGTGGCAGAGGGCTCCCAGTGATCCCGGAGCGTGGCACTGCACCCCAAGGTGCCATTGCCAACCATACATGAGAGCCAGGAGCAACATCTTGCTTCTGGCTCGGAGCACGTTCCCACCTTGGGACCGTCCTCTCCCGTATCCGTCCAAGCAGCGCTTCGGCCGTCACACCCCACTCCCCCCACCCCCTGTCCATGAAGCATCGCCTGAGGACCTCCTCGGCCAGGCGGCTTGGAGTCAGGAAAGGAAAGGGAAGGGGTAGAGATGGAGAGGAGAAGCGGAGGTGTGAGGGGACGGGGGGAAGGCTTGGTTTTTACAGATATACTCATGGTTTCAGACAAATGTTCGGTTGAAATATTTTTTATTTAACATAACCTTATTGTGCATTGGCTCAGATAGCTGCACCATTACACACTGGTGATTCCTTAACATCAAAGGGTATAATTACACTTAACTTCAATCAACTTAAACTTTAACTGTCACCAAGGTCATGCCCACCATTGATGTATGATCTGCACATCCAGCAGTGTGTCAGCCTTGTAATTACCACCAACATTCTTTCCAGTAAAGCGCTCATTGATGAGCTCCTGACATAAGAGTCTTGCAGCATGGGCCCTTTCATGCGATCTACAGGGGGGCGGGGGCATGGCTTCAGCGTCAGCCTGATCGTCTGACACGATGTCAGCGTACACCTCCTCGTCCTTTCTCTGGTGAGGTGGACTGTCAGACTCATCAGGCAATTCTTGTTCGCTCCCGATAACCAAGTTGTGCAGCATGGAGCACACCACCACGAATTGAGCTACCTGCTCAGGGTGGTATTAGAGCTCGCCTCCTGAGTGGTCCAGGCATCTAAAGCACTGCTTAAACACTCCAAAGGTTTTCTCCACGATATGTGAGTGGCCCGGGGGCACTCGTTGTATCGCCTCTCAGCTTCGGTATGGGGGGTGTCACGCAGGGGAGGTCATCAGCCAGGTGGCGAGGCCATATCCTTTGTCACCAAGCATCCAGCATTGACCTTGTGGCTGATTGTTAAACAAGTCAGATACAGTGCTCTCACGCAAGATGTGAGCATCATGGATGCTGCCCGGAAATTTAGCATTCACTGCCATAATAATTTGCTGGTGGTCGACAACGAGTTGGACATTAAGGGAGTCGGATTCCTTGCAGTTCCTGAAAACCTCTGCATCCTGAAAAGGTTCCCGCATTGCGATGTGCATACAGTCTATTGCTCCCTGCACCTTGAGGAAGTTTGCAATTCTGGAGAATCCTAGAGCCCTCTCAGTCTGCGCCTCCCTGGTCATAGGGAAGCTGATCAAGTCCCTCCTGCATGTGTACAGGGCTTCAGTGACCTGTCTAATGCAGCAATGTGTGGCATGCTGAGAAAGCCCGCAAATGTCTCCAGCTGAGGCCTGAAAAGAACCGGACGCTTAGAACGACAGTGCCGCGGTGACTGATCTCGACGGACAGTGCAGTACTGATGGTGCTGGCAGGCTGCAGATCTCCCCTTATGAGCTGGCATACCTCAGTGATAACTTCTTTGTGGAAGCACAATCTCCAAAGGCAGTGGTGTTGGGCAAATCGAGGTATGACTGCTTCTCCTTGTACTTGCGGAGGGGTCTAGCACTTGTGTGCTGAGAGATTTGTTTGGTGTTATCACTGATGGACATAAACGCCTGTGTTATCGCAATGGCCTTACTGAGGGTCGGTGTCTCTACAGTCAAATGTTTTCATAGGATGGTCTCGTGGCCAATGCCCAGTACAAAAAAGTCTCTGAGCATTTGCTCCAGGTAGCCATCAAACTCACATTGTCCTGCAAGTCGCCTTAGCTCGGCGACGTAGCTCGCCACTTCCTGACCTTTAGATCGCTTGCACGTGTAGAACCGATACCTCGCCATCAGCACGCTCTCCCTCGGGTTACGATGCTCCCAATCCAGTGTACACAGCTCCTCATACGACTTATCTGTGGTTTTCACCGGAGCCAGAAGATTCTTCATGAGGCTGTAGGTCGGTGCCCCACAGACTGTGAGGAGGACCGCTCTCCTTTTTGCAGCGCTTCCTTCTCAGTCAAGCTCGTTGGCTGCAAAGTACTGGTCTAGCCGTTCGACATAGGCTTCCCAGTCCTCACCCTCCGAGAACTTCACCAGGATGCCCACAGTTTGCTGCATCTTTGCGTTGGATTCGTATACTCATCGCCAGTTATTGTGTTCCTAACACAGATGAGACTGCACACAGGGAGGTTAAAGTAACAGTGACCTCAGTCTTTAATAAGACACTCCAGAGGGAGGAACAGGCCTTAGGGGCCGGCTTATGTACAGAGCTCCCAAGGAATGCTGGGATCCCTTGGGACTTCAGGGGATGAGCTCCCTGGTGGCGGAACATGGGAGTGCACGCTTTACAGATACACAAGAAGCACAACTATGTGTTATGTTACAAAATGAAAAAAAACGAGAGACTGGGGGTCAATTGAGATTGTCAAGGCTGAGATTGATGATTTTTGGTGGGTAAGGGTATCAAGGGTTACGAAGCAAAGGCGGGTAAACGGGGTTGAGATACAGATCAGCCATGATCTGATTCAATGGCAGAGTTGGCTTGAGGGTGCTGACTGGCCTCCTGCTCCTGTGTTACTAAGTTCCTGAGGATAAGCGAACTGCTTGGATCACACTTGCTCCTCAAAAGCTGCATTGTTTAGAGGAATTTATAGATGTTCTGATATGAACGGCAGTATCTAAGGTGACAGCTGGCATATTGCTTAGCCAAAGCTGTTCACTGACCATTTCTGCTGGGTTTAACAGAGTGATCTTCACACAAAAGATTCCCAATATAATGTATTTTCGATGTAGAGCAAAGGTGAATAAATAGTCTTGGCCTACAGGTCAGCCATGATCTCATTGAATGGCATTACAGGCTCATCCCACATTCCCGTATTCCTGTGAAATCTGTAACTGAAACACAGTTTCCACGATGCGGACTCCTCTACATTGGGGAGACCAAACGCAGATTGGGTGACCGCTTTGCGGAACACCTCCGTTCAGTCCGTGAGTGTGACCCTGAGCTTCCGGTCGCCTGTCACTTTAATTACCCTCTCCACTCCCACTCTGACCTCTCCGTCCTCGGCCTCCTACACTGTTCCAGTGAAGCTCAACGTAAGCTCGAGGAACAGCACCTCATCTTCGTTTAGAAACTTTACAGCCTTCGAGACTCAACATCGAGTTCAACAATTTCACATCTTGGCCTCTGCCCATATTTTTCTCCCTTTTCTCCTTTTTTTTAAACAAACCCCCTACCCTCACCCCCCCACCCCCACCCCGATCTTATGTAATTTTTTCTCTTTGTTTCCCATGGTAGCTGGTAATTATTCTGCCTTTCACACCTGATCTGGACTCATCTTTTTCTAACTTCTGCCATTACCATCTCAAGCCCGCCATCCCTTTTGTCTCTCTAATCTCTCCTGCCTTCCACCCTATCACAGACCTTCCCGTTTGTTCTTTCCTCCCCTCCCCCTTTCAGCGCTCTTTAAGAATCCGTTCATTTCAAACATTCCCAGTTGTGATGAAGGGTCATCGATCTGAAACGTTAACTCTGTTTCTCTCTCCACCGATGCTGCCTGACCCGCTGAGATTTCCAACATTCTGGTTTTATTATCACAGGAAGCCCAGGGCAGGTTGGAGGCATGCGTGGCAGGAGCGGGCAGTCGATGTTTCAGACTGAGTCCTTCATCAGAACTGAAAGATCAAAGGAAAGAGCGAGGAGAGAGGGGTGGGCAAAAAAAGACAACATATAAAGAGAAATATCCGTCGGATCTTCCAAATAGTGCCGAGAGATCTTTTACATCTACCTGAGAGGGCATACAGGACCTCGGCTTAATGTCTCATCTGAAAGACAGCACCTCCACCAGTGCAGCACTCCCTCAGCGATTTTTGTGCTCATGTCCCTGGAATGGGACTTGAACCCACAACCTTCTGACTCAGAGGCAAGAGTGCTGTCTACAGAGCTACAGCTGATATACAAGAGGGCAGAATTTGAGGAGCGTAGTCATCTGGGGGGATTGTGAGGCTGAAGATTACAGAGATAGGGAGGGGGCGAGGCCATTGAGGGATTTGTAAACAAGGATGAGAATTTTGAAATCGAGGCGTTGTTTAACCGGGAGCCAATGTAGGTCAGCGAGCACAGGGGTGATGGGTGAGCAGGACCCGAGGCAGCTGAGTTTTGGATTACCTCAAGTTTGCGTAGGGTAGAATGTGGGAGGCCAGCCAGGAGCGCTTTGGAGTAGTCAAGTCTCGAGGTAACAAAGGCATGGATGAGGGTTTCAGTACCAGATGAGCTGAGGCAGGGGCAGAGATGGACAATGTTATGGAGGTGGAAATAGGCGGTCTTAGTTTTGCCGCAGATATGTGGTTGGAAGCTCACCTCAGGGTCAAATATGACACCAAATATGACACCCACATCCAAGTATTAAGATAAATCAAAAAAAAGCAGTGGTCCTACAACCAACCCCTGGGGAACACCACTGTATACCTTCCTCCAGTCCAAACAACAACCGTTCAACACTACTCTCTGTTTCCTGTCACTAGGCCAATTTTGTATCCAAGCTGCCGCTGTCCCTTTTTATTCCACGGGCTTCAATTTTGCTGCCAAGCCTAATATGTGGCACTTTATCAAATGCCTTTTGGAAATCCATTAACACCACATCCACCGCATTACTCTCATCAATCCTCTGTTACCTCATCAAAAAACTCGATCAAATTGGTTAAACATCATTTGCCTTTAACAAATCCATGCTGGCTTTCCTTAAATAATCCACCCCTATCCAAGTGACTGTTAATTCTGTCCCTGATTATTGTTTCTAAAAGCTTCCCCACTACCGAGGTTAAACTGACTGGCCTGTATTTGCTGGGTTTATCCTTACACCCTATTTTGAACAAGGGTGTAAGATTTGCAATTCTCCAGCCCTCTGGCACCAGCCCGTCTCTATGGAGGATTGGAATATTATGGCCAGTACCTCCGTGATTTCCGCCCTCAATTCCCTCAGCATCCTGGGATGCATCCCATCTGGTCCTGGTGATTTATCTACTTTAAGTACAGCCAGCCTTTCTAATACCTCGATATCAATTTTTATCCCATCAAGTGTCTCCACTCTCTCCTCCTTCACTATGTTTCTGGCAGCATCTGTGAAGACAAATGCAAAGTTCTCATTTAGTACCTCAGCCATACCCTCTGCCTCTATGCGAAGGTCTCCATTTTGGTCCCACCACTCCTCTTACTGCCCATTTACTATTTATAAGCCTATGGAAGACTTTTGGATTCCCTTTTATGTTGGCTGCCATTCTATTCTCATACCCTCTCTTTGTCTCTTATTTTCTTTTTCACTTCCCCTCTGACCATTCTATATTTAGCCTGATTCTCACTTGTATTCTCAACCTGACATCTGTCATATGCGCTCTTTTTCTGCTTCATTATATTCTCCATCTGTTACGTGATCCAGGGAGCACTGACTTTAATTGCCCGCCTTCCCCCTGCATGGGAATGTACCCGAACTATTTCCACTTTAAAGGCAGCCCATTGTTCCACTCGAGTTTTTGCCCGCCAATCTTTGGTTCCAGTTTACCCGGGCCAGATACATTCTCATCCCACTGAAATTAGCCTTCCTCCATGTTACGCATTTTTACTCTAGATTGCTCTCTGTCCTTTTCCAATACTAACGTAAACCTTATGATCATTGTGGTAAATCTACGATGCACCCCTCTGAGTTCCATACATCCTCCCTGGGGTCTGACGGAGGCCCTGTACAACTGAGGCATCACTTCCTCCGCTTTGTATTCTCGCCCCCTCGAGATAAAGGCCAACATTCCATTCACCTTTTGCACCTTATCAGAGCCAGGCCATTCAGGGGTGATGTCAGGAAGCACTTCTTCACACAAAGGGTGGTGGAAATATGCAACTCTCCCCAAAGGCTGGCGGGGGGGGGGGGCAATTGAAAATGTCAAAACTGAGATTAATTGATCTTTGTTGGGCAAGGGTATTAAGGATTACGGATCCAAGGCAGAGAAATGGAGCTCAGATACAGAGCAGCCATGATCTGATTGACTGGCAGAACAGACGCGAGGGGCTGAATGGCCTGCTCCTGCTCCTATGTTCCTTTGCTGAACAGAAAATAAACAGAGAAACCATAATCCAGAGAAAAATATGTTGCTACGTCAAATCATCTTTCATGTTCATCAAAGCTTAATTAACCATCGAAAACACTGCAGCTCTGAGACAGGTAATTAAGCTTGTTCCTGCTGCAACATTCAGGCTAACAAAAGCTATAAATTGCTGTCAATCTGCTAAAAAAAAAAGCTCCTTTTGACAAATGTAAAACTCCTCAATTGCACAGTTTAAATTCAAATTCAGTTTTAAAAGAATATTTTTAATCGAATGATAGAATAATACAGCACAGAGGCCATTCAGCCCATCGTGCCTGTGTCGGCTCTGTGAAAGAGCTGTCCAATTAGTCCCGCTCCCCTGCTCTTTCCCCACAGCCCCAGAGTCAGTTTTTCCCTTGAATTGAAAGATATTATTGAATCTGCTTCCACCATCTTTTCAGGCGTTGCGTTCCAGATCATACAACGTGCTGCGTGATTTGTTTCCTCGAGTGGTTCTACCACCAATCATCTTAAATCTGTGTCCCCTGGTTACCGACCTTCCTGCCACTGGAAACAATTTCTCTCGATCTACTGCATCAAAACCCTCCATGGTTTTGAAATCTCCTCTTAACTTTCTCTGTTATAGAGAGGACAAGCCCAGCTTCTCCAGTCTCTCCACATAAGGGGAAGGCCATTTAAGTCTAGGATGAGGAGGAATTTCTTCGCTCAGAGGGTCGTGAATCTTTGGAATTCTCTGCCCCAGAGAGCTGTGGATGCTGGGTCATTGAATATATTCAAGGCTGAGATCGATAGATTTTTGGGGTCCAGGGGAATCAAGGGATATGGAGATCGGGCGGGAAAATGGAGTTGAGGTCGATGATCAGCCATGATATCATTGAATGGCGGAGCAGGCTCGAGGGGCCGTAGATCTACTCCTGCTCCTATTTCTTATGTTCTTACAACTAAAGTCCCACAACTCCTGGAACCATTCTAGTAAATCTGCTCTGCACCCTCTCCAAGGCCTTAACATCCTTCCTAAAGTGCAGTGCCCAGAATTGGACACAATGCTCCAGCTGAGGCCTAACCAGGGTTTTGTAAATGTTTAGCATAACTTCCTTACTTTTATACTGTATTCCTCGACTAATAAAGCCCAGTTACCATAAGCTTTCATAACAGCCTTCTCAACCTGCCCTGCCATCTTCAACAATTTGTGTACACACACCCCCAGGTCGCTCTGTTCCAGCACCCCTTTAGAATTGTACTATTTAATTTATATTTCCTTTCCTCATTCTTCCTACCAAACCATAACATAAAAACAACTTTCATTTATATACTTCACGCTTCTCTGTGTGAAATTTCATCTGCCCTGTGCCTGCGCATTTCACCTGTCTGTCTCTGTCCTCCTGAAGTCTGCGACTATCCTCCTCACTGTTTACTATATTTCTGCGTTGTGTCATCTGCAAACTTTTAATGGGAGTAACTATTTGCTCTAGGTCTCCTAAGAATCAGGACAAATACCCCCCACCCCCCACCAGTGCAATTCCCACCAACCCTTTTCTGAGCATGCGTGCTCCTCTCCCTTCCGCGCCCCCCCCCCCCCACACCCCACCCCCGACGCCCGATCTGAAACTGGCCGGAGCCGGCCCCACGCGTTACCTCCATCGGTTCCGATCCATCAGCAGCCCGGCGCCTCCGATCAGGCAGCGGGCGGCCAGGCCTGTTCGAGCGGCAGTTTGAGTGCAGCGTGTGGCCGGCGGGGAGAGCGAGAGGCGGGGAGAGGGAGAGGCGGGGAGAGGGAGAGGGGGCGGTGGGAAGAGCGAGAGGCGGGGAGAGGGAGAGGCGGGGAGAGGGAGAGGCGGGGAGAGGGAGAGGCGGGGAAAGCGAGAAGCGGGGGGGGGCAGGGAGAGGGAGAGGCGGGGAGAGGGAGAGGCGGGGAAAGCGAGAAGCGGGGGTGGGGGGGGCAGGGAGAGCAAGCTTGAGGTAGGGGAGGCAGGGGGGCAGAGAGTGATCTGGGGGGGAGAGAGAGAGAGGTTGGGGAGGGGGAAGAGGGAGCTTGGGGAGGGGGAGAGGGAGCTTGGGGGGGAAGGAGAGAGTGCTTGTTGAGGGAAGAGAGAGCAAGCTTGCAGGGGGAAAGAGAGCTTGAAGGGGGAGGGAGAGAGCGGTGGGGGGATGGGGGATCAGAGGGAACTCAGAGAAGACGGATCACGTTCTTCCAACCCCCCGGTGCGTGTAAGCTCGGTGCGTGAGTTACAAGGGACCTAGTTAGGGTGGATGAAATTCAGAATTCACGACAGTGTCACTATTCACTTTATACCCAAAAACCCTGTTAACAATCTGCACACAATGCCCCATTATGGGGTTGGGGGCGGGGGGATAAGGTCTTGTGCTTGGTTAAGGAACTTCAGCTGGTGGAGGGATGCACTTGCGCTGGGGTAAGGAACTTCAGCTGGAACTTGGTGGTTTTTGGGGAGATCTATCCTCTGTGGCTTCTGAAGTCAAAATGGATCAAATTACAAATTGGAAAGATACTCGGAACTTGGGCTGGGCGGTTCCAGTTACACATTCCAGAAAAACTTCAGGGTGTGGCTGATCCTCCCAGGGGACCAATCAGCAATAGGTCATTTGAAAATGGAGAGCCAATCAGAGAAACCGCTGCCTTTCAGTTAGTACAAATAGAGGCAGCCAATCTTTCAATGATGCCCTGTGTGCCCAAGTCCAGGTCTTTAATATATATCAAAAATTGCAGCCATCCCAATACTGACTCCTGGGGATACCATTTAACATTTCCAAACCGATGATCATTACTCTCTGCTTCCTGTCCCTTAGCCTTTCATATCCAGGCTGCCACTACCCCAACAAGTCTATTATGTGGCACTTTTTCAAACACCTTCTGAAAGTCCCGATACATGACATTAACCGAATCAACCTTCTCCGTTACTTCATCAAAGAACTCAATCAAGTTAGTCAAACACGATTTGCCGTTAACAAAACTGTGCTGACTTTCATTAATTAGTCTATACTTTTCCAAGTGTCAATTAATTTTGTCCCGGATTAATGTCTCGGAAGATGTCCCCACCGCTGCGGTTAGCGAGCGTGGGACCATGATTGCCAGTTGTGGGCTGAGCCGAGGGGAGTTTGAACCTCTCACACTCCCCACAGTCTCAGCTGGCGGTGTAGCCAATGGGAAACCACAGGGCAGTTTTAGATTATTTATGTGAGGCCAGGAGTGGCAGGAATGCTCCACAAGACCAACCTGGGCTGCTACCACACCATCTAACAGCCCCTCCTAAAAATGGTACCTCCCTGGATTCACCCTCCTCATAGAATCATAGAATGGTTACAGCACAGAAGGAGGTCTTACGGCCCGTCGAACCCGTGCCGGCTCTCTGCATCAGCGCCTCAGCCAGTCCCACTCCCCCGCCCTTTCCCTGTAGCCCGGCAAATTTATTTCCTTCAGGTACTTATCCGATTCCCTATTGAACTCCTTCTCCGACCAGCCTTCAAAATGGGGGAGGGGGAAGCTCCCATCAGGACTATCGGGCATGTTCCGCCCGAACACCACTCGGGGGAATATCTACTCCAGTGGCCCATTGGTCGATGGTTGATGGGTTTCAAACAGAGCCCATGCACAACGTAACCTTGATGCTCTAAGACCAGGAATGGGTGTGAATGATACCAGTAACTGAACACTTACTCCACAGGTATGACATTCCTCTAATCAGGATTTTAGAAGAGATGTTAACTTTTGTTTTGAATGGATGAACACTTGTGTTAATTAGTGGACAGGAGACTATTCCACAACGTCGTTAAGCATTGGTCGGCCAATAGCAATCAGCCATTACTAGCTCTGACCTTCAATTGGACACGCCGTAAATCTCTTCAGGAAAATCTGAAGCTCAATACATCCTGATCAAGGACCTGGCCATGAACCACGGTCATCTAAATTACAGGCGTTGCCGGACCGGGAGCCCAATGTAGGTCACCGAGCACAGGGGTGAGGGGTGAACAGGACTTGGTGCGGGTTAGGATGCCAGTTAAAAGAAGTCTTTCACAGGCAGTTCACTATAAAAAGGTGAAATTCCATTTATTTCCTTTGCAAAAAAAGATGTCCCCACAACCTGGATGTTATTTTGTAACTCCTCCTCTGCACAAGTCACTTATATCCATAACCACACCACCATTCCTCCTCCAAATCAAAAGATTTGAGATACCCCATCAATGTGACACTGTATCCTCCAACAGGCGATGGATATTTGAAGGATAATCCCCTGCCAATAAAAAAATGTATTCTGTTTTGCAAAAATCTGGAAAGAATTTTAAAAAAAATACTTTACAGTTTTGCTCTTTTACATCTCTTGTCGTAAATTGCACAAACAATTCACCTGGGAGTAGGCCGTATTGACCCGACTGGACTCAACAGTTGGCTGTCTTCCTGATGGTAACGGCCCTGTTGCATAGGCGTCTTGGCTGGCGGACAGAGAGTTTCCTGAGGAACGTTCTTGGAGCGACAGCTTCCTGCTGGAGAGTTTGGGCCGAGAGCCCACTTTCTTTGTCACGCTGCTCACACTGTTGTAGGGTTTGGTGCAATTCTCAGCAACATTGCCCACCCCATTTGACTGAGTGTTGCCTCCGTCCTTAACGCCTGTGGCCTGGCTCCCACGTCCCACATTTCCGGGAGTGGGCTCCTCGGACACTTGGACAGCAGCAACCTGCTGGGCCAGGTCCTCCTGTTGAAGCTCTGCTACTTTATCCATTTCTGCCCCTTCGTCAAGGGTGTCCCTTTCACGAGCTGAGGTGGACATCATCAAGTATCTGGAAGGGAGCAGATGGAAGCAGCTTTGGAGGCCACCAATCGATTGTCATGAAGTTCTCCTTGGCTAGTGCATTTCCACAGTCCTATGGAACTGAAATAAAGAGTCAATCATTAGGATGAGAAACAACGAATGGAGAAATATACCTGTTATAATATCTCATTTATTAAAGTGTATTTTATAGAATTATCATAGATTAGTATCACACAGAGCGAGGCCATTCCGCTCTCTGAAAGAGTTATCCAATTAGTCCCACTCCCGCTGTTTTCTCCCCACAGCCCTGCTAATTTTATCTTTTCAAGTATTTATCCAATTCCCGGTTTGAAAGTTACGATTGAATCTGCTCCCACCGCCCTTTCAGGCAGCGTGTTGTAGGTCACAACAACTCGCCACGTAAAACATATTCTCCTTATCTCCCCATCTCCCCCTCTGATTCTTTTGCCAATTAGGTTGTATACGTTTTTGTCGACTTACGTTTCTGTGAAGCGCCTCGGGGCATCATTCTACGTTCAAGGCGCTTTATAAATGCAGCGCTATGATGTTGTTGATTATTGCAGTGCCGAATAGCCCACTCACTTCTCGATCATTTTGTTTTAAACCATTCTATGTTTTATCAATAAAGACAAACTGTACAATCTTGTATCCAGTCCGCATTGACCTGTGGAACCTTGCCCTGCTGTTTCAGAGTCTCCAAATAGAGCCAGTGAGATCTACACCGAGGCCGAGGTTCCATCTGCCCGATATGGAGGTAATTCAGCCGACGCTGATGTGTCACTGTGTGCCCCAGGGGCAGGCAGCGTTATCATAGGCACTGCCCTTTGCCAAAGCCCCTTGCCCACGGACCTGGGTTTCACTGCTGGTGATGAGTAAGCCTGATATGTGGCACTAGGTTTGGATATTTAGAACATTACAAGATGCCCGTGGAGGTATCATGTCTGAATAAACACTCACATTGATGGTAATGGCTGCTTTTATTTTCAGAAGCTTCCATCCAGGAATAATAAAAGAGAAGAGTAATGGCTACAATGGCCTTACTTTTGTCAGAGGGCCTATGAATGTTCAGTGCACAATGTGCAAGTGCCTAATGTATCAGTAAGGACACACGGTGCTTACTGAAGCCCAGAGAGTTCAGGCCTAGTCAGAGTCAGTCAACCCCAGGTTCAGTTTAGACTTCAAGGGGCCGAAGAAGCCCCTTTCCTGAAGGCCTCTTAACACCGGAAAGCGGCGGCCACTCTGCGGCGTGCAATGGCCGCTGACATTTCGTGTAATGGCCGCCATTATTAAAATTCCGGCCCTGCGGTATCGCGGCGGTGACCCGCTCCCCCACCCTCCCCCCACCGCTCCGCTGTTGCCGCTCCATCCTAAGTGTGTCATCACAGTGCGCACCGTCGATGATCCCCCCGATGGCAACATTCAATCGTGAAAATCTTCGGCCCGCCGGACAGTGCCAAAACAAGCTTTCATCTGGTGGTCCAGTGAGGCTGAGGCCTTCTGTAATGGCGGTGAGGCTTCCATTCAAGGGTAAGGCGCACTGCCGCTGCCGCCCATGGTTTTTTCTCTTGTCGGCCGACTGCCAGGTTGAGCTGACAACCATGCCCCCGGGTTTGGCCGGGCCGCCGACAGGCAGACTAGCACCCACTCTTGGGTACCAGGCAGCTGGCCCGGCCGAAACCCTCCCTGTTGGCCCAGTTAAACCATCGCGCAGGCCATCCCTTCAAGTGAAGGGGAGAGCCCTGGGGATGCGGCGCTGTGATGATGTCATCGCGCCGGTCACTACACTCCCCCCCCAACTTCCACCCCTCTACTGTACTCACGCCCCACCTCCGCTCCCATTATGACTGATTCCTGGCCCGCCTGAAAAAAACAAAGAGCGGAATTTTGCTCAAGAGGCCACCTCAACCACTGCGGTGGTGAGAACACTAAAACGGGGGTCGTGCGCCCCGTTTCGGCCCTCAACTGGCAAAAGCCGCAGGCTACCAGCACAGAACACGTAAGCTTCCTGCTCCTGGCCCACAAAGGACCACTCTACGTATTAGGGGCAGTGCTATCCAGGGTTACCTGGAGCCCAGTGAGAAGAATCCCAGCCCCCAACGATGTCTACACGTCCCGGGTTCCATCAGGGAACCGGATTGAGTGGAGAATCATTGGGGGGAAAATTGCGGGCGAACGCATCCAACCGGAAATCTATTAACGAAAATACCTGGTGGTCCCAGAGGAATGTATGATCCCGGTCGGAGGCCTAGTTTCACAGTCCAGCGTACAGGAACATGACTTCCAGGATCGTATTCGTATCCTGGGATCACGTGGGCCTGGACCACCAATCACGATGCAGTATTCTCATTGATAATAATGGGAACTCCCATCGCTATCAATGAGAAAACCACTCAAAACCAAGAAACACGACACAATAAATAAAAAGCATCTCACATATTTAAAATTAATTTAAATTAAATGTTTTAGAAACATTTTTTAATTTTTTTAATTTCTTTTAATGTGTTTCAATAGGGTTAAAAATAAACTTACCTGAATGGACAAGGATTTTAATATAAAAATTAAAGTAATTTTTCTATGTTTTAAAACTCTTCCGCTGGTAAAAGTAAGCTATACGCCAGCTTTTACCAGGTGTAAGAGTTTGAAGGAGATTCACTGGGCATGAGTTGGGCAAATGGCCCGATCTCTCCCGCGCGGATGTCATTCTCCCGGGGATACGGAGGATCTGTCAACAGACATTTTGACAGATCGGAAAAGCTGGTTCTCGGCACATGCACACCGCGTGCAGAGAACCGGCATTTGCGAGGCCTCTTCGGGTGAGGCACATCGTACGCGCCCAGAGAGGCCGCAATTTCCGGCCCATTAAATATACCCTGGACTACCCGTCACCGTGTGACTGTACTGCCACCACCGACTTCACCACATTGGCCGTCAAACGGTGGTTCACCCAGTGAGCTGAAGTTGCTGCCTCACTGCAACCCAATGAGGACCAGCACTGAGCCTTGGATATTGGAGCACGTGCCTTCATACCTGCCTCCGGGCGGAACCTTCCAGCACCTGCCATCCCAAATCAAACGGGGCATATGATCAGCGGGATCTGGGGTGCAGATACACAGATCACTAAGAGTAGCGATGAAGGGTAATAAGGCCATTAAAAAAAAGCAAAAAAAAACACTGGTGTTTATTTCCAGAGGGATTTAAGAACATAAGAAATAGGAGCAGGAGTCGGCCATACGGCCCCTCGAGCCTGCTCCGCCATTTAATACGATCATGGCTGATCTGATCATGGACTCAGCTTCACTTCCCTGCCCGCTCCCCATAACCCCTTATCCCCTTATCGTTTAACAAACTGTCTATCTCTGTCTTGAATTTATTCAATGTCCCAGTTTCCACAGCTCTCTGAGGCAGCAAATTCCACAGATTTACAACCCTCTGAGAGAAGAAATTTCTCCTCATCTCTGTTTTAAATGGGCGACCCCTTATTCTAAGATCATGCCCTCTAGTTCTAGTCTCCCCCATCAGTAGAAACATCCTCTCTGCATCCACCTTGTCAAGCCCCCTCTAGAATGGAAAAGCAGAGAAGTTATGTGAAGTCTGTCTGGAACCTTGGTCCGACCACACTTGGAGAGTGGACTAAACAGATAGCAAAACGGAGCAGTCTGGAATCATGGTGTGTAAAAAGGGTGGCTGGTCCAATCCGGTCAGCTTCCCGCTGGCCCGTTTGGTTAAAATCTCCCCCCCCCCCACCCCTCCCCACCACCCCCTGCTAGTAAAACTCAGCATGGCTTGGGGATGGTCTACGATATTAATCAGGCATTGCAGAGAGAAATGTTCTCCTATCTCAGGGAAACTCTCGCAAATGAGTACAGCTTGCACGTTGGAAACACGTGGGTTAAATGAGTCATGACTGGGGAGGAAAATTATCCTTGGACTGACTATCAGAGAACTATGGGCAGACGTCTGCTCATGGAACAGCACATTATACAAGAGGGGAAAATAAACTTGGAACCGAATGGAAAAGCAGACTTACAAAAGCGAGCCTGCAAGTGGAAGGTATTAGTGTGTAAATTGTGCTGTGGATAGAGATTCAAATGCCTAGCATCCATACAACTCCACCTATTTACAAGTAATTAAGTATTACCCACTCACTGTACCTTCACATTGTAATTCCAATCAGTGCAATGCTCTCAAAACTACGAGAAATGGTGTATCATATTTCCCAAAGCCTTGTACATGATATCTCCGGAAAGGGAAGACAGACATTGCAAACCATTCTAATTACCTTGGGGTTTAAGATTTTACTGATTAACCTCCAGCTAATAATTAAACACACAAGCTTCGCTGGCCCGGGAAGGCACTAATCATTCTCCAGCTCCGCACTGCACTATGAGTTTCTCAAACAGCGCAGTGCAATTAAAACCAGACTTTCAAATTCTCTGGCGCCTGGAGCTAGTGCTCTCTAGTGCTTGCTCCGATGGTGCTCGCAGGCCGAGGGCCGCGCAGTCTGCGCGGGCAGGTACAGCAGGAGCGGCGAGGTCCAGCCGAAGGAAGCACGAGGGATTGTAGAGGGACGTGATCGGGGGCCCAGGAGAGACGCGAGTTCGGGGGCCCAGGAGAGGCGAGGGCTCAGGGGCAACACAGGCCAGCCCACACTGCACTAGGTCCGTGCAGCAGAGCTGGTCTTTAGTCGTCCTGGTTAATCCTTGCCACTGGACCAAGACCTAGCTCTGTCAAGCCCGTGTGGTGGCTGGTGTGCAACGGCCACCCCATGTTAAAAAAATCCACACACAGGCATCTTCCACCCTTCAATATGAAGATTGGGACCTGGAATATTAGGTCCTTCATTGAAACACCTGTGAACTTTTTGGCATGGAAGCAAGTCATCCTCGACTCGCGGGATCGCCTATGGTGATGCTCTCTCGCGCTCTCTGCCTTTGGGCACGATCACTGCCCGTGAATTGCTCAGCCCCAAGTGGAAGGGAGCTTACTAACGGCGCCACGGTGAACATATTCACATGACGAGCATTACACAAGTGAAATGAATCAGCTCAGAGCAGCTCTGGGTCCAGGTACTGAACCTCGCTTTCAATAGCCTGACACAATACAAAAGTCGCCAATACCCCATTATAGACGCGTGGCCAATAGCAAATACAGCACTGGGCATCACCGTGACACGGCTCCCCTCAGGGGAGGCCTTGCCCTCTGCCTCTTGCCTCTCTGTGACGCAGCAACATAGGACCAAGAGGAGGCCATTCAGCCCTTGCAGCCTGTTCCGTCATTCAATCAGGTCATGGCTGATCTGTATCTCAACTCCATTTACCCGCCATTAAAAGAAAATAAATATTTGGATTTCTATAGCGCCTTTCATGACCCCGAAAGTCTCAAAGCGCTTTACAGCCAATGAAGTACTTTTGAAGTGGAGTCACTGTTGTAATGTCGGAAACGTGGCAGCCAATTTGCGCACAGCAAGCTCCCACAAACAGCAATGTGATAATGACCAGATAATCTGTTTTGTTTGTTATGTTGATTGAGGGATAAATATTGGACAGGACACCAGGGATAACTCCCCTGCTCTTCTTTGAAATAGTGCCATGGGATCTTTTACATCCACCTGAGAGGGCAGACGGGGCCTCGGTTTAACGTCTCATCCGAAAGATGGCACCTCCGACAGTGCAGCACTCCCTTAGCACTGCAGTGGAGTGTCAGCCTAGATGTATGTGCTCAAGTTCCTGGAGTGAGACTTGAACCCACAACCTTCTGACTCCGAGGCGAGATTTGGTTTCCTATTCCTTGATAGCCTTACCCAACAATAATCTGCCAATCTTAGACTTGCCATTTTCAATTGACCCCCAGAATTCACGGCCTTTGAGTATGGTGGGGGGGGGGGGGGATTTCCATATTTACGCACCCTTTCTATGGAAAAAGTCCTTCCTAATTTCACTCCTAAATAGCCAAGCTTTAATTTTAAGATTGTGCCCCTTGCTCTGCATCTCCCCACCAGAGGAATCCCTGTATCACTTTAAGCCGAGCGACGGTAGATAGACAGCCCCTGCCACGGTGGGCCTGCACAGAGCACACGATATATTCACCACTCTGACATGTAATAAGCTCCTACTGACATCAGCGCAGGCTCTAAATCCGGTGATCTGGCAGCAGCTCTGTGATAGAGATGAACCATGCATTTTGTGATATAGGAGGCACTGCAGTACAGTTTTGGTCTCCTTACCTAAGGAAGGAGATATGTGCCATTGAGGGAGTGCAACGAAGGTTCACCAGACTGATTCCTGGGATGGGGGGGATTGTCCTATGAGGAGAGATTGAGTAGACTAGCCCTATAATCTCTAGAGTTTAGAAGAATGATAGGTGATCTCAATGAAACATACAAAATTCTTACAGGGCTTGACAGGGTAGATGCAGGGAGGATGTTTCCTCTGGCTCAGGAGTCTAGAACCAGGGGTCACAGTCTCAGAATAAGGGGTCGGCCATTTAGGACTGCAGTGAGGAGAAATGTCTTCACTCAGAGGGTGGTGAATCTTTGGAATTCTCTACCCCAGAGGGCTGTGGAGGCTCAGTCTTTGAATATATTCAAGACAGAGATCGACAGATTTTTGGATATTAAGGGAATCAGGGGATATGGGAATAGTGCAGGAAGGTGGAGTTGAGGTAGAAGATCAGCCATGATCTCATTGAATGGCGGAGCAGGCTCGAGGGGCCGAATGGCCTACTCCTGCTCCTAGTTCTATGTTCTTGTGTTATTTGCAGAGTTTGATTTTTAAAGGGGCCGTTGTTCACACATGTACATGGTGCACTGACACCTCTTAAAGCTGCACCTAAATCCCCTCGCTATAAAATGTCTCAAAGGCCCTGAGGCCGAACCGTCAGTGCAGCACCAAACCCTTGGAGATCTGCTACACCACAAATAATCGCCATATAATGAGGCGGGCCCGGATAAAACTATTCCCCTGGGGCAATATACCTGGGCACGGGAATATCACGGTTAAGATACTGGAGCAGTAATCCAGAGAATAGGAGTTCAAATCCTACCATCTTTAAATTCAGTTAAACAATATCTGGAAACAATATGTGGCCATGAAGCTATCGGATTATCGTAAAAGCCCTCCAATTCCCGACAGTCCTTTCGGGGGGCAAACCTGCCGTCCTTATCCAGTTCGGCCTACATGTGACTCAAGTCCCACACCAACATGGTTGACATTTAACTGCCCTCTGAAATGACCAGGCAAGCCACTCAGTTCTATCAAACCATGTTCAAGGAAAAGGCCTTCTCAGGGCGACATGGGACGGGCAATAATAGCCGGCCTTGCCCCCGACGCCCACATCCTGAGAATGATATTTTGAATCCTGGAATTAGTCGCTATCCCTGTCTCTTGAATAATGTGCAGTGTGGGAGTTAAGGAGGTGAGAAAATAAGACAGCTTGCACAATGAAGCGGCACACATAATATTAATTTGAGGTTAACTTAAATGAGCTGTGTCCTTATTGAGGAACTGGGATCGATTTAACTCCCTCTGCCCGGCAAGGAAATGGCAGCAGTGCTCCAGAAATCACACCGGTACATTTACTATTCCATTCCCCCAATGTTCCCCCACATTCCCCCAATGTTCCACTCCCGCGTTCCCCCAACGTCCCCCCCACGTGTTCCCCCCAACGTTCCCCACACGTGTTCCCCCAACGTCCCCACCACCCCGCGTTCCCCCCACATTCCCTCCCACGTTCCCGCTCCATTTCCACTCCGCATTGCCCCAGCTCTTCCCTGACTCCTCCCCGACTCCTGTCCCGCTCCTCCCCGACTCCTGCCTCACTCCTCCCCAGTTCCCAGCCCGGATGACAGTTGTAGGCCCCAGATGCAATGTTGAGGAACCATGCACACTTCACCCATTGGCTCCGGGTGCTGAGATGCCAAACCGATGGCCCTGAGAGGGCCCACTGCAGGTCAGCGCAGAAACCAGCCTCCGATTTAAAAGAAGATTTTTATGGACAGCAGGTAGAGCTTATCACACCTCCATCCCTCACTCCCACACCACCATCCCTCGCTCCCACACCGCCATCCCTCGTTCCCACGCCTCCATCCCTCGCTCCCACGCTGCCATCCCTCGCTCCCACGCCGCCATCCCTCGCTCCCACGCCGCCATCCCTCGCTCAAGTGCCAGCTGTGGCTCAGTGGGCAACACTCTCGCCTCTGAGTCAGAAGGTTGTGGGTTCAAGTCCCACTCCAGGAGCTTGAGCACATAATCTAGGCTGGCGCACCAGTGCAGTGCTGAGGGAGTGCTGCACTGTTGGAGGTGCCAAATGAGACGTTAAACCGAGGCCCCGTCTGCTCTCTCAGGTGGACGTAAAAGATCCCATGGCACTATTTCGAAGAAGAGCAGTGGAGTTATCGCCAGTGTCCTGGCCAATAGTTAAACCTCAATCAACATAACAAAAAAAAACATTACCCGGTCATTATCACACTGCTGTATGTGGGAGCTTGCTGTGCACAAATTGGCTGCCGCGTTTCCCACATTACAACAGTGACTACACTCCAAAAGTACTTCATTGGCTGTAAAGCACTTTGAGACGTCCAGTGGTCATGAAAGGCGCTATATAAATCCACGTCTTTCTTTCTCTCCCACACGGCCATTCCTCTCTCTCACTTTACCTCCCTGCCTCCCCCTCCCACCCCCCACCCCCCACCCTTGCAGGTAAACTTTGTGTCTCAGCTCCACTTGGCACTGCATTAGTGCTCACAGCTTGTTGATCAAACATAAACGGGACCCTTGCCCCGATACAGCGCAGGCCTGACGCAGGGTAACATCAACGTCAGATGATGGTGTGAGTTCAACAGAACGGAAATTGAAGCTGGGTGTGTAATGGGTAATGAATTTGATGTCGCCCGTTTCACATCACCGCCCAAAGCTGACCCCCAGGTCAGGTGGCTATTGTAGCTTTGCCAGCCTGATGCCCGTCACGGGGTATAAAGTCTACCCCTAGTGGCAGAGTAAGTAACGAAGCTGTTTGTCAACACTTGGCATGCATTAAATCGGTGTAAAGTACATCATGGTGTCAGTAGCATGCGGTGTGAGTGCAGGGGAAAGCAGAGCTCCTTCATCGCTCGGTCACCTACTACACCATCCCAGGCAGAGTCACAGCGTGAAGAGCACTGGCATCATTGTAAGCACAGCTGGTGCAGTGATAGGTGGGGTCAGGTGGGCCGAATGTTGACAGCACCGCTTTGAAACTCCTTTAACATACAACTCACCTCAGCACTAATTCTCCACAGGATTCTGGCTCATTAACAAAACTGCTCACTGATCCCAGATCTGCACATAAGGCTCCTCTTTGAAGCCAATCAGCTCATTATGAGGGGCGTATTTTTCACTTTTCACTTTGACAATCAGAAGGCGTTCGCTTACGATGAATCACAGGAACTTTAATTACTGAGAAAGATCAACAAACACCCATCCGCCGTGGGGGCGGGGGAGGGTAACGGGCCTGAGGACAGGCTTGTTTCTGATCACATTTTGCTGTGCAGCATTTATAGTACAGGCCCGATACTCGAGGTATCTGTGTCCTGGCACGCAGGCCACGCACATGGAAATGGGAGGGAGAATCTGACAGGCGATTCTGTTCCCTGCCTCTGAGGGCAAAGTTCGCAGCAAAGGCAAAGGACCAATGCCATCAGGAGCCACCATTTTATTCTTAGGCCTCAACTTTGCCAGACAACGCAATTTTTCAAATGGGAAGAAAGGAATTTATGTGCCCCCAGAATGTCCCCGACAAAGTACTCTCGAAATGTCGTCACTCTGGCAATGTGCGAAACGGGTCAGCAAGCTCCCACAGACAGCAATGAGATAATGACCAGATAATCTGTTTTATTGATGTTGGTCGAGGGATAGATGTTAACCAGGACACCAGGGAGAACTCTCCTGATCGTTTTCGAATAATGCCATGAGATCTTTTACATCCCCGAGAGGGCAGACAGGGATTCAATTTAATGTCTCATCCCAAAGCCCTCCGACCGTGCAGGTCTCCCTCAGTACCGCATTGGGAGCGTCAGCCCAGACTATGATCTCCAGTCCCTCGCTGTCAGTGAAGGTCGGCGGCTGGAATGATAAAGCGCTGTATGTAATTTCAGAGCCAGTCCCCCTGCACTGCTGTTTTGAATTGAAAGGGGTTTTACAATATAAAAGCACCATACTTATCTGGAACTCATTCACAGGCCCACACACACTGCAATACTCACCCCTCACCGTGAACCCAAGACTCAAGCTGCTATTGATCTGCGACTGGATTTTTCCAGAAGACACAAAAATTGTCTTAATTATCACAGCGTGAATTCAGCTATTGTCAAGGCATGCAGCTGATGACTCCGTTTCGAAAGAGAATCTTAACAACATTGAAGAAAAACCGTGACAAGGGTTCAGCCTTTGAGGTGTCGGCATTTATCGATCGAGTCTGATGGTGAGATATTGAAGGAAAGTACCAGGAAGCAAAGACTGGGAGCTCACAGTAGAAAATTGCTGATGTCATTTATTTAAGGGAAAGGGTAATCTCAAAATAACTTTGTGCTTCAGAATTAAACACTTTACAAAAATGTCCCTTGATGATTTATTTTGATTTCTAACCATATTAATGCACACTGAGCATTTTTATCTTTTACAGATTTTAATACACATTCTGAGATGAATACGTCAAGATGTGCAAGGCTGTTTAAATCAGCCACCAATTCAATAAAAACCTTTAATGCTCAACATGTCAATGAAGAAACAAAGTACATGCATTTATATAGCCCCTGTCACAACCTCAGGATGCCCCAAAGTGCTTTACAGACAATGCAGTACTTTTGAAGTGCAGCCACTGTAGTTATGGAGTCAAACACAGCAAGATCCCACGAACAACACAATCCCACGATTACAACTTAATCAGGTGCTAGTGGGCAGCACTCTCGCCTCTGAGTCAGAAGGTTGTGGGTTCAAGTCCACTCCAGTGCAGTGCTGAGGGAGTGCTGCACTGTCGGAGGTGCCATCTTTCAGATGAGACGTTAAACCGAGGCCCCGTCTGCTCTCTCAGGTGGATGTAAACGCTCACATGCTATTTGTAATGTATTTGCTTAAGAATTCATAGCAATACATTGCTATTAAGAACTAGTTGGTTTATTAGCAAAAGGCTTAACAATCACACTACATATTACCAGTTCATCTACCAGCCTCACAACCACCTGCACCATCATGGATCCCCGAACCCAACTGGCTGGGGTTTTATTAAGTCTTGTGAACATCATCATCATCATGGCAGTCCCTCGGAATCGAAGAAGACTTGCTTCCACTCTAAAAATGAGTTCTTAGGTGACTGAACAGTCCAATACGGGAATTACAGTCTCTGTCACAGGTGGGACAGGCAGTGGTTGAGGGAAAGGGTAGGTGGGACTGGTTTGCCGCATGCTCCTTCCGCTGCCTGTGCTTGGTTTCTGCATACTCTCGGTGATGAAACTCGAGGTGTTCAGCGCCCTCCCGGATGCACTTCCTCTACTTAGGGCGGTCTTTGGCCAGGGACTCCCAGGTATCAGTGGGGATGTTGCACTTTATCAAGGAGGCTTTGAGGGTGTCCTTGTAACGTTTCCTCTGCCCACCTGGAGCTTGTTTGCCATGAAGGAGTTCCGAGTAGAGCGCTTGCTTTGGGAGTCTCGTGTCTGGCATGTGAACAATGTGGCCCACCCAGCAGAGCTGGTCGCGTGTGGTCAGTGCTTCAATGCTGGGGATGTTGGCCTGGTCGAGGATGCTAACGTTGGTGCATCTGTCCTCCCAGGGGATTTGCAGGATCTTGCGGAGACATCGTTAGTCGTATTTCTCCATCACGCGACTGGCTAAGCCACTCCCAACTCAACAGCTCAACATACCTGTGAGCATATTCACAGGTGCGTACATTACCTTATTATGAAGAGGAGCAGTAGAGCTTTTCCCCGTGTCCTGGCCAATATTAATCCCTCAACCAAAAAACGTTATCTGGCATTTATCCAGGCATTGTTTGTGGGAGCTTGCTGTGCACACATTGGCTGCTGCGTTTCCCTGCATTATAACAGTGACTACACTTCAAAAGTACTTCGTTGGCTGTAAAGTGTTTTGGGATGTTTTGAGGCTGATATCTTATGGGGACAAAATCGTGGGCGGGCAAGTGTAGAAGTGGGACCCCGGACCTAGTTACACACATGCACTTTCCCGCTGGTTCACGGGACAGGATCGGCCCCAGGAACCGGGGCTGACTTCATTTTCCCTCCCTAGCTCAGGATTTGTTCCCTCGTTAAAGATTCTGTTCTGCAGGATAAATCACATCACAAAAAAAAGACAAGATAAAGGAGATATTTCGGGCCAAAGGATTACCTTGGTTTCTGAACCATTGTCCTGGCAACCTGACTGTAAAAGCTCAAACTCTTTCAGTGAGCTTTTAATTGGGAGGATTTTTGTTTCACGGAAAGTTAGCAGCAAATTTGCAGCACCATTCATATCTAAAAACAAGATACGGGGCTAGGAATAGGTATGCTTGGTACCCAATTTAACAATGGGATGGTGTGCATCCAATCTACGCAGGCATTGCTCTCACTGCCACATTTTTAGGCATCCAGCCAGGCATTAGGACCCTGTAAATGAAGGGCCTTATGTCTCTTAAAGGCCGTTGGCGCCCGTTCTGTGGATGAAGCCCGAGGAGCGATCGAAATAGGTTCGGGCACGCTCTGGTCACCCAATGTGAGTCTGGGCCCAGAAACGCGCCATGGTCCGTCGCCAGACACTCTGTCCTGGTCGCGCTGATGGTCTCTCGCAGGTCGGGGCCATAACCAGGAACAGCGAGCAGCGGCCATGGGCAGCGTGGCGGCATACCACTTCATGGAGCAGCGCGAGCTGGTGCAGGAGGGCGACAGCAGCGAAGAGGGACATCATCAAGTTCCAGGTCGGTGATTGGAGCGTGGGCAGATACAGCAGGAGCGGCGAGGTCGGGGTGAAGGAGCGGCGAGAGATTGTAGAGGGACGTGATCGGGGCCCAGGAGAGGCATGAGTTCGGGGCCCAGAAGAGGCGAGGGCCCAGGGGCAGCAAGGGCCAGCCCACACTGCGATGTGTGTGTGCACTGGGTCCGTGCAGCAGAGCTGGTCTCCAGTCGTCTTGGTTAATCCTTGCCACTGGACCAAGACCTAGCTCTGTCAAGCCCGTGTGGTGGCTGGTGTGCAATGGCCACCACACGTTAAAAAAAATCCACACACAGGCATCTTCCACCCTTCAACATGTAGTTCGGGATCTGGAATATTAGGTCCTTCATTGAAACACTTGTAAACTCATCCTTTTTTGGCGTGGAAGCAAGTCATTCTCGATACGAGGGACTGCCTATGATGATAATGGCCCCGCCTCCCTTACGTGTCACGGGGCTGACTAATTGGACTCCAGCACACAGTTGACAGTGCCCATTTATATCACAAGGCTTTGGTAATTGTTTATCAACAGAAGTGGAATTAGCCAATTAAATGATCAAACTTCCCCAGTTTTTCAAAACCTGACAAGTTAAGTGGAATCTCCTGCAACGAAGTCTGTTTGCAACACAGAGCCGCTGTCAGAGAGATAGTGAGGGGATAGTTTCTCTGGTGGCTATTTATAGAAAATTGTCAGCATGCTCCATGTTTAAAAAGGAGAAACTCTTCCCACAACACTCACAATGTCACTCACCTCCTCACCAAAGGAGTTCCTATCCCTGCTTCCTGTTAATATGACGGTTCCCGTATGGAGCCAATATTTACACATTTCAAAAGACAAATGGATAAACACCCCACAGGCCAGAGAGTTGGAACATTCAGTGTCCTGTATCCACTGGATGGGATCCTGTCCATGGACTAACTGTAATAAACTCAGCTGCATACAGTACACATCAATCGCTCAATAGCTTCACTGGGAGCAGAATCTTACAGTTTTTACAGGCAGTAACTTTCAGACGTGTAATTAAAAAAAACAATGTTGAGCACGTAAAGTTATTGGGCTGACCTTGACATGTGATTGGGTTAGACTTTGACCTATGGGATGCTGTAAAACGTGTGATGGTGATTCAGTGATTGGTTAGACCTTGACCGATGGGATGGTGTAAAACGGGCGATGGTGCTTTGGCCGCTAGTTTCACATTCTCCCTATTTCCATTTCCATTGAAGTCAATGTGGAGAGAGATGACAGACTGGCGACTCACTGTCACAATCGCAGTATCTCCAAATTCAGCCCGCCGACACAAACTGATATTAAAACAGAAGGTCAGGAAAAGTAACAAACAAAATACCCAACCTGTTGCTTCCAATTTACCTTCCATCCTTGTCTGTGGGGGAGCACCCAACCCCACTCCGCACCCAGTCAACACACAAGCCCACACCTCTCACCCTCCCCTCACCCTCCCATCACCTACCTCTCACTCACCCATCCAGAACCCACCCAGCACCCAAGCCCCACTTAGCACCCAAGCCCCGCTCAGCATCCGCCAAGCACCCACAAAAGCAATCCCCCCCCCCCCAGTCCCCGCCCACCAATTAGCATCCACTTAGTGTGAGGAACATGGGAACAGGAGGAGGCCATTTAGCCGCTGGAGCGTGTTCCGCTATTCAATGAGATCCTGGCTGGTCTGTGACCTAACTCCATGGTGGGGGGGGAAATTGCGTAACTCCCCATTTGGGGGCAGTAACAACTGCGAGGCGGGGGTTCCTGGGGCAGGCGGTTACAGTCCCAGAGAGCAAGTGGAGCACAAAATGTCGCACTCCACCTGCTGTGTGGGGTGCAGCGCTATGCAGTGGGACGCGTAGCAATGGTGCATGGCAGGGCCCGCCCCTTCATTAAAGTGGAGGGGCCAAGCTGCCGACTCTGCAGGAAAGAAACGGGGCCGTCCCTAGACCACCGGGAGTGGGGTGCCGGGCTCCAAGATCGCCACACGGACCCCACGATCCAACATGAAGGCAGCCGTCGGTCGATTTTTTTCCAAAGCACTACCTTCCCATTACATGCCGCCCCGCGAGCAGCCTACGCACCCCCTCAATCTGTCGCTTCAGGGGCGCTAACGAGTTTTCGCTCCGGGGTGAGAATGAGTCATTGCGCACGGCGGTGACACTGTCATTGCCGGGACAGCAGAGAGGGGGGCCCCTGGATACCGCCACTAAATGCCTGGGGAATTTAGCGGGAGTTGCTCGCGGTGCCACGCACGGACAAAAAGTCTTTTGCACCCGAATGGGAGACGCAAACACCTCAAATTTCTGCCGCTATATCTTTTGCTCCATAATCTCTTATTGCCTTTGGTTAACAGAAATCTATCAGTCTCAGATTTAACATTAACAACTGAGCCAGCATCAACTGTTGTTTACGGAAGAGAGTTCCAAACTTCAACCACCCTTTGTGTGTAGAAGTGTTTCCTAATTTCACTTCTGAAAGGCCTGGCTCTAATTTTGAGGCCATGTCCCCGAGTCCTGGATTCCCCAACCAGTGGAAATATATTCTCTCTATCTACCCTATCAGTTGCCTGTAATATCTTGAAAACTTTGATCAAATCACCCCTTTAATCTTCTAAATTCCAGGGAATACAACCATAGTTTGTGTAATCTCTGCTTGTAATTTAACTCTTGGAGTCCAGGTATCATTCTCGTAAATCTACACAAGGCCAATATATCCTCCCTCAGGTGTGATGCCCAGAACTGCTCACAGTGCTCCAGGTGGGGTGTAACCAGGGCTTTGTACAGCTGCAGCATAACTTCTACCCCCTTGTATTCTATACGTTGCAACAGTATCTACACTTGAAAAAAGTACTTAATTGGTTGTAAAGCGCTTTGGGACGTCCAGTGGTTGCCAAAGGCACTATATCAATGTAAGTCTTTTCTTCTCTTTTTTATATCTAAAGGCCAGCATTCCATTGGCCTTTTTGATTATTTTTTGCACCTGTCCATGACATTGTAATGAATCGATGTACATGGACCTCAGAGGAAGAAACTGGGGGGGGGGATCTGGAGGGGTAAGTGGAGGGCAAAGTGGAGGGGAAAGTGGGGGGGGGGGAGTGGGGGGGAAAGTGGAGGGGAAAGTGGAGGGGAAAGTGGAGGAGGGAGTGGGGGGGAAAGTGGAGGGGAAAGTGGAGGGGAAAGTGGAGGGGAGAGTGGGGGGGGTGGAGAGGAAGTGGAGGAGGGAGTGGGGGTGGTTGGAGGGGAAAGTGGAGGGGGATGTTGGGGGGAAAGTGGAGGGGAAGTGGAGGGGACAGTGGGGGGAAATGAGTGAAAGTGGAGGGGAAAGTGGAGGGAGGGAATGCGGGGGAAGTGGGGGGGATGTGGGGGGGGGAATGCGGGGGAAGTAGAGGTATGGAGTGGAAGGGAAAGAGGAGGGGAAAGTGGAGGGGGAAGTGGAGGTAGGAAGTAGATGGGAAATGGAGGGGGGAAGTGGAGGGGGAAGTGGAGAGGAAAGTGAGGGAGGAAGTAGTCACCCAACATGTCCATCCTTGTGGTGCCCACCTCCCCATGGCCAATGAGAAAGTGAGCAAACCCTTCATTACCCGATTGGATGGTTCTTAACTGTCCATCAAATAGCCTTTTCCCATGTCCAAAATGTATATGATCAGTAAACAAAAGTGTTCAAAGTAAATGTAAACCCCCCACAATCTGTGACACCCCAAGGAGCTTTGTCACGGGTTGCTGGCAGCAGTGTCCTGGTGATGAATTGTTAATTGCTGCACACACCAGGCCAATCCCAGAGAGCTGGCACACTGAGATAGAGTGGAAATATGAACCCGATTGGCTTAAGCCTCAGCTCTGGATTGACTGGATTCTGATCAGACCCCCCCTCGGACTGTACTTGTTAATCTGCTTGTATACATAGAGCACCATGTACTGAAAAACACCCGTGTTGTGCCATGTATATTGAAATGCTCTGCACTGTTTAGTAACTTGTAAAGAAATGTAAATGTATTCTCATCCGTTTCATGTACTGCTTTCATCTGCATAGTGCTACATGTAACGTGATTCGTGATCGGTATTGAAATGTATCCTGGAATGTAACGTAAACCTGTTCTTATCTGTTCCATGTAATACTCTTATTTACACAGTACTATATGTAACGTGATTTACGGATTGTACTAAACTGTACCTTGAAATGAAATGCACGCTGGTGCATTGTATGGAACTGCTGTCAGCATCCAAACGAATTGTAAGGAATTGCTGACAGCAAGGTATTGAATTATTTTGGATCTTGTAGGATCTTGCAGAGACATCGTTGGTGATATATCTCCAGCGACTTGAGGTGCCTTCTGTATATCTCCTGGAAATCTCCTGGGAGCACGGGCGCACCAACATCAGTGTGCTCGACCAGGCTAATATCCCCAGTATTGAAGCACTGACCACACTCGATCAGCTTCGCTGGGCAGGCCACATAGTTCGCATGCCAGATATGCGACTCCCTAAGCAAATGCTTTATGCGGAGCTCCTTCATGGTAAACGAGCCAAAGGAGGACAGCGGAAACATTATAAGGACACCCTCAAAGCCTCCCTGGTAAAGTGCGACATCACCACTGACACCTGGGAGACCCTGGCCGCAGACCGCCCGAGGTGGAGAAAGAGCATGAAGAGGCCAAGCGCAGGCAGTGGAATGAGCGCGCGGCAAACCAGTCCCACCGACCCCTTCCCCCGATGAATGTCTGTCCCACCTGTAACAGGGTCTGTGGCTTTCGTATCGGACTGTTCAGCCACCAGAGAACTCACTTTGGGAGTGGAAGCAAGTCTTCCTCAATCCCGAGGGACTGCCTATGATGATGATGATGATGAACTATTTTCCAAAGTATTGTGAAAATTTTATATGAATAAAGTATATTTTTGGAAAAAAAAGAAGTGGCTGTGTGTATTTTTGTGCTCTCTCATTCCTCGCTCACAGGGCCTGAGGTTGATTTGTAGACCCTTCACTATGAGCCCTGGGTGAGATCAGGCCAGGGTAACTGGGAGCTTGCACCATTGGCCCGCAGAACCTTGGAGACTGAACAGGACGCAGCCCCTCTACGGCTCATTAAACCTGCAGCAAACAGCAGGGTGCAGCTGTGAATAACTCGGAATGCGACACCATAACATTAGACTGAACCACGACACGTAGCAAATGAGGAACACGCAGAGGAAACACTCACTCCTCACACCTCGTGGGGGAAGTGATAGGACTGTGGCTGTCCTGACAGTTTAAACTGCTTCGAAAGCACACCAACACAGCATTGTAACCGAGCGGCTCCGGGTGTCACAGATGGTGCTGAGAAAATGTAGCAATTAGATTGCAGGCGCTGCTGTCCCAGCCTCCGCGCAAAGCCACACTGGGCCCACGTTTCCCACTCACTCTCGGGACAGGCAGAGCTTACAACATCACTCAGCAATGATCCTGCTTCAGCTCGGCTCTACAAATTCCCTGAGGCCTGCTCAAATGGGATTAGTCACTGTTTTGGGGAATGACATTCAGGATCTGGATGAGCCCAGCGTTCTTTTCAGCATTTTATATCACAATAACAACAAACACTCGCTCATACACACTCACGCTTACACACACACACACACACATATACACATACACACATACACATGTTTACACACATATATACACACTTACATAGATATACACACATACACTTATGCGCACACATCCTTACACAAATATACACACACTTACACACATATACACACATACACTTATACACACATCCTTACACAAATATACACACACTCACACACACACATTCACACTTACACACACACACATTCACACACACACACACAAATCATCATCATCATAGGCAGTCCACTCCTGAAGTGAGTTCTTTGGTGGCTGAACAGTCCAATACTGGAGAGCCACAGTCCTTGTCATAGATGGGGCAGATAGTCGTTGAGGGAATGGATGGGTAGGTCTGGTTTGCCGCACGCTCTTTCCGCTGCCTGTGCTTGATTTCTGCATGCTCTCGGCGATGAGACCCAAGGTGCTCAACGCCCTCCCAGATGCACTTCCTCCACTTAGGATGGTCTTTGGCCAGGGACTCCCAGGTGTCGGTGGGGATGTCGCACTTTATCAGGGAGGCTTTGAGGGTGTCCTTGTAACGTTTCCGCTGCCCACCTTTGGCTTGTTTGCCGTGAAGGAGCTCCGAGTGGAGCACTTGCTTTGGAAGTCTCGTGTCTGGCATCCGAACTATGTGGCCTGCCCAGCGGAGCTGATCGAGTGTGGTCAGTGCTTCAATGCTGGGGATGTTGGCCTGGATGAGGACGCTGATGTTGGTGCACCTGTCCTCCCAGGGGATTTGTAGGATCTTGCAGAGACATCATTGGTGATATTTCTCCAGCAACTTGAGGTGTCTACTGTACATGGTCCATGTCTGTGAGCTGTACAGGAGGACTACAGCCCTGTAGACCATAAGCTTGATGGCAGTTTTGAGGGCCTGGTCTTCAAACACTCTTTTCCTCAGGTGGCCGAAGGCTGCACTGGCGCACTGGAGGCGGTGTTGGATCTCGTCGTTGATGCCTGCTCTTGTTGATAAGAGGTTCCCGAGGTATGGGAAGTGGTCCACGGTGTCCAGGGCCGCGCCGTGGATCTTGATGACTGGGGGGCAGTGCTGTGCGGTGAGGACAGGCTGGTGGAGGACCTTTGTCTTACTGATGATTAGCGTATGGCCCATGCTTTCGTACGCCTCAGTAAATACGTCGACTATGTCCTGGAGTTCAGCCTCTGTGTGTGCAAAGACATAGGCGTCGTCTGCGTACTGTAGCTCGACGACAGAAGTTGGGCTGGTCTTGGACCTGGCCTGGGGACGGCGAAGGTTGAACAGGTTCCCACTGGTTCTGCAGTTTAGTTCCACTCCAGCGGGGAGCTTGTTGACTGTGAGGTAGAGCATGGCAGCGAGGAAGATTGAGAAGAGGGTTGGGGGCGATGGGCAAATATACACACACACACACACACACACTTACACAAATATACATACACATATACACCTACACTTACACAAATATACACACACACACACTCACGCATTCACTTACACAAATATACACACACATATACACATACACTTACACAAATATACACACACACACATACACAAACACAAATATACACACACATACACACTTACACAAATATACACACACACACATACACACTCACACAAATATACACACACACTCACACATACACACTCACACAAATATACACACACATACACACTTACACAAATATACACACACATACATTTACACACAGTCACATACATACACACACACACGCACAAATATTCACACATGAGAGGTCGTAGCTATCAGGAAAGACCGAACAGGCTGGGGCACTTTTCTCTGGAGAGGTGACCTGATAGAGGTGTTTAAACTTATGAAGGGGTTTCATAGGGTAGATGAAAAGATGTTTCTACCGGGCGGAGTCCAAAACTAGGGGCATAAATATAAGATAGTCACTAATAAATCCAATCAGGAATTCAGGAGCAACTGCTTCACCCAGAAAGTGGTTAGAACATGGACATTGCTACAACCTGAAGTAATTGAGGCGAATATCATAGTTGTAATTAAGAGAAAGTTAGATAAACACATGAGGGAGAATGGAGTAGGAGGATGTTGATGGGGTGAGATGGAGGGTGGGAGGAGGCTGGTGTGGAACATAAACACCGGCACGGACCAGTTGGCCTGAATGGCCTGTTTCGGGGCTGTAATTACTATGTAACTGTATGTACATACACAACACACACACACACACACACACACATGCCTGGGGAGCGTAGATGAAGCGTTTCCCATACAAACAATCTCATTCAATTGTGTTTGTAACTAACTCTCACTGATTCCACCCATAATGTGACAGAAATAATGATTCCCCTTTAAGTCGGAGCTTCCCATTGTAAGGCGAGTTGAAGAAATAAAACACGTGTGTTTGTTAGCGCAGAAACCAGGCACTTATCAGAGAGAGAGCCTCACCGCTAGCAATCAGTTAGAGAGATTTCCAGCAACTTTAACCTTACTATCTGCTCATGGCTCAGGGGTAAATGCACCATGTGGTACTGGGACCATACAGTCCAGAAAGACTCCAGGATTAATCCTCTGGTCTGTACTGATCTGATTGATCTCAGCCCAGGCAGCACAAGTGGTGCAATAATTGGCCGCAGGTCCCGGGAGTTGCTGCTTCTGCTCACTCACCATC
The DNA here is from genome assembly GCF_044704955.1 of Pristiophorus japonicus. Classification (NCBI taxonomy): domain Eukaryota; kingdom Metazoa; phylum Chordata; class Chondrichthyes; family Pristiophoridae; genus Pristiophorus; species Pristiophorus japonicus. Next base: position 62,056,090 of record NC_091992.1, read on the forward strand.
CAACAACATCAGCATGGAGGTCTGCATCTCTGAATATCATCTTCAGCATCTCCAATATCAGCATCTTCTTCACCATCATCTTCATCTTAACCACCTCTTCCATCGTCATCACCTCCTCCATCGTCATCATCACCTCCTCCATCGTCACCTCCTCCATCGTCACCACCTCCATCGTCACCACCTCCATCGTCATCACCTCCATCATCATCATCACCTCCTCCATCGTCACCACCTCCATCGTCACCACCTCCATCGTCATCGTCACCTCCTCCATCGTCACCACCTCCATCGTCACCACCTCCATCGTCACCTCCTCCATCGTCACCTCCTCCATCGTCATCACCTCCTCCATCGTCACCACCTCCATCGTCATCGTCACCTCCTCCATCGTCACCACCTCCATCGTCACCACCTCCATCGTCACCTCCTCCATCGTCACCTCCTCCATCGTCACCACCTCCATCGTCACCACCTCCATCGTCATCACCTCCTCCATCGTCATCATCTCCTCCATCGTCACCACCTCCATCGTCACCAGCTCCATTGTCACCACCTCCATCGTCACCACCTCCATCGTCACCTCCTCCATCGTCACCACCTCCATCGCCACCACCTCCTCCATCGTCACCTCCTCCTCCATCGTCACCTCCTCCATCGTCACCTCCTCCATCGTCATCTCCTCCATCGTCATCACCTCCTCCATCGTCACCTCCTCCATCGTCACCACCTCCATCGTCACCACCTCCTCCATTGTCACCTCCTCCTCCATCGTCACCTCCTCCATCGTCACCTCCTCCATCGTCACCTCCTCCATCGTCACCACCTCCATCGTCACCACCTCCATCGTCACCACCTCCATCGTCATCATCACCTCCTCCATCGTCACCACCTCCATCGTCACCACCTCCTCCATCGTCACCACCTCCATCGTCACCACCTCCATCGTCATCATCTTCATCATTAGCAACATGAACAACAACAACTTGCATTTATATCGCGCCTTTAAAATAGTGAAACATCCCAAGGCGCTTCGCAGGAGCGTAATCAGATAAAAACACAGAGCCACCGAAGGCGATGTTAGGAGGGCTAACCAAAGGCATGGTCAAAGCAGTGGGTTTTAAGGAGGGTTGTAAGGGAGGAGAGGACGATGGAGAGAGTTGTGAAAGGAATTCCAGAGTGTGGGTCCCATAAAGATTTAGACATAGCCACCAAAGATGGGGCGAAGGGAGAGGGATGCTCAAGGGTCCAGAATTGGAGGGATGGAGAGTTAGGGTGGGGGGTTCTAGTGTTGGAGGAGGTTACAGAGATAGCGAAGAACAAGGTTATGGAGGGATGTGAACACGATGAGAATTTAAATCGGAGGTGTTGGGGGACCGGGAGCCAATGTAGATCAGCAAGCACAGGGGCGAAGGGTGAAAGCAACTTGGTGCAGGTTAGAAAATACAGGTAGCAGAGGTTTCGATGAGCTTGAGTTTATGGAGGGCAGAGGATGGGAGGCCGGCCAGCAGAGCATTGGACGTTGGGAGATAAGAAAGACGTGGATGAGGGTTTCAGCAGCATATGGGCTGAGGCAGGGGCGGAGACGGGACATATTACGGAGGTGAAAGCAGACGGTCTTTGAGATGGAGCGGATACAGGGTTGGATGCTCAGCTCTGGGCCAAATAGGATGGCAAGGTTGTGAACAGTCTCGTTCAGCCCTAGGTAGTGTCCAGGGAGGGGGATGTAACCTGTGCCTTGGACAATGGAGTTTGCAGCACGGGGATGAAGACAATGCCTTCAGTCGTCCCAATGTTTCATTGGAGGAAATCACGACTCATCCTGGACTGAATAACGGAGAAGCAGTGTGACACACAGAGGCAGTCAGGGGGTTCAAGGAGGTGGAGCTGGGGGTCGTCAGTGCACAATGTGCAATCTGACGCCAAATCTACAGATGATGTCTCTGGGGTCGCGGTGATGGAGGAGAACAGGATCAGGCTGATACCCTGACAACACTCATACTCGCAGAACCGCCATTACGGGAGAGATAGTCGAGGGTCAGCCGCGTCTGCACAACATAGAAACATAGATATTTACAGCACGGAAGGAGGCCATTTCGGCCCATTGTGTCCGCGCCGGCCGACAAAGAGTCGCACGGCCCGCGGTCAGCAGCCCTGAAGGTTACATATAAACCTACGAACAATGACGGAAAGGCAAAGAGCACCCAGCCCAACCAGTCCGCCTCACACAACTGAAACATTCTACAATCCACCCCAACCGGAGCCATGTGATCTCCTGGGAGAGGCGAAAACCAGGTAAAAACCCAGGCCAACTTTGTGAGAAAAAAAATCTGGGAACATTCCTCTCCGACCCATCCAGGCGATCGACACTAGTCCAGGAGATCACCCTGGCCGTATTCGATTCCCTGCAGCACTTACCATAACTCAGGAACAGGAGGATGAAAAGGTACAAGGGAAGGAGAGCGAAATTAAGGTACAAATGGAAAGCGAGGATAAAAATGGCATAAAAAATCTGTGGGAAGTGCGCGGTGAGGAACACGACCATGGAGCATCCTTACTAGAAACGTATATACAAAAGCTGCGCGAAAATGTATTGTAGGATTGTTGTGTCATGGAACTCAATCTAACAGCAACAAAACAATCTCCCAGAGTATTTAATCGTATTCCTTTTAAGGAAATAAATGTTTGCAAACACATTCAGATCCACACACTCATGACTCAGTTGTTGTGAGAAATGCAATCCCTTTTACATTATCAAGACCAATCTCGTCCAATAGATACCACTGACAGGCCGCAGCAGTTGCTATGGCAACATTAGCCACATGCCCTATTTGTAGTAGGAAAGACCTCACGCACAGTGCTGATAAATATACTTTGCACGTGTGTGTTAACTGAACAACCATCTGGTGCCATGCAGCAACCAAGCAAGTAAAGCACTCACAGCGATATCAAAAATCACTCACACGCTCTGCTTTGCATCTCAGCATTTTGCCAACAAATGCACAAAATGGTTCAAGTTCACACGCAAATATTCCATTCCACTGACTTCAATGGACAATGTGAAGGGTGAGAGATGAAAATCAGGTGTCTGATCCGATGTCGCCCGTTTTCCACCATCACCAAACGCAAGAGTTACCCCCTGCGTGTGTGATATGTGAGCCTTAGAGGGCGAGCTTTACAATAATCACATCAACAAGCCCGTGCGATATCACCTACAGGTCCACTTCCTGCAGGAAACACCCGCCATTCGCTCCCCGCCCTTCTCCATTTCCTGACATTCCTGCTCTCCAACACACCAACAGCGCAGCGATTCATTCGAATACCAGCAGCAATCATCAGGCTTCAAAGCATAAAAAAGCCTGAAGTTTGTCTCCGGATTGAGTGCGGGTGATGCTCTCAGCACCTGAGCACAGCAATCAAGGAGACAACAACGTGTATTTATATAGCACCTTTAACGTTGCAAAACATCCCAAGGCACTTCACAGGAGCGCAATCAGTCACAAATTATCACCGAGCCACAGAAGGAGATATTGGGACAGGTGACTAAAAGCTTGGTCAAAGAGGTAGGTTTTAAGGAAGATCTTAAACAAACGGGCTATGAAGACTCATTGAGATGAACAATTCCTCACCTCAACCATTCCTCGTTTCCCCTCTCTCCCTTTTTCTCTCTCCGCTCTCTCTAACCCCACCCCTCCTCTCCTCTCTTTCTTGCCATTCTTCCCTGTGCCTCTGTCTGCCCCCTCACTCCTGTCCCCATCTTTCTCTCTCTCTCTCTCTCATTCCTCTACTTCCCTCTCTCTCGTTCCTCTCCCTCCCTCTCTATCTCTCCCCTCCTGTCCTTCTCTCTATCCCTCTACCCCCTCTATTCTCCTCCCTCTCTTCCCCTTCTTTCTATCTTTCTCCTCCTCTCCTCGCTCTCTCTATTCTTCTCCCCCTTCTCTGCATCCTTCTCCCCTCTCTCTCTCTCTCTGCCCCACGAGGCAAGTCCCTCTCTGGGCAGATATATTAATCACAGTGCTACAGTGCAGTATCTCACTGACCGATAGCTGTTCTTTCCGGTATCTGTAATGGAGACACAGGTACAGGCAGTGAGATCAGAACATTTCCAGCAGCCGCACGTGTTTGTGATGTGTCTCCACGACAACCCGCCTCCAGAGCACACTGCTGCCGACAGGACAGCGGGAAGGGCAGGATGGCCGTTAGCCTCCTGCGGTTGCTGAGGGGAGTGGAAGCGCGCAGAAGTACGCCTACTGTGTACGCTCAACACTTTATTGTGATCGCTGCCCGAAAGAATGATTCTGTTTCAAATCCACGGGGCTAGAAATTGCGTAGCGTCCAGTCTGGGGCGATAACTTTTGTGGGAGAGCTAAAGTATCGTCGAGCGTTAAAGATTCAATTCTGCCGGGAACTTTCGCTTTAGTGTTCCAAGTGGGCTGTGGAGCACTAAATCAAGCACTACCCTTTCCCTTCGAGCGTTAAAGGGAGCAAGAGGGGCAGTATTGGCAGAGCGCTGAGCAATGTTTCATGCAGCACTGCCCGATTCACAGGCTCCTTCCCTCCCTGCAAGGGACGGGCCAATGCTGCGGTGATTGGAGGCGAAGGCTGGGAATGGCCGGAGACAGCTCCGGTGATATGGGCAGAGCGGCCGCGAGCCCTCAGAGAGCGCAGGGCTGATCAACCACGGGCTGGAAAAAGCAAAATACAGCACCCTGGGACATTATTACATTTTGGCCGAGCTGACCATCAGTGCCTTTAATGAACGCTCCCCAAGCAGCCGGCCGAGGTCACAATACCTCCTGCAGCTGCCGCCGTTAACACCCGACGATGCGGCAAGCGGCGGAAGCGAATATCACATCCGGGGCGGTAAAGGGGCTCTGCGCACCGGATGATGTCACAATCTCCAGGGCGCAAGAGATCGAGGCGGTCAGTTTTAGTGCCAGCACTAACCCGCCATGGAAGTTCGCGGGCGTCGGTGATTTTGCTGCGCCCGGTCGGTAAACCCTTGGCGCAAACCAGGTCAGTTTCTTCCCCCATAGTATTTGTCAACATTGAAAGTTTCAAATGAGTGCCGCTTTTTTTGAGGTATTTAAATGAAAAGCGTTTTTTGTCAGCACTGCACACACCTCACTGCAGCAGTCAGTGACACACCAAGATCAGAGCTCGGAGCCAGCCCAGCCATGTTAAAATTGGAGTACCAGGACAGTCCAGCCACATGCTGAGGCCCCGCAATGTGCATTGGCACCGTGCCACCCTGCCAAGCTGCACCGTGTGGGGTCGCCAACTCTACCTCAACCATATTCCGGGAGGTTCTGTCACTTGCCTCCAACCACCGTGTCCCCACGCTCCCGCCATTGGTCGCCCGACACGCCAGTCTTCGCGAGAATTGGACAATAATGGCGGCTACAATACCCACAATCCTCAGAGCTCCAAAAAGCGCTCTGGAGCACACAGGTGCCAGGGCCTCATTGCATGTTGGATGCGGTGCGGTCATGTACTTTGCTGTGAGTGGCCGGAGCAGAACGGGAGCAGCAAATGCCGCCGAGATTCTTCTCCTGGATTCCTCACAGGAGTTTCCGAGGGATTAATCTTTCATTCCGGGAGACTCCCAGGAAATCTGGGAGGGTGTGTGAGAGGAGGAACATTCTGCCCCGCGAAGCAGAGAGCAGGAGCTCAGCACATCCTGGGCCCAAGCTCAGCGAGGGGCGGCGGGCCCCGAGCAATCAACAGTGCGAGAGGCGGCACGTACCTCTGCTCACCCCGCCCAGTCCCATCTACAGACGGTTGTTGGCAACGGAGAATCACACAGGGAGAAGGGGAAGGAGATACTTTTTTTTTTAAAGTTCAAGACCCAGACACACGCATAAACATGCAGTCGTACATAGTACATATACTTGCAGCTGCACAAACACATGTGTGCGCACACACACGCATAAGCACATTCATAATCACACGCATAAACACACACACCTGCAACATAAATGCACATGCATAACACACGCACGTGCACACGCATAAATACACGCCTGTGCAAATCACTAAACACATGCGCAGACATAGGGCCAATGATGTCTCCGCAAGATCCTACAAATCCCCTGGGAGGACAGACGCACCAACATTAGTGTCCTCGACCAGGCCAACATCCCCAGCATTGAAGCACTGACCACACTCGACCAGCTGCGCTGGGCAGGCCACATTGTCCGCATGCCAGACACAAGACTCCCGAAGCAAGCGCTCTACTCGGAACTCCTTCACGGCAAACGAGTCAAAGGCAGGCAGCGGAAACGTTAAAAGGACACCCTCAAAACATCCCCACTGACACCTGGGAGTCCCTGGCCAATGACCGCCCTAAGTGGAGGAAGTGCATCTGGGAGGGCGCTGAGCACCTCGAGTCTCATCGCCGAGAGCAATCACAAATCAAGCGCAGGCAGCGGAAAGAGCGTTTGGCAAACCAGTCCCACCCTCCCCTTCCCTCAACGACTATCTGTCCCACCTGTGACAGGCACTGTGGTTCTCGTATTGGACTGTTCGGCCACCTAAGGACTCATTTTAAGAGTGGAAGTAAGTCTTCCTCGATTCCGAGGGACTGCCTATGATGATGATGATGCATAAACACACGTGCGTTCTCACACATAAAGACATGTACAAACACATATACTCGCCCACGTGTGCAAGAACACACGCATGCAGAAAAAATTCTACCGCCAGCACTCTACGAACGACAGGACGACCACAGGCATTAAGCGACTGTTCAAACCTCTATGTGAGCCAACGAGCCTTTGCTCAGCGCAGTATTCATTATTGATAACCCACCGGAGGGAGTTGGTGCTTCTGAACTGCTGCAGCTCCTGTGATGCACGGGGCCAGAAACCTAACACAAACCAAAGCAAAATAATAAACAGAGCCAACACAGGCAGAGCGAGCGGATGGAGCAGCCTCCTTTACCTGGAACTGGAGTGACAATGGCTGTGGTTACAGCCTCCCAGCCGTGGCATGTTATTCTCCGACTGCTGTGCAAGTGAATACAATCAATCCCACTGCCAGCAGAGATCGCCCAAAGATAGAATCAAATTACCTCCTTAAGAATTTGGGTATTTCTGTTGACTGAATGCATTCAGTTGTAAATTTCCACGAAATGAACACCCTTTCTCAGCCAGCATATTTTATAATGTTTACAGACTTAATTGCAAATTGCTTTCTGCATCCCGTCTTCGGGAGCCTGCACATTCTGCCGGAATACAAGCCATTGAAAAAACAAAGGACTTGTATTTGTGCAGTATTTTTGAACTGTAGTCCCTCTTGTAATGTAGGCAACGCGGAAACCAACTTGCGCACAGCAAGGTCCCACTAACAGTAATGTGATAATGACCAGATAATCTGTTTTTTAGTTGCGGGATGAATCTTAGCCAGGAAGCGGGGAGATCTCCCTTACTTCCCTTGGAAACAGTGCAGTGGGATCTTTTATGCCGACCCGAGAGGGCACACCAGGCCTCTGTTTAACGTCTTCTCGAAAGATGGCACCTCCGACACTGAAGCTCTCCCTCAGTACTGCGCTGAAGTGTCAGCTTAGATTTTGTGCTCAAGTTTCTAGAGTTGAGCTTCTCCTCATATCCCCCGTGGATTTGTTGGCAAATACCTTAAATCTGTGTCCTCCGGTTACCGGCCCTCCTGACAGTGGAAAAAGTTTCTCCCTAATTACTCGATCAAAACCCCTCATAATTTTGAACACCTCTATCAAATCTCCCCCTTAACCTTCACTAAAGAGAACAATCCCAGCTTGTCCAATCTTTCCACATCACTGAAGTCCCTCATCCCTGGTACCATTTTAGTAAATCTCCTCTGCACCCTCTCCAAGGCCTTGACATCCTTCATGAAGTGCGGGGCCCAGAGTCGGACACAGTACGCCAGCTGAGGACTAACTAATTATTGATAATGGTTTATCAGAACTTCTTTACTTTTGTATTCCATGCCTCTTTCTGTGTTGTATAATTCAATGTTTTAAGATCCCAATACAGACCATGAGAAGGATGAGAACTTAAGGAGGCAGAAGTATCACAAAATGGGGGGAATTAAAAAATGACGTGATTGCATGATTTAAAATGAATTCTTCACTGGAATCAAGGCGACTTCATCGAGAAATTTTTCTCTGTGTCTCCTCAATCAAATCAGTGTAAATACCATTGTGCTTTCGGGCAGAAGGGACAAATTGCAACGAGCAGTTTTATGAAGCAATTTATTTTATGACATTACATTGAGCAATGTGCTGCTCTGAAACCCATTGATACAGTTTGTCACAGTGCACCCTCCATCACTCTATAAATAAACATTCAATACATTAAGCTGCTGCATATGACTGCACTGTGCTCTCCATCATTGTTGGCAGGCTCGATTTAACAGAGTGATGTTCACACAGCTACCGTTTGTCAGCTCTTATCTCCCCATTAATAACCGTCCACTCAATTTTGTTGGCCACGACACGGGGATAACTCCCTTGCTCTACGTTGAACACTGCTACGGGATCTTTTACATCCACCTAAGAGGGCAAATTGGGCCTCGGTTTATCTGAAAAACGGCACCTCCGACAGTGCAGCGCTCCCTCAGCACCGCACTGGAGTGTCAGCCTGGAATACGTGCTCAAGTCTCTGGAGTGGGGCTTGAACCCACAACCTTCTGACTCAGAGGCGAGTGTTGCCCACTGAGCCACAGCTGACCCCTCGCTGGGTGTTAACGGGGCGGTCATGCGAATCCAACATCTGTGAAGGGATGTGGGAGCTGAATGTACATCGGGTCACGTGAACTTTATCGTAATAACACTACGTCGTTTTTCCTGTCGGAATGCAGGAAATTCTAGTTTACATTGGAATGTATTGGTGAACGTGGCAACCAACAGCGAGGGTGGTTTCTCTCGCACTTGGTCCTGACGACTCGTCCAGTTCTCAGTCGTGACTCCAGTGACAATCAGCCTCGGTTGGCAGGCTAGACCTAGCGAGAGTAGTTCAGGAGTAATCGTAGAATTGTAGGATCTTACAGCACAGAAGTAGGCCATTTGGCCCATTGCTCTTTGACAGAGATGTCCAATTAGTCCCACTCTCCCCAGCTTTGATCGTATAACCCTGCATATTTTTCCTTTTCAAGTATTTATCCAATTCCCATTTGAAAGTTACGATTGAATCTGCTCCCACCGCCCTTTCAGGCAGCGCGTTCCCGATTACAACAACTCGCGTAATGGTCGAACACTTGGTGAATTCCACAACTCTGAAACTGAAATCTGCCCCATCCTCAATGCTAAACTGACAAATGGGTATTTAGTAATAGCACATTTTACATTGTAGTTTCAAATAAGAAATACTAAGGGAAAGAAGTCACTGGTGGGAGTAGTCTATAGGCCCCCAAACTGTAGCTACACTGTAGGACAGAGTATAAATCAAGAAATAATGGAGGCTTATAAGAAAGCTACGGCAATAATCATGGGCAATTTTAATCTTCATATTGATTGAACAAATCAAATTGGCAAAGGTAGTCTAGAGGAAGAGATCATAGAATGTATTCGGGATGGTTTCTCAGAACAATACGTTGTGGAACCAACCAGGGAGCAGGCTATTTTAGATCTGCTAATGTGTAATGAGGCGGGATTAATTACTGATCTCATAGTAAAGGATCCTCTAGGGAAAAGTAATCATGGCATGCTAGAATTTCAAATTCAGTTTGAGCGTGAGAAACTTGGGTTTCAAACTAGTGTCCTGAACTTAAATGAAGGCAATTACAAAGGTATGAAGACAGAGTTGGCTAAAATGGACTGGAAAAATAGATTAAAGGATAAGACAGTAGATAAGCAGTGGCAGACATTTAAGGAGATCTTTCATAACTTTCAGCAAAGATATATTCCAGTGAGAAAGAAAGACTCTAAGAGAAGGATGAACCATTCATGGCTAACTAAGGTCGTTAAGGATGGCATCAAATTGAAGGCAAAGGCATACATTGCCGGAAGATTAGTGGAAGGCCAGAGGTTGGAAAATGTTTAGAAACCGGCAAAGGACGAATAAAAAAATAATAAATGAGAAGATAGTTTGAGAGTTGTTATATATGTGGACTTGTATTTACTCTGTACAGCCACCAGAGGGCTCATTGCCCAGAGTCCCAAGGGATCCAATAATCCCTTGGGAGCACAGGTATTTAAGAAGGCTTCACAGGTTGAAGAGGCACTCTGGAGACCTGCAATAAAAGACTAAGGTCACACTTTACTTTGAGCTCACAGTGTTCAGTCTGACTCTTTCTCCATACACAACAACTGGCGACGAGATACAGATAGCGAACCCAAAGATGCAGAGAACAGTGGGCATCCTGAAGAAATTTTTGGAGGGAGATGATTAGGAAACTTTTGTGGAGCGACTCGACCAATACTTCGTGGCCAATGAGCTAGATGAGGAAGAGAGCACTGCCAAATGAAGGGCGATCCTCCTCACTGTCTGTGGGGCACAAACGTATGGCCTCATGAAGAATCTGCTCACTCCAGCAAAGCCCACAGAGAAATCGTACGATGATTTGTGCACACTGGTCCGAGAGTATCTGAACCCGAAGGAAAGCGTTCTGATGGCGAGGTACCGGTTCTACACCTACAAAAGATCTGAACGCCAGGAAGTGGCGAGTTATGTCGCCGAGCTAAGACGCCTTGCAGGACATTGCGAATTTGAAGGAGGACATGCTCAGAGACTTTTTCGTACTTGGTATTGGTGTCATGGTACATCATTCATTGAAAGTTGGCATGTAGGTACAGCAGGCGGTGAAGAAGGCAAATGGCATGTTGGCCTTCATAACTAGGGGTTTTGAGTATAGGAGCAGGGAGGTCTTACTGCAGTTATACAGGGCCTTGGTGAGGCCTCACCTGGAATATTGTGTTTAATTTTGGTCTCCTACTCTGAGGAAGGACGTTCTTGCTATTGAGGGAGTGCAGCGAAGGTTCACCAGACTGATTCCCAGGATGGCTGGACTGACATATGAGGAGAGACTGGATTGACTGGGCCTTTAGTCACTGGAGTTTAGAAGGATGAGAGGGGATCTCATAGAAACATAAAATTCTGACGGGACTAGACAGGTTAGTTACAGGAAAAATGTTCCCGATGTTGGGGAAGTCCAGAACCAGGGGAAACAGTCTAAGGATAAGGGGTAAGCCATTTAGGACTGAGATGAGGAGAAACTTCTTCACTCAGAGAGTTGTTAACCTGTGGAATTCCCTACCGCAGAGAGTTGTTGATGCCAGTTCGTTGGATATATTCAAGAGGGAGTGAGATTTGGCTCTCACGGCTAAAGGAATCAAGGGGTATGGCGAGAAAGCAGGAAAGGGGTACTGAGGTGAATGATCAGCCATGATCTTATTGAATGGTGGTGCAGGCTCGAAAGGTTGAATGGCCTACTCCTGCACCTATTTTCGATGTTTCTATGTTTCTAAATCATACTTCGCAAACTTTTGACTGTAGCGACCCCAACCCTGAGTAAGGCCATAGCGATAGCCCAGGCGTTCATAGCCAACAGTGACAATACGAAGCAAATCTCTTCGCACACAAGTGCTGCTACAAGTACTGTGAACAAAGTGAAGTTGTTTTCGAATCGTAACATATAGGGTAGGTCACACATACCTGCAACTGCACGTCCGCAGATGTCTCAGAGTCCACCATCAAGGGTGATGAATGCAAGGCCATTAACACCTTGTTGGCACTGAGGGGGTGATCATCATTTCCATTCATGCCGATTCAAAGAGTACATTTGCAGCGGCTGTGGAACAATGGGACACCTCCAACGAGTATGCAGGTGAGCTGCTAAGCCTGTTAAACCTGCAAACCACCATGTTGCAGAGGAGGATCAAGACGAAACAGAGCCTCAGATAGAGGAGGCAGAGGTACATGGGGTACACACATTCACCACGAATTGTCCCCTGATAATGCTAAATGTTGAACTAAATGGACTCCCGGTGTCAATGGAGCTGGACACAGGCGCAAGCCAGTCCATCATGGACAAAAAGACTTTCAAAAGGTTGTGGTGCATCAAGGCCTCAAGGCCAGTCTTAACTCCAATTCGCACGAAACTAAGAATTTACACAAAAGAACTGATTCCTGTAATCGGCAGTGCTACCATAAAGGTCTCCTACGATGGAATGGTGCACAAGCTACCACTCTGGGTGGTACCAGGCGATGGTCCCACGCTGCTCGGCAGGAGCTGGCTGGGAAAGATACGCTGGAACTGGGATGACATCCGAGCGCTATCGCCCACTGACGACACTTCATGTGCCCAGGTCTTAAACAAATTTCCTTCGCTGTTCGAACCAGGCATCGGGAAATTCCAAGGAGCAAAAGTGCAGATCCACCTAATTCCGGAGGTGCGACCCATCCATCACAAGGCGAGAGCAGTATCGTACATAATGAGAGAAAGGGTAGAGATCGAGCCCAACCGGCTACAAAGAGAGGGCATCATCTCGATTGAGTTCAGCGAGTGGGCCAGTCCTATTGTCCCAGGCCTCAAGGGAGACGGCACCGTCATAATCTGTGGCGATTACAAAGTAACAATCAATCGTTTCTCCCTGCAGGACCAATACCCGCTACCAAAAGCCGATGACCTCTTTGCAACGCTGGCGGGAGGAAAGACATTTACGAAGCTGGATCTGACTTCAGCCTACATGACGCAGGAACTGGAGGAATCATCGAAGACCCTCACCTGCATCAACACGCACAAAGGTCTTTTTGTTTATAACAGATGCTCGTTTGGAATCCAATCAGTGGCGGCGATATTCCAGAGAAACATGGAAAGTTTACTGAAATCGGTCCCGCACACCATGGTCTTCCAGGACGACATTTTCGTCACAGGTCGGAACACAGTCGAGCACCTGCAGAACCTGGAGGAGGTTCTTAATCGACTCAATCGTGTGGGGCTCAGGTTAAAACGCTTGAAGTGCGCTTTCCTGGTGCCTGAAGTGGAGTTCTTGGGAAAGAGGATTACGGCGGACGGCATCAGGCCCACCAACGTGAAGACGGTGGCAATCGAGAACGCACCAAGGCCACAGAACGTGACGGAGTTGCAGTCGTTTCTGGGACTTTTGAACTAATTTGGTAACTTCTTACCTGGTCTCAGCACACTGCTAGAACCACTACATGTCTTACTACGAAAAGGGGGCGAATGGGTTTGGGGCAAAAGCCAAGAAAATGCCTTTATAAAAGCGAGAAAATTGCTATGCTCAAACAAATTTCTTGTGTTGTATGATCCATTTAAGCGTTTGGTACTAGCATGTGATGCGTCATCATATGGTGTCGGGTGTGTATTGCAACAAGCTAATGATTTCGGGAAACTGCAACCGGTTGCTTATGCATCCAGGAGTCTGTCTAAGGCCGAGGGAGCCTACAGCATGATTGAAAAAGAAGTGTTAGCGTGTGTCTATGGGGTAAATAAAATGCATCAATACCTGTTTGGGCTAAAATTTGAATTGGAAACTGACCATAAGTCACTTATATCCCTGTTTTCCGAGAGTAAAAGGATAAATACCAATGCATTGGCCCGCATCCAGAGATGGGCGCTCACATTGTCCGCATACAACTATGCCATCCGCCACAGGCCAGGCACAGAAAACTGCGCCGATGTTCTCAGTAGGCTGCCATTGCCCACCACGGGGATGGAAATAGCGCAGCCTGCAGATCTAGCCATGGTTATGGAAGCATTTGAGAATGAGCAATCACCCGTCACTGCCCGGCAGATCAAAACCTGGACAAGCTGGGACCCCTTATTATCTCTAATCAAAAGCTGTGTGTTTCACAGGAGCTGATCCAGTGTCCCAATGGAAATGCAGGAAGAGATAAAGCCGTTCCAGCGGCGCAAAGATGAAATGTCTATACAGGCAGACTGCCTTCTGTGGAGCAATTGAGTAGTGGTCCCCAAGAAGGGCAGAGACACCTTCATCAATGACCTCCACAGTACCCACCCAGGCATCGTAATGATGAAAGCGATAGCCAGATCCCACGTGTGGTGGCCCGGTATCAATGCGGACTTAGAGTCCTGCATTCGCAGATGTAATACATGCTCGCAGTTAAGCTATGCACCCAGGGAGGCGCCGCTAAGTTTATGGTCTTGGCCCTCCAAACCGTGGTCTAGGGTACACGTCGACTATGCAGGCCCGTTCTTGGGTAAAATGTTCCTTGTGGTTGTGGACGCGTACTCCAAGTGGATTGAATGTGAGATAATGTCGGCTAGCACGTCTGCTGCCACTACTGAAAGCCTGCGGGCCATGTTTGCCACTCATGGCTTACCCGATGTCCTAGTGAGCGACAACAGGCCATGTTTTACCAATGCTGTGTTCAAAGAATTCATGACCCGTAACAGGATCAAACATGTCATATCTGCCCCATTTAAACCAGCGTCCAATGGTCAGGCAGAGAGAGCAGTGCAAACCATCAAGCAAGGTTTGAAGAGGATAACTGAAGGCTCAATGCAGACTCACCTATCCCGAGTCCTGCTTAGCTACCGCATAAGACCTCACTTACTCACTGGGATCCCACCTGCTGAACTGCTCATGAAAAGAGCACTTAAGACAAGACTCTCGTTAGTTCACCCTGACCTACATGAACAGATAGAAAGCAGGTGGCTTCAACAAAGTGCATACCATGATAGTGCAAATGTGTCACACAAGATTGAAGTCAATGATCCTGTATTTGTATTAATTATGGACAAGGTCCCAAGTGGCTTCCCAGCACTGTCGTGGCCAAAGATGGGAGCAGTGTGTTTCAGGTCAAACTTTCAAATGGACTCATTCACCGGAAACACTTGGACCAAATCAAACTCAGATTCACGGACTACCCTGAGCAACCCACCTTGGACCCTACCTTTCTTGATCCCCCAATACACACACCAGTGGCAATCGACACCACGGTTGACCATGAAGCAGAACCCATCATCCACAGGCAGCCCTGCAGGGCCCAACACACCAGGCAGCCCAGCAAGGCCAGCTGCACAGCAGCCCAGCGAAGGCCCAACAAATGATTCAACAACACCAGCCTTCACACTGAGACGATCAACCAGGGCAAGAAGGGCCCCAGATCGACTCACATTGTAAATAGTTACACTATTCACTTTTGGGGGGCGAGTGTTGTTATGTATGCAGACTTGTATTTACTCTGTACAGTCACCAGAGGGCTCATTCCCCAGAGTCCCAAGGGATCCCATAATACCTTGGGAGCACAGGTATTTAAGAAGGCTTCACAGGTTGGAGAAGCACTCTGGAGACCTGCAATAAAAGACTGTGACACTTTACTTTGAGCTCACAGTGTTCAGTCTGACTCTTTCTCCATACACAACAAGAGTAAACGAGCAAAAAATATGAAAACAGACAGTAAGAGTTTCTTCAGGTATATAAAAAGGAAGAGAGTAGCTAAAGTAAATGTTGGTCCCTGAGAGGATGAGACTGGGGTATTAATAATGGAGAACAGGGAAATGGCAGAGACTTTGAACAAATATTTTATATCGGTCTTCACGGTAGAAGACACTAAAAGCTTCCCAATAATGGATAATCAAGGGGCTAAAGGGAGGGGGGAACTTAAAACAATCACTATCACTAGAGAAAAACTACTGGGCAAACTAATGGAACTAAAAGCGGACAAGTCCTCTGGACCTGATGGCTTGCATCCTCGGGTCTTAAAAGAAGTGGCTGCAGAATTAGTGAATGCATTGGTTGTAATCTACCAAAATTCCCTGGATTCTGGAGAGGTTCCAGGAGATTGAAGAAAGGAGGAAGACAAAAAGCAGGAGCCTAACATCGGTCATTGGGAAAATGCTGGAGTCCGTTATTAAGGAAGTAGTAGCAGGACATTTGAAAAAGCATAATATGGTCAAGCAGAGTCAGCACGGTTTTATGAAAGAGAAATCACGTTTGAAAAATTTGCTAGAGTTCTTTGAGGATGTAATGAGCAGGGTGGATAAGGGGGAACCAGTGGATGTGGTGTATTTCGATTTCCAGAAGGCATTCAATAAGGTGCCACATAAGAGGTCATTGCAACAGATAAGAGCTCACGGGGTTGGGGGTAATATATTAGTATGGATAGAGGATTGGCTAACTAACAGAAAACAGAGAGTCGGGATAAATGGGTCATTTTCCAGTTGGCAAACTGTAACTAGTGGGGTGCCACAGGGATCGATGCTGGGGCCTCAACTATTTACAAACTATATTAATGACTTGGATGAAGGGACCGAGTGTAACATATCCAAATTTGCTCAAGATACAAACATAGGTGGGAAAATAACTTGTGAGGAGGACACAAGGAATCTGCAAAGGGATACAGATAGGCTAAGTTGAGGGCAAAAAATTTGCAGATGGAGTATAATATGGGAAAATGTGAGTTTATCCACTATGGTAGGAAAAATAATAAAGCAAATTATTATTTAAATGGAGAGAGATTACAAAATGCTGCAGTACAGAGGGACCTGGGGATCCTTGTACATGAAACACATAATGTTAGTATGCAGGTACAGCAAGTGATCAGGAAGGCAAATGGAATGTTGGTCTTTATTGCAAGGGGAAGAGCTCTTAATTCTTATGTTCTTATGTTTATCCTGGTAGTCACATGATACAAGGAGGTGTTAACTGATCATAGTCATCAATCTCTATCAATCAATCTACAACAAACCCCGAATGATGTGAGGGAAAGCCCCAGTGGGGGAGAGCTGTGGGAAGCAGAAGGTCCACAGGCCCCTGTTCCTCCCGTGCTCGCGTCACTCACCACACGACGGGGCTCACATCACTCAAATACTGCGCCTCACAGTGTTATTCTCTGATAGAAATCCATCTGATTTGCATTTGAATGAATCAATATTAACTGCTGCCACTGTCCACCTCGGGAGCCTGTTCCAAAAACTGACCACTCGCTCACTGAGATATTGGCCTGGATTTTCCAGGGCTGCAAGTTCCAGGTTTACACATGCCCAGCAAATGAACATAAGAACATAAGAATTAGGAACAGGAGTATGCCATCTACCCCCTCGAGCCTGCTCCGCCATTCAACAAGATCATGGCTGATCTGGCCGTGGACTCAGCTCCACTTACCCGCCCGCTCCCCATAACCCTTAATTCCCTTATTGGTTAAAAATCTATCTATCTGTGATTTGAATACATTCAATGAGCTAGACTCAACTGCTTCCCTGGGCAGAGAATTCCACAGATTCACAACCCTCTGGGAGAAGAAATTCCTTCTCAACTTGGTTTTAAATTGGCTCCCCTGTATTTTGAGGCTGTGCCCCCTAGTTCTAGTCTCCCCGACCAGTGGAAACAACCTCCCTGCCTCTATCTTGTCTATCCTTTCATTATTTTAAATGTTTCTATAAGATCACCCCTCATCCTTCTGAATTCCAACGAGGAAAGACCCAGTCTACTCAATCTATCATCATAAGGTAACCACCTCATCTCCGGAATCAGCCTAGTGAATCGTCTCTGTACCCCCTCCAAAGCTAGTATATCATTCCTTAAGTAAGGTGACCAAAACTGCATGCAGTACTCCAGGTGCGGCCTCACCAATACCCTGTACAGTTGCAGCAGGACCTCCCTGCTTTTGTACTCCATCCCTCTCGCAATGAAGGCCAACATTCCATTCGCCTTCCTGATTACCTGTTGCACCTGCAAACTAACTTTTTGGGATTTAACCAAATTTTAATTTGATTTTACGTTTTAAAGTTTAATTTGTTTTAATTGCCGGTGCTTTTAGTGTCCCCTTCCCTTTTATAGGGGGCACTGGAAAAATGTGATTTTAGCGCCCCCAAAAAAAACCCCAAAAAAATGAAAAACCCCAAAAAAAGGAAAAAAGGGCCTTGTAAATGTCTGGTGTGTCACCCAGGTCGGGTGGCACGGTTTAATGTTTTATGTTTTTGCAGGTAGACTCTAAAAGAGTTGCATGCACAAGGATCCCCAGGTCCCTCTGCACCGCAGCATGTTGTAATTTCTCCCCATTCAAATAATATTCCCTTTTACTGTTTTTTTTTCCAAGGTGGATGACCTCACATTTTCCGACATTGTATTCCATCTGCCAAACCTTAGCTCATTCGCTTAACCTATCTAAATCTCTCTGCAGCCTCTCTGTGTCCTCTACACAACCCGCTTTCCCACTAATCTTTGTGTCATCTGCAAATTTTGTTACACTAAACTCTGTCCCCTCTTCCAGGTCATCTATGTATATTGTAAACAGAATGACCATGCAACTCTCATGCCTGGTAAAAGGCAGCGTAAGACCATCTTTTACCAGGGTAAGGGTGAAAATAAATAATAACTTATATTTTAAAAATCATTTTAACATTCAAAAAACTGTTAAAATAAGTCTGTGTTATTCTCGGTCCCTTGAAAAATGTTGAAATTTATTTTTCAAAAAATTAAATTTTGTTTTAAATGTTTAATTAAATTGTATTTTTAATGAATTTTAAACATGCAATTCTTTTTTTAAATTTCAGTGTTGTTAAACTGTATTTTTTATGCGATTCCTATGAAGCTTAGTGGGGATTTCGACTGTGAATGGAATCACCATAAACATAATGGGAATCCTCTTTGTGATTGGTTGGGCTGGCCCACGTGATCCCAGGGGTGCTTGTGAACCGCCTGTAACCCAGGATACGTGGGCCTCTAGCCGGGCCTATGCCTGCAGGCCCAAGAGTGTGAGTCTCCGTGGATCCTCCGAACGCAAATTCAGGCCCATTGTGTTCACCAATTAGATTTGAATTTATTCCCCTTTAAATGCAGCCCCTGTCCTCTGGTTCCAGTGCTTATTGGCCATAGCTAGTGTGTAAAACAATGCTGAAGGGAAAGCTTTGGGGAGGAGGTCAAGGAGGAGGTCAGAGGTCAGGAGAGTTGGTTGGGGAGGAGGTGGGGGAAGGGGTCAGGGAGGTCAGAGGTTAGGATTGGATGACAGAGGTGAATTGTAAGCCACCTAACACAGAGTTCCCCTTACCCTAAAGTTGACAGTAGCGAACCGATTGAAGACCAAGTTACTGCTTCACAGCTGTGCCTTAAACAACATAAACCTGCATTTATATAGTGCCTTTAATGTAGTAAAGCATTCCAACGCGCTCCATAGAAGCGTTAACCAAACACAATTTGACACCGAGCCACATAAGGAGATATTAGGGCAGGTGACCAAAAGCTTGGTCAAAGAGGTCGGTTTTAAGGAGCATCTTAAAGGAGGAGAGAGAGGCAGGGAGATTTAGGGAGGGAGTTCCAGAGTTTAGGGCCCAGGCAGCTGAAGGCATGGCCGCCAATGATGGAGCGATTAAAATCAGGGATGGCCATCCGGAATGCCTGGGAGTTTCCTGGAATCGGGGGTTCCACTCCCGAACACTGCCTCCAGCAGACTGGGAATCAGCAGGTTAAATGTCCCGGCACAGTGGCCTCCACACCACCGCTCGGTGAGGTCACCGCCAAAGGTCACCAGCAAAGGTCACTGCATGGAGGAGGTTGGAGAATCGGGCAGCGAGAGGGCCCGGCATTCATAACGTCTCTGAAATAATGAGGAGGGGTCTGTGAAATAATGGAGGTCTCTGAAATTAGCGGGTTCCCCCGCCCCCCAGTCTCCCCCCTCCCCTCTTTCGACCTCCCCGCTCCCCTCTCTCCCCCCCCTCTCTCTCCCCTCTCCCCCCCCCATCTCCCCTCTCTCCCCCCTCTCTCTCTCCTCACCTCTCCCTCGGCCTCCCCTCTCTTCCCCCCTCCCCCTTGGCCTGCCCTCTCCACCACCCCCCAGCCTTCCCTCTCAACCCCACCCCACCGGCCTCATGGGTGAATGGGACTTGGTGCGAGATAGGAAACGGGCAGCCGAGTTTTGGATCACCTCTAGATTACAGCGGGTAGAACGTGGGAAAATTTTGTGTGTTGGTCCCAGTCACAATTCCGAGCATGTACATTTTGTTTAATTTATAGCTGGCTAGCTGGCTGGCTGGCTGGCTGTATGGGAGGCCTCGAGCCTGGAGCGCTGGGTGGCCACAGTGTCAGGCAGCCTAACGGGAACATTGGCGTGGGAGAAGAGACGCACTAGTTACACCGGGTGAACCCCAGCGGGAGGGAGAGCCTCACAGAGCATCCGTCATCATGTTGAGGTACGGAGCTTGAAAGGGAGAGCAGGCAGGTAGGAGACAGCAGGGTCTCTAGCAGCGGGATCCGTGTTATTCTGACACAGAGCCCTGTTAAGATGCTCAGTACACAGGGGTGACAGTTTCTGCTCCTGCCTTAGCTATGCTTATCACCTGCTTTACTGCCGCAGTTTAATGATTCATTCTGCAAATCTGATTTGGGTCATGTGACTTCCAGAGCACATTAGATTTGAGCTGATCGCAAATAGTTGGATCTCATTAGATGCATCTGACTGCACCTGATCTGTAAACGGGTGTAAACGCTTTTGCTCCTCTGGCTTTGGCCTGGAATTATTTTGTCAAGAAGCGATCCTTTCATTTGGTTCGAAGCCAGCTCTTCAGATGAAAGTCTCCCGTCTATTTTGGTTGAAAAGTTTCCAAGTGAAATAATTTGGGCCAATCTTAATCTCAACGGCAAGCGCCCATAGCAACAGTCTGCAAGTAATTGCCGCTCAAACTCAAAACGGCTCATTTTGAGGCAGCCTGACAGAATATAATTGGTGATTAAAACAACAATGGCATTAGTTGTCAGCTGTGGCTCAGTAGGCAGCACTCTTGCCTCTGGGTCAGAAGGTTGTGGGTTCAAGTCCCACTCCAGAGATTTAAACACATAATCGAGGCTGACACTCCCGGATTAAAGGAGCGCTGCACTGTCGGAGGTGCTGTCTTTCGGATGAGACGTTAAACCGAGACCCTGCCTGCTCTCTCAGGGTGTAAAAGATTCTATGACACTGTTTGAAGAAGAGTAGGGGAGTTATCCCAGGTGTCCTGGCCAATGTTTATCCCTCAACCAACATCAGTAAAGCAGATTATCTGGTCATTATCACATTGCTGTCTGAGTTTAAATTGGCTGCAACTTTCCTTACAATACAAAAGTGACCACAATTCACAAGTAGTTCATTGGCTACAACACAATATGGGACCTCCTGAGGTTGTGAAAAGTTCTATAGACTACAAACAGCTTCCTTTTAGGGCCAAAGGAAACATTGGTAAAACTATTTTAAAATGTACTTCAGCCCTTGCAAAACACAAAAAGAATGTGCACATAGTATTTGAAGTCTGAATTGAGCATATCACACACATGGTTCTGTCTTATTCTGAGGCAGTCCCTCGGGAGCCTGTACTCAGTCCCCAGGCCCTCAGCAAGGTGTCAGCATTGCGAGTCCTCAACTTCGGCTTTTATCCTTTCCCATCACCATTTAAAAAATATTCCGAAGAGTCGGTTCAGATATTGGTCTGAACAACAACTACTTGCATTTATATAGCATCTTTAAACATAGTAAGCCGTCCCGAGGGGCTTCACAGGAGGGTAATCAGACAAACACTGAGACCGCACCACATAAGGAGATATTGGAGCTGATTCTCAGCAAGGCCTCCGTCCGCCCAAAGTGCCGCCGATGGCCGGCGAGTTTCCGGACGGCACTTTGGGCGGAATATTCACGGCCGAGGTCCCTCGAAGGTCGGCGGGCGACAAATGGACGACGTACGCCGCCAATCTGGGTGGCAGCGGACGGGAGCTCTCATTCTCGGCGGCAGAGGCGCTTGTCGCCCAAGTGCCGCCGAGGATGGAGTCGGACCCACGGAGGGTCGAGGACCTGGAAAAATAAAAAAACTCTCGGAAGTCCTCTAGGGGACCCCGTGCCGGTAAGTGGCTGTGGAAATATTTTTTTTTTAAATGTTCACTTACCTTTTTTTCAGGTTCTTCATTCTCACCGTCGGGGACAGACCAGCCTCCAGCCAGCGGCCCACCCCCGTTCTGCCGCCGTGTCCCGCCAACTCCCGCCTGCAGAAATCCGCTGACGCCAGCGGGCGGTTCCCGGCGGCTCTCCCCTCCCCCTCCTGCTGGAGACCACCCCCCGAAAGTGAGTCATGAAGAGCAATGTCGGCGACAGCGGGCAGTGAGGTGATGAATTTCGGCTCCATTAGGACAAGCGACCAAAAGCTTGGTCAAAGTGGTAGGTTTTAATATAAGAACGTAAGAAATAGGAGCAGGAGTAGGCCCTTTGGCCCCTCGAGAGCGTCTTAAAGTTGGAGAGAGAGGCAGAGAGGTTTAGGGAGGGAATTCCAGAGCTTAGGGCCAAAGCAACAGAAGGCACGGCCGCTGATGGTGGGGCGAAGGAAATTGGGGGATGTGCAAGAGGCCATGCTCTCGGCGATGAGACCCGAGGTGCTCAGCGCCCTCCCGGATGCATTTCCTGCACTTAGGGCGGTCTTTGGCCAGGGACTCCCAGATGTCAGTGGGGATGTTGCACTTTATCAGGGAGGCTTTGAGGGCCCTTGTAGCATTTCAGTACAAGCTCGCTAACCAACATGCTGTGCCGCGTTATTGTGTCAGACCATTAGGGAGTGGCTGATTTGCACAGTACGTCGTTACATTAACCGATTTCAAGGGGCCAATTTTCCACACGGCCGATTTTTGCCGCAGTTGTCGAGGCACGTCCGATTTTTTAGTGGCTGACTGCGCCAAAAAAAAAGTTGCAAGTTTTGCCGGCATAACCTTTTATTTTAGAGTGGCGCAGATTGTCCTAAAGCTCTGTGGGTGGAGCTTAAGGTCTGCACCGAAAAACAGGTTGCCAGGGTAACGAGGGGGACGCACTGAAGGGCTGAGGCTGGAAAGTGAAACACAAGATTTGTTAAATGGCAGTGATGGGAAAGGATAAAACCTGAAGTTGAGGGACTTGCAGTGCTGACACTTTGCTGTGGGGCTGGAGACTGAGTACAGGCTCCCGAGGGACTGCTATCCCGGGCCGAATGTCCCCCCGCCCTCCTCCCCCCCCCCACCCAACCGGTGCCGTGTCTTCAGCTCCGCTAAAATAATAGCGCCTTCTCTGCGCTGATTTCCTTTAAGTGCAGGTAAGGTTTCTCAGAACTGTGCACTGCACCATTTTGGAAATAATCCTACTTGGCCAAACTCGCTTAAATGGCCAGAAATGGCGCTGCCGGCCCCCCTGGTGACGTCAATAAATCAGGAACTAAAAAAATAGTTTAGGGTGGCGCAAGTAGTTTAGGGTGGCGCAGAATCTTTGGCGAAACTTGCAGATTTTAGTCTGCTCGAAAAAAAACAGCGTCGGCTAAAAGACCGGTGCAGAATAGTGGGGAAAGTTCAGCCCAAGCTTATGTGCACCTGAGCCGCAAACCTTCGTTCACACCGAGCTGTGATCAGGGCCGCGCTTGTTTTGCACAACAGAGAAGGCTGAGGGGCACAGACTCCACATTCCCAGTCCCAACTCAGTGGGTCAGAGCGACACGTGCACAGATCGCCATTAATCACAATCGCTCCTCCACTGCCTATGGTCACATTGCTCTTACGTGCCAGACTTCTCAATACAGCCCCATTCAGGCACACACCACGACACACACGCCCAACTACACACACACACACTCACACACACACTCACCCCAACACACGCACAGACACTCACCCCAACACGCACACAGACACTCACCCCAACACACACACACACTCACCCCAACACACACACACACTCACCCCAACACACACACACACTCATCCCAACACACACACACACACACTCACCCCAACATACACACACACACACTCACCCCAACACACACACACACACACTCACCCCAACACACACACACTCACCCCAACACACACACACACACTCACCCCAACACACACACACACATTCACCCCAACACACACACACACACTCACCCCAACACACACATACACACACACACTCATCCCAACACACACACACACACTCACTCACCCCAACACACACACACACACTCACCCCAACACACACACACACACTCACCCCAACACACACACACACACACACACACTCACCCCAACACACACTCACCCCAACACACACACACACACACACACACACACTCACCCCAACACACACATACACACACACACTCATCCCAACTCACACATACACACACACACTCATCCCAACACACACACACACCCCAACACACACACGCACTCTCACACACACACACACTCTCACACACACACACAGGTAGACATTGTGTGGCACAGACACATGTTTAATCAATACTCTGGTGACAGCAGCCTCGGGCAATTCCTCACAGCTCCCTATAGATGGGGAATGTCATTAAACCTCAACCTGTTAACGACAGCCATGGAAACAAGAGCCACGTGGAAAGGCTGGAAATGAGGTGGAGCAATGGGGACCAGAGACGGAGATGGAAAACCGTAACATTACCATACCCAATTTATTTTCGCCTGAGGGTGGATGCGGTTACACGTGGTGGGGGAGGAGGGGTTAGTGACACTCTGGTTGGGGGGGGGCACTGGCCCAAGGCGGCTCCTTTAACCAGAGGCTTGGATGGGGGACAGCCCCTTTAACCAGAGCCCAGGCAGTCCCTTTAACAAGAGCCCGCGCGGCCCCTTTAACCAGAGCCTGAGCGGCCCCTTTAACCAGAGCCGGGCAGCCCCTTTAACCAGAGCCCGAGCGGCCCCTTTAACCAGAGCCCGAGCGGCCCCTTTAACCAGAGCCCGAGCGGCCCCTTTAACCAGAGCCGGGCGGCCCCTTTAACCAGAGCCCGAGCGGCTCAGTCTGAGCTTCCTCATGCACCACAGCTGAGTAATCACTGGAGCGAGTGTATCACTGCTAACATCGAACTAAAATAAATGGCACGTCAGCTTCCTGTTACGTTACCGTGACAACCAGACATTAAAATATTAAATAATGGCTCTGAGCCTTATTCTGTTTCCACTGCTACCTCTCAAAATGTAACGCAATAAAATCCGTCTCCCGCAGTATTAAATAACAGCTTTAACAGGATTGACGTTTCCCACACAATTAGAACGTCTTTAGTGAAGGTCCAACACTGAGTGACGAAGGATCGAGGCTGTAGCTCCTGTTTCTTTCAGATATTACGGGAGTAGGATATTAAAAAGAGACATATTTACATTATTTATGTGAATCCCACCCAGTTTGTGCACCATCACGCCCATGAAATTTTAGTATTTTTTCTTTTTCATTCTCGGGATGTGGGTGTCGCTGACAAGGCCATCATTTATTTCCCATCCCTGATTGCCCTTGAGAAGGTGGTGGTGAGCCGCTTTCTTGAACCGCTGCAGTCCGTGTGGTGAAGGTGCTCCCACAGTGCTGTTCGGGAGGGAGTTCCAGGATTTGGACCCAGAGACAATGAAGGAACGGCGATATATTTCTGTAATGTATGCACTTGTGAGTATGCTCACAGGTTTGTAGAGACAGTCATGTGATGTTCACAAGACTCAATAAAACCCCAGTCAGTTGGGTCTAGGTCATCCACGTGAAGCAGGTGGTTGTGAGCCTGGTGGATGAACCGGTAATGTGCAGAGTGATTGTTAAACCTTTGCTAATAAACCAACTAGTTCTTAATAGCAATGTGTTGCTTTGAATTCTTAATCAAAGAACCCATGAAGCAAATATATTACAATTTCCCAGTCAGGATGGTGTGTGACTTGGAGGGGAACGTGGAGGTGGTGGTGTTCCCATGGACCTGCTGCCCTTGTCCTTCTAGGGGGTAGAAGTCGTAGGTTTGGTAGGAGTTGCTGCAGTGCATCTTGTAGATGGTACACACTGCAGCCACGGTGCACCGGTGGTGGAGGGAGAGAGCGTTTAAGGTGGGGGAGGGAGAGAGTGTTTAAGGTGGGGGAGGGAGAGAGTGTTTAAGGTGGGGGAGGGAGAGAGTGTTTCAGGTGGGGGAGGGAGGGAATGTTTAAGGTGGAGGAGGGAGAGAGTGTTTAAGATGGGGGAGGGAGAGAGTGTTTAAGGTGGGGGAGGGAGAGAGTGTAAAAGGTGGGGGAGGGAGAGAGTGTTTAAGGTGGGGGAGGGAGGGAGTGTTTAAGGTGGGGGAGGGAGGGAGTGTTTAAGGTGGGGGAGGGAGGGAGTGTTTAAGGTGGAGGAGGGAGAGAGTGTTGAAGGCGGTGGATGGGGTGCCAATCAAGCTTTGTCCTGGATGGTGTTGAGCTTCTTGAGTGTTGTTGGAGCTGTGTTCATCCAGGCAAGTGGAGAGTATTCCATCACACTCCTGACTTGTGCTGTGTAGATGCTCGAAAGGCTTTGGGGAGTCCAGCCCGCTTCCTTGATGGCCAGTGCTTCTGGCGAGGCTGGCACCAGGCGGCAAAACGCGGTCTTCGAGGGTTCAAATAACGCCGGGGTCTGAATGACGTCAACAGACCCTCGAAAGGAGGCCCTCAGCTGCCTGGTGCGAGGGCCTCATTGGTTGGCCATAATGTGCCTGTTAAAATGGTGTGGGACGCAAAGCCAGCATTGATCGGGTGAGCAGATCAATGCAAACACTTTAACCCCTCACACGGTCTGGTCTCATCAGGCATAAAATCGGGACTTATATTTCAGGGCTCGGCGAAGTGTGGCTGGGTGCCAGAGGACTGGAACGTGGCCAATGTAATATTCATTTTAAAAAGTGATGCAGAGCTAATCGGGGTAATTACAGGCCAGTTAGCTTAATATCTGTGATAGGGAAATTTTTAGTTTATAATTATGAATGAAATTATCACATAGCCAGATAAAGAGAAAATAGTTGGAAAAAGCACGCCGGGATTTCAAAAGGGAGCATTACACTTAACTAACGTCATTATAGATTCTGAGGACAGGTCGCATCAACCTGGTTTGTAGTCCCTTGAGTTGAGAAGGCTGATGGGGGGGGATCTAATGCAGGTGTTCAAAATGATAAATGGGGTAGATCGCGAGAAACCATTTCCTCGGGTGGGAGAGCCCAGAACAAGGGGGCTACAATGTTCAAATTTAGAGCCAGGCTGTTCAGGGGTGATGTCAGGAAGCACTTCTTCACACAAAGGGTAGTGGGAATCTGGAACACTCTTCCCCCAAAAGGTTGTGGATTCTGTGGGGGTCAATTGAAATTTACAAGAGCGATAGATTTTTATTAGGTGAGGATATCGAGAGATATGGAGCAAGGGTGGGTAAATGGAGTTGCGATACAGATCAGCCAGAATCTAATTGAATGGTGGAGCAGACTCGAGGGGCTGAATGGCCTATGGCCCATAGAATTCTTTAAGGGGGTAACATACCTGGTAGATGGGGCAATGCAGTGGATATAGTGTACACAGACTACAGGAAAACCTTTGACAAGGTACCAGGGATTACAGGAGAAGTGAAAGGATATGGAATTAAGGAGAAGGTAGCAGACTGGATTAAACATTGGTTAGAGGGGAGAGTAAGACAGTTTCTCAGAGTGGTGGCAAGTGGGTAGTGGTGCCCCAAAGGGACATCAGCAATGACAACAAAAACTTGCATTTATATAGCACCTTTAATATAATAAAACGTCCCAAGACCTTTCACAGGAGCATTATAAGCCAAAAAAAACTGACACCGAGCCACATAAAGAGAAATTAGGGCAGATGACCAAAAGCTTGGTCAAAGAGGTAGGTTTTAAGCAGCATTTTATAGGAGGAGAGAGGCGGAGAGGTTTAGCCAAGGAAGTCCAGAGCTTAGGGCCTAGGCAACAGAAGGCACGTTCTATTCACTATCAATGATTTGGATATACAGCTGGAGGGACTGGTGTTGGAATTTGCAGATGGTAATAAAATAGGAGATATCGTTAATTCTTTTAAAGAACAACGGAAACTGCAAAGGGATATTGATAAGATGGTGGCATGTGCCATAAAGTGTCAGAAAGAATTCAATGTCAGGCAGTGTGAGGTGATGCACTTTGGCAAAAAACAATAACGGCAGTAATGATATTGCGGATGGAGGTAGGTCCGGGGCTGTGGGGGAGCAGAGGGATTGTGGGACTGGTTCTCAGGGCGCTAAAAACAGAACCTCAGGTTGATCAGGCTGTAAAAAACCTCAAATGCTGGATTTTATCATGTGGTGTAGATTATAAAACCAAGAGGTAATAATGAAACCTTCATAAGACCTCAGTTGGAGCACTGTGTGCAGTATTGGGCTCCACACTATAGGAGGGCTAGTGAGGCAATGGAGAGGGTACAGCACCACTCACTGGGATTCTGCCTGGTCTGTACAAAGAAAGACTTGGAAAATTGTGTCTTTTCATTAGAACAACACAGATTGCAGGGTGATGTGATAGAAGTATTTAAAAGAATGGACGGGGTAGATAGGAGCAGGTTGTTTCGAATGGTTGAGGGGTCAAGGATGAGAGGCCATTGATACAATATTAACTGTGTCTTTGTTACCTCTAGACTTGACTATTCCAAGGCACTCCTGGGCTGGCCCCCCAGCGTAAACTAGAGGTGATCCAAAACTCAGCTACCCGTGTCCTAACTCGCACCAAGTCCCGCTCACCCATCACCCCTGTGCTCGCTGACCTACATTGGCTTCTGGTTAAGTAACGCTCGATTTCAAAATTCTCATCCTTATTTTCAAATCCCTCCATGGCCTCGCCCCTCCCTATCTCGCTAATCTCCTCCAGCCCCACAACCCCCCGAGATATCTGCACTCCTCTAATTATGCCCTCTTGAGCATCCCTGATTATAATCGCTCAACCATTGGTGGCCGTGCCTTCTGGTGCCTGGGCCCCAAGCTCTGGAACTCCCTCCCTGAACCTCTCTGTCTCTCTACCTCTCTTTCCTCCTTCAAGTTGCTCCTTAAAACCTACCTCTTTGACCCAGCTTTTGGTCACCTATGCTAATTTCTACTTATGCGGCTCGGTGTCAAATTTGTTGTCTTATAACACGGCTGTGAAGCACCTTGGGATGTTTCACTACATTAAAGGCACTATATAAATACAATTTGTTGTTGTTGTGAGCGATTTAGAACCGAGGACAGGAGAAACTTCGAACACAGAGTTGTGAAGCTGTGGGATTCACTGCCGGGGTTAGTGATTGAGGTTAGAAACTATGTGAACATTGGCGATTAGTTTGGATAGGTGCATGAAGGAGCAGGGCATGCAGAGATATGGGGACAGAGCAGGTAAATATGAGTAGAACGATTTGCTCGGGTGGAGGGTAAACACCCACACGGACTGGGTGAGCCGAATGGCCTGTATCCATGTTGTAACTTCAATGTCTTTCTCTGTAATGCAATTTTGGAGAGGGCCCCGAACTAAGCAGCCACTGTTCTCACCCAATGCAGGTGAGAGCCTCATTAGTGTTCAGGACCCCAGTGCAATCTCGGTCACTCACTGAGGCAGTGTGCACCCTGGGAAGTGGGACTGAGTTTGGAACGACCAAACTAGCGGTCCTTAAAGGGACTAACTCCTCCCCTGCGGAGTAGCTGCCATATTTCCCAGCTTTTTTCCCTCTCTCTCCCCCTTCCCCGGATCGATGAGCTGCCTGTCACCATCCGTTGAGTAGGTTGGGCCTATACACATTGGAGTTTATCAGAATGAGAGGTGATCTTATTGAAACATATAAGATACTGAGGGGGCTCGACAGGGTAGCTGCAGAGAGAATATTTCCACTTGTGGGGAAACTAAAACTAGGGGGCATAGTCTCAGAATAAGGGGTCGCCCATTTAAAATTGAGATGTGGAGGATTTTCTTCTCTCAGAGGGTTGTAAATCTTTGGAATTCTCTACCCCAGAGAGCTGTGGAGGCTGGGTCATTGAATATATTTAAGGTGGAGATTGACAGATTTTTAAGCAATAAGGGAGTGAAGGGTTATGGGGACGGGCAGAGAAGTTCAGCCATGATCTTATTGAATGGGGGAGCAGGCTCGAGGGGCCAAATGGCCCACTCCTGCTCCTATTTCTTACGTTGAACGCTGCCAGCTTGCCGGTTCTATCATATAGCGGCTCGACCGGGGAAACGGACTGGGCCTCCTTCCCAACCAGTCTCCGCTAATTGTACCGCAGGTACCAAAAGCGACCCTAAGGTCAATTCAAGGTTGCAGAGGCCTGCAGTGTTGTATTCATCCATTAAAGTTGATGCAGATGATCAGCTGTGGCTCAGTGGGCAGCACTCTCGCCTCCAAGTCTGAAGGTTGTGGGTTCAAATCGCACTCCAGGGACTTGAGCACATAAATCTAGACTGACACCCCCAGTGCAGTGCTGAGGGAGAGCTGCACTGTCGGAGGTGTCGAACGATAAACCGAGGACTCCATCTGCTCTCTCAGGTGGATGCAAAACATCCCAAGGCACTATTTCAAATGAGGGGCGTTTGTCCAGGTCAGCCAACACCTAAAGTATGTATCTCATTGCTGTTTGTGGGACCTTGCTGTGTACAAAATGGCTGCCCCATTGTCTAAATTACAATAGAGACAATACTTCAAAAGTGATTCATTGGCTGTAATGCACTTTGGGATGTCCTGAGGTTGTGAAAGACGCTATATAAATGCAAGCTGTTTCCTTTCCTTATGGTTGGTCCAGTATTAGAGATTCTAGTAAGATTAATATTTAATATTATTTATCCCTCAACCAACACTTAAAAACAGATTATCTGGTAATTTATGTCATTGCTGTTTGTGGGAGCTTGCTGTAACAAATTGGCTGCTGTGCTTCCTACATTACAACAATGACCACACTTCAAAAGTACTGCTTTGGCTGTGAAGTGCTTTGGGACGTCCTGAGGGTGTGACCGGTGCTATAGAAATGCAAGTTCTTGCCTCCCTTTGCGGCTTTTGCGATCTGAACACATCCCCGGGAGAAGTTCATCCACTTGGGAGAGATTTGCCCAACTCCTGCCCAACGAATGTCCTTCAAACTCTTACACCCGGTAAAAGCAGGCGCATAGCTTACTTTTACCAGTGTAAGAGTTTTAAAACATAGAAAAATGAAATTTAATCAATAACTTTTATATTAAAAACCATGTCCATTAAGGTAAGTTTATTTTCAACCCCATTAAAACACACACAAAAAAAATTTCAAAAAAATATTTTTTTTTTCTAAAACATTTAATTACATTCAATTTCAATTAATTTTAAATATGTGAGGTATTTATTGTGTTGTGTTTCTGTGTTTTAGGGGGGTATTCTCATTGATAGTAATGGGAGCTCACACAAACAGAGTTCCTATTATTATCAATGAGAATACGAGATGTTCATTGGTGGTCCGGGCCCATGTGATCCCAGGATACGAACACGTACCTGGAAGACATGTTCCCGTACGCTGGACCGTTAAACTAGGCCTCCGACCTCAATCCTACCTTCCTTCGGTAAAAAAATTCCAGTCGGAGGCGTTTGCCTGAAGGAGGTCTCTGACCACAATTCTCCACACCGCCACCTCCCCCCTCCCCCCACCCCGTTATAATTCAGGCGATAACCCGCTCATTTCTAATTGGTTATTGATCCCATGAATCTATCACCGCAAGGAGATTGAAAGCTCTGTGATCCACACACATCCAGACACAGTGAATCATCGGCTGGAGAGGGACGGGGCGATCATGCCTGTTTCCGAGCATCAGTGTCTCGAGTATTGGCCTTTTCTGAGGCTCCTCATGTCAATAAAAGAATCCCTTTTGCTTTCAGCCCAATGCATCTGCTGTCTGGCTGATGGAGCGAGACTCCACAACACAGGAATAATTAGACAGCACTCGTTGCTTAAAAATATATAGCGAATTAACTTGGCAAACACAGCTCGGGCTAAGTACAAGTCATTTCCTGTGGTTATTTTTAAGCGTGCCGTGCGTCTTTAAACTTACTGACCAATTTATTTGTTATTTAGCATGTGCAGGCTCAGGATATAATTCCAGTCATCTCATAGCACCGTCACCGACAACTGGGAAAGTGAGTCGGCCGACACATATTGTAGTTAGTGGGCATGACACCATGCTGTGGGACGTTGGTTGCAGGTGTCCACTAGGTCATTGCCTGGGAGCATCATCGGAGCAGGCCGGGGAGCGGAAGGAGCAGCTTGGTGGTGTACCATTCCAGGGCCCAGCACATGCTGGAGCAGGAGAGCAACGGCAGCGAAGAGGGCGACTGGATTGAACGTTACCAAGGTCCAGGTCAGTGATTGGAGCGTGAGCAGGTACAGCAGGAGCGGCAAGGTCGGGGCGAAGGAGCGCCGAGAGACTGTGGAGGGATGTGATCAGGGCCCAGGAGAGGCGTGAGTTCAGGACCAGGGGCAGCACGGGCCAGCCCACACTGCGATATGTGCGCGCACTAGGTCCGTGCAGCAGAGCTGGTCTCCAGTCGTCTTGGCTAACCCTTGCCACTGGATCAAGACCTAGCTCTGTCAAGCCCGTGTGGTGGCTGGTGTGCAACGGTCACCACACATCAAAAAAGTCCACGCACAGGCATCTTCCACCCTTCAGGATGTAGTTCAGGATCTGAAATATTAAGTCCTTCATTGAAACACCTGTGAACCTTTTGGAGTGGAAGCAAGTCATCCTCAATTCGAGGGACCGCCTATGATGATGATGTCATCACCAGGGCCCCTGGGGCGAAGATGTGAGGCACGAGCTCACTGTCCAGTTCGACAGTGGGTGAGTAGCCTCCAGCCCCAATCTGCTCATTTGAATCCTGGTTGGGTCCATAGGGTGGGAGATGATGCGGCGATTATAGGAGTACCTACCGTTTACTATTCACACCTGCAAGTTGCTAGTCCATTCAATGCCCAGGAAGTCTAATCCCACTCTCTTCAGATCTCACCTTTAACACTGCTCTTTTTCAAGCATCAGTGTACTTCCCTTTTGGAAGAATACATGGATTCTACCTCAGGAGCAATATGTGGTGGAAAAGTTCAGATTCTAAGCGCCCTCTGTATCTGTACCCTATTATTATTATACCACCGAGCAGTGGAAACAACATTTCACGATTTACCTTTGCAAAACCTTTCATAATCTTGAAGACCTCCATCAGGTCAGCTCCAGTGAGAATCGCAAGCATCCCTCAAGGCTCCCTTTGTAACTGTAAACACAAGTTTACATCTGCAGGGCCCCACGGCAATTAAACTCTGCAGGAGGCCCGACATCCACCATCGACCCAAGCTGTTCCACTTCAGTTTAATATTTCAGCTTAGATTGAATATAAATGACGGGCATGTAATAAACGGTCGTGGGGTAATGTTCCTCTGACATTGTGCAGCAAGTGTCAGACAAATCAAGGCGACACTGTACCTTACTGGAGTGCCATTGCCCAGATACGCCTCTGATCAACCCGTCGTTATTTCCTCCAAAGATTCAACTAGGTCCGTTAGACATGATGTATCTTTTACAGATCCCTGCTGGTTCTCCGAACAACTCATATTGGTCCAAGTGCTCAGTCACTCTATCCCTAATAACAGGTTCTAGTAACTTCCCCACAACTGAAGTTAAACTTAATAGGCCGATGATTTCCAAAGTTATCTCCCCTACCCTTCTTAAATAATGGAGTGACATTGGGAGTTTTCCAATCCAAGGAGACAGTTCCTGAATTGAGAAGGTCATGACTAACGCATCAACAATTCCTCACCTAAAATGGGCCAATTTATGAATGATCGTTCTCCCCAGGCTTGCTTGCAGTAGTGTCCAGAGGATTAACATTTCATTTCTTGCGACTCCAGGACAGCCCAACACTGGCGGCAGTGCTGAACTTCTGCCACATGTTACAGTAGAAGGCCGGTCACTCTACACTGCCCTCCCACGAGAGCTTGCCCCCGCGCCCACCCTTTGCAATTCCGCCAGAAATGCATCTAAATTAGAAGCACTTCCTCCCGTCAGCCAAAATCAAGTTCCTGCCTCAGGAGAGTGGGTCTGAGCCTGGCCTTCAGGTCAACTGGCTCAAAATCTCGGTGTTCCGCGTGTGCATGTGGCATCGGCCTGTGCTGCGCTCGGTGAGGCAAACTGATGCTTGCGTGCTTCTTGACTCAAACACAGTGAACCAGTTCACCAGAATCCCACAGCCAAAGGGGATGGGCGAGAGTCATAGCCCCAGCAACAACGACACATTGCATTTATACAACATAGTAACATCTCCCAAAGCGCTTCACAGGAGTGTTATCAGACAAGAATTGACACCGAGCCACATAAGGAGATGTTTGGACAGGGGACCCAAAAGCTAGGTCAAAGAGGTGGGTTTTAAGGAGTGACCTAAGGGAGGTGAGCGAGGTAGAGAGGCGGAGAGGTTTAGGGAGGGAGTTCCAGAGCTCAGGGCCCAGGCAACAGAAGGCACGGCTGCCAATGGTGGAGCAAAGGAAATTGGGGGCTGTGCAAGTGACCAGAATTGGAGGAGAGCAGAGATCTCGGAGGGTTGTAAGGCTGGACGTGGTCACAGAGATAGGGAGGGGCGAGGCCGTGGAGTTTGCTAAGCCCACAAAGTCTGTCACTGCTGTTGTCGGGTGGCGGGGTGGTTTGTATTTCCGATTGCCATTGACGGTGTGAGTTCTGTGCACCCAGTGTTTCAGCTTCTCTCTCATTTGGCCCTGAGGCAAACACAGAGACATCCTTAACAATCACCTTTCAACACAGTCACCTTTCAACATTTGGGCTGGAGTTTGAATGCGAGCCTGACAGATGGGATAAAGGTTTCTGCTCTCTGGCAGCGGTTAAACACGAGGATCCAAAATAGAAATGAGTTGGGCTGGTCTCTACCTACTTCCAAATTCACCGGCCAAACCTGCTCTCGCAGCTTAAGTGGATTGGCTAAAATAATGACAATTAAAATTGGCAGCAACCAGCTCGAGCAGGGCTGCAATCGGCTCGCTGCTGTATTGAATACTGCTGATAGGCAAGGTGACGGCTCACAGTCTCCTTCACCCGCCATGGGTGGTCAAGCAGATGGATTAATCTGCTTTTACTTATCCTCCATGGGTTAATCCTTACTGTATTTACAATTGCTGAATGTGCATTTGCGGCACAAATGCATCCTACACACAGAAACCATTCACCTCCAGGTAACAGAGGGAGCCCTGTGCACCCATTTGTACACACCGATGCAGCCCGTCATGGTCAGGTATGTGTTGGCCTGTCATGGACTGGGAATCCCATCGATTCAGGCAAGAGTGAGCTCTCCGGCATCTCCAGACCAAACAACCTGCATTTACATAGAGCCCTTAACGTAGTAAAACTTCCCACTGAAAGGTTTAGGGAGGGGGGGGGGAGCAATATTCCCCGGACACTTAGCCTCTGAGGTGGCCAAGATGGGGGTCTTAGAAATACAGAAATTTACAGCGCAGAAGGAGGCCATTTCGTTTCCGCGCCGGCTGACAAAGAGCCACACGGCCCTCGGTCAGCAGCCCTGAAGGTTACATATAAACCAATGAACAATGGCGGAAAGGTAAAGAGCACCCAGCCCAACCAGTCCGCCTCACACAACTGGGACACCCCTTATACTGAAACATTCTACACTCCACCCCAACCAGAGCCATGTGATCTCCTGGGAAAGGCAAAAAAACAGATAAAAACCCAGGCCAATTTAAGGAGAAAAAAATCTGGGAAAATTCCTCTCCGACCC
This sequence comes from Pristiophorus japonicus, assembly GCF_044704955.1. Taxonomy (NCBI): domain Eukaryota; kingdom Metazoa; phylum Chordata; class Chondrichthyes; family Pristiophoridae; genus Pristiophorus; species Pristiophorus japonicus. The sequence goes on from NC_091992.1 coordinate 62,091,518, forward strand.
ATCCAGGCGATCGAAACTAGTCCAGGAGATCACCCTGGCCGTATTCGATTCCCTCCAGTACTTACCATTATATCTGCTCCGGCCAACAAAAGGTCATCCAGTCTAATCCCAATTACCAGCTCTAGGTCTGTAACCCTGCAGGTTACGGCACTTTAAGTGCCCATCCAAGCATGTCTTAAAAGTGGTGAGGATTTCTGCATCCACCACTCTTCCAGGCAGTGAGTTCCAAATCCCCACAACCCTCTACGTAAAGAAGCCTCCCCTCAAATCCCCTTTAAACCTTCCACCAACCACCTTGAGCTACAATACCAGTTTAGCCCGCCTTAAGCGTAAGACACCACCTTTGTCAAGGGTTTGAAATGCGCGCGAGGATGGGCCGTCCCGAGAGCGTTAATGACAATGAAAGAGGCTGCACGCCATTCTGCCGGCAAGCGCTGCCATTATCGACCAGCTGGAGAGGAGTGAAGACATTGCTGAGGATTTCGAGCGCTCCCTCAAGCCGTGTTGAGCTTTCACTGCTCCCTTGCTGCTGGGGAGCGACTGACTGCGCTGCGGCTGAACAGAACTTTTGCGACACATCGCGAGAACTTCTGGGACACTTTGTCAAGACTTCACCAACACTCGATCAACATTTATTTCGGTAATTCCGAGGACTTCTCATTGGACACCTTGTGGAAACCACCAGGAGAGAGAGGGCGTTTGGTGATGGGCATCTTGCTCGGGGCACCCTGGGTCTGGAGGAGGAATGGGAGGAGATGATGCCAGGCAGAGCAGGCCCAGTTGCTGCAGGAGGGAGAGACAGGAGGGCAGGGAACAATGTTCCCGGCATAGCATGTGCAGCCCCTTTAAATATCTGCCTCCCAGAACGGGCTGACATTAAGGCCCTTCATACCAGAAACTGGGTGCCAACAAATTTCTACTTTGGCAGAGAACACAAGAACATAGCAAATAGCAGCAGGAATCGGCCATTTGGCCCCTCGAGCCTGCTCCGCCATTCAATAAGATCATGGCTGATCTGATCATGGACTCAGCTCCACTTCCCTGCCCGCTCCCCATAACCCTTGACTCCCTTATCACTCAAAAATCTGTCTATCTGCACCTTAAATATATTCAATGACCCATCCTCCACAGCTCTCCGGGGCAGAGAATTCCACAGATTTACAACCCTCAGAGAGAAGAAATTCCCCCTCATTTCCGTTTTAAATGGGCGACCCCTTATTCTGAGACTATGCTCCCTAGTTCTAGATTCCCCCACGAGGGGAAGCATCCTCTCTGCATCGACCCTGTCAAACCCCCCCAGAATCTTACAAGTAAAGCAAATATGAAATGAGTGTAGTTTGGTTATAACCATACAACAGGATGTAGCAAAAATAGACGGTGGGGTGAAGTTGTAACCTGCCCTCCGGGCCCCCCCAGGGTAGGTGGGCAGTGGTGGGAGTTAACATTTGTTAAAACAGTTAGAAAAATTATCATTAACTTGAAAGTTCACAGTCTTCATGAACAAGAAATTGAAAACGTTTCTTAATTTGCTTGCAGAGGCATAGGAAATTAGCGTGCATCAGTTGTGAGGGAGATTATATTTGAGACAGACAAGATTCAGCCTGCACTGGGCCTCATCCCTCACCCAGCAGACTTCACCAACAGCCCCTTGCTTCTCTGTGTCAGGAAATGACAGGAGCTGACAGCATTAGAGTGCAGGCACAGCATGAGATGGCAGAAACGGGCTTTAATTAACCCAGGGGCCCTCCATACTTACGACGATCAACTTGCTCAGCTCGTCCAGACTGTCATGCTTCCAGCCAGCTCCCTTCAAATATCATCGGTATTTACTGTGGAAACACATAAATAAATAAATAAAATGTTTGTCAAAGTTGGAGGAATTATTTCATTACTTAACAGAGCATCCTGGCCTATTTCTTACTGGGCCCAGTGTAATTGTTGGCCGTTGAGGATGTTTCTGGGATGGATCGAGGGGTAGATCACACCTGCTGCTCACCCGAGCCACTCCTCGGTCTGAAGGATTGACTGATGACTGACGCTCCATTCTCACCCTCACACCTTGCTACAGATTGTTCCACTGTGGCTGTATCCCCACAGCTTCAAGTCGGTCCACAGAAAGTGCTGCCATTGAATTAGGAATTCCTCCCTCCCCTCCCTCCCTTTCGAGTTTCTCGAAACATTTACAGCCTTTTAAACCCCGAGCTTAGAGTCAGCCAACCAACGACCTCTTGCCTCAGTTTTTGACCTACGCTTTTCATCACCACTCAGGGTATACATGCATCATTGGGGGGGATAGAGTATAGAAACATAGAAACATAGAAAATAGGTGCAGGAGTAGGTCATTCGGCCCTTCGACCCTGCACCACCATTCAATAAGATCATGGCTGATCATTCCCTCAGTATCTCTTTCCTGCTTTCTCTCCATACCCCTTGATCCCCTTAGCTGTAAGGGCCATATCTAACTCCCTCTTGAATATATCCAATGAACTGGCATCAACAACTCTCTGCGGCAGGGAATTCCACAGGTTAACAAGTTTCTCCTCATCTCAGTCCTAAATGGCCTACCCCTTATCCTAAGGCTGTGTCCCCTGGTTCTGGACTTCCCCAACATCGGGAACAATCTACCCGCATCTAACCTGTCCAGTCCCGTCAGAATCTTATATGTTTCTATGAGATCCCCTCTCATCCTTCTAAACTCCAATGTATGAAGGCCCAGTTGATCCAGTCTCTCCTCATGTCAGTCCAACCATCCCTGGAATCAGTCTGGTGAACCTTCGCTGCACTCCCTCAATAGCAAGAACGTCCTTCCTCAGATTAGGAGACCAAAACTGAACACAATATTCCAGGTGAGGCCTCACCAAGGCCCTGTACCACTGCAGTAAGACCTCCCTGCTCCTATACTCAAATCCCCTAGCTATGAAGGTCAACATACCATTTGCCTTCTTCACCGCCTGCTGTACCTGTATGCCAACTTTCAATGACTGATGAACCATGACAGCCAGGTCTCAATTCCTTCATCTAAATCATTGATGTATATTGTAAAGAGCTGGGGTCCCAGCACTGAGCCCTGCGGCACTCCACTAGTCACTGCTTGCCATTCTGAAAAGGACCCATTTATCCCGACTCTCTGCTTCCTGTCTGCCAACCAGTTCTCTATCCACGTCAGTATATTACCCCCAATATCATGTGCTTTGATTTTGCATACCAATCTCTTGAGTAGGACCTTGTCAAAAGCCTTTTGAAAGTCCCAATACACCACATCCACTGGTTCTCCCTTGTCCACTCTTACATCCTCAAAAAATTCCAGAAGATTTGTCAAGAATGATTTCCCCTTCATAAATCCATGCTGACTTGGACTGATCCTGTCACTGCTTTCCAAATGTGCTGCTATTTCATCCTTAATAATTGATTCCAACATTTTCCCCACTACTGTCAGGCTAACCGGTCTATAATTACCAATTTTCTTTCTCCCTCCCTTTTTAAAAAGTGGTGTTACATTAGCTACCCTCCAGTCCATAGGAACTGATCCAGAGTCGATAGACTGTTGGAAAATGATCACCAATGCATCTACTATTTCTAGGGCCACTTCCTTAAGTACTCTGGGATGCAGACTATCAGGCCCCAGGGATTTATTGGCCTTCAATCCCATCAATTTCCCTAACACAATTTCCTGCCTAATAAGGATATCCTTCAGTTCCTCCTTCTCACTAGACCCACTGTCCCCTAGTACTTCCGGAAGGTTATTTGTGTCTTCCTTTGTGAAGACAAAACCAAAGTATTTATTCAATTGGTCTGCCATTTCTTTGTTCCCCATTATAAATTCACCGGAATCCGACTGCAAGGGACCTACGTTTGTCTTCACTAATCTTCACTATTAAAGCAGAGAAGTCCTGCTACAACTGTAGTATTGGTGAGGCCACACCTAAAGTACTGTATACAGTTTTGGTCTCCGTATTTAAGGAAGGATATACTTGCTTTGGAGGCTGTTCAGAGAAGGTTCACTAAGTTGATTCCAGAGATGAGGGGGTTGACTTATGAGGATAGGTTGAGTAGGTTGGGCCTCTACACATTGGAGTTCAGAAGAATGAGAGATGATCTTATTGAAACTTATTAAGATAATGAGGGGGCTCAACAAGGTGGATGCAGAGAGGATATTTCCGCTCATAGGGGAAACTAAAACTAGGGGACATAGTCTCAGAATAAGGGGCCGCCCATTTAAAACGGAGATGAGGAGGAATTTCTTCTCTCAGAGGGTTGTAAATCTGTGGAATTCTCTGACCCAGAGAGCTGTGGAGGCTGGGTCACTAAATATATTTAAGGCGGAGATAGACAGATTTTTGAGCAATAAGGGAGTAAAGGGTTATGGGGAGCGGGCAGGGAAGTGGAGCTGAGTCCATGATCAGATTAGCCATGATCTTATTAAATGGCGGAGCAGGCTCGAGGGGCCAAATGGCCTACTCCTGTTCCTATTTCTTATGTTTTTAGTCCCTTTAAATGCTGTTAAGGTCGGGTATTGTTTGCCGGTGTTAATGCTCCACACGAGCCTCCTCCCAGTACTCCTCATCCTGCCAATCCTTTCTCCCTCATGTACATATCTAGTATTAACTGTATCAATGCTATTCCCCTCCAGCACACCCGGTGGGAGCAAGTTCTGCATTCTCACCACCCGCTGGGTAAAGCAGTTTCTCCTGAACACCTATTTGGATTTATTAGTGACTATCTTATATTTATGGCCCCGAGTTTTTGACTGCCCACAAGGGGAAAGATCGGGGGAGAAATTCCTCAGCACCCCGATTGGGGGCGGTAACCGACTCGGGGCGGGACATCCGATGCCCGGTGAGGAGGTCCCGCCCCCGCCGCAAACTGCCGGTTACCGTTTCTCACAGGCAGTAGGGCACAATCTACTTCCTGTCGGGGTGGGTTCCAGGACGCTACTGGAACGCGTTGGTCAGCGTTATGTGGCTGCTCCGTGTCGTGCTGACACGTTTCAATGCCCCCCCCCCTTTGGTTAAAGGGGCAGGCCGCTGTGCACCCTGCCGCGCCTCTGACGGCCTCCACTTGGCCCCCAGGGCGGCGTAGTGTCGAGGCCGCAGCCCCCTACCAAATCGGATGCACGATGGCAGCCCGTTCCATGCGAGGGAGGCAGAGGTCCACCGACCGGTGAGTCGGCCAAACCACCAAGCTCGCGACCTCCCCTTTAACCTCCGCCCCGCGAGCGGAAGGCGACCCTGTTCACAACCCGTGAGTCTGGCACTGACACCGCTCGCGGTGCGGGGCAATATCCACCGCGGGGCGCTAAAGGGGTCGAAAACCATTGTGCGCCCTGTTACCGCCCCACTGAGGCACTAATGGGCGTCACAAAACAGGGCAATTTCAACCCCATCTTTTCCACATCTATGCTAACAAATCCTTTCATCATTTTAAAGGGCTCAACCAGGTGACCTCTCAGTCTTATATTTTCTAGAATCAGGAGCACCCGTTTGTTCAGTCTTTCCCGATCGTTATAGTCTTTCAGTTCTGGTATCATCGTTGTAAAGCTAACACCGCCTGTACTTTGGCATAAATTGGCTGTAACTTCGGAATTTAGCCTGTTGGTTAGTGTTGGAAATACTGGGACTACAGCGGGTGCTATTCCATGCGTGGGGTGCATGGATTATATCGGGATTTAACCTATCTTATGCTTCACTAGGAAGTACTCGATACTTACAGTCAGCAGCAAATGTGAAAGAAGTGCATTATTGAGGAAGTTATGCTAAACCTTTATAAATCATGGTTAGGCCTCAGCTGGAGCACTGTGTTCAGTTCGGGGCACCGCATTTCAGGAAGGAGATTTACTGGAATGATATCGGGAATGATGGACTTCAGTTATGTGACGGGTCGAGAGTAGCTGGGGTTGTTACGGTTAAGGGGAGATTTATTAATACAGATGGTCAAAATCTTGAACGATTTTGATACAGTAAATAAGGAGAAACAGTTTCCAGTGGCAGGAGGTTCACTAACCAGAAGACACGGATTTAGGATAATTGGCGATAGAACTAGAGGGGGTGATGAGGAAATATTTTTTAACGCAGAGTGTTGTTGTGATCGGGAATGCGCTACCTGAAAGGGCGGTGGAAGCAGATTCAATCGTAACTTTCAAACAGGAATTGGATAAATACTTGCAAAGGAAACATTTCTGGATTTAGTTTTGGGGAATGAAGCTGGGCAGGTGGAAGGGGGTATCAGTGGGAGAGCACTTGGGTGCCAGTGATCATAATTCAGTCAGATTCAAGTTGGTTATGGATAAGGACAAAGATAGGCCTGGAATAAAAGTCCCAAATTGGGGAAAAGCTAACTTTGCTAAGTTCAGGAGTGATTTGGCCACAGTCGACTGGAGACAGCTACTTGTGAGTAAATCAGTGTCGGAACAGGGGGAGGCTTTCAAGGAGGAGATCTGGAGGGCTCAGGCCAAACATGTGCCCTTAAAGAAAAAGGCTGGGAATAACAATTCTAGAGCCCCCTGGATGTCTAGGGACCTACGGGGGAGGATAAATAAAAAAAGGAAAGCTTAGGTCATACACCAGTGGCTAAATACTGCAGAATCTCTGGAAGAATATAGAAAGTTCAGAGGTGAAAGTAAAAAGGATATTAGGAATGTTAAGAGCGAGCATGAAAAATTCTTGGCCAATAAAATCAAGGAAAACCCAAAGATGTTCTATAAATATATTAAGAGCAAGAGGATAACTAAAGAAAGAGTAGGGCCTATTAGAGACCATGAGGGTAATCATCTGTTTTCACAAAGGAACGGGGCAATGCCGATACTGCTATCGAGGAGGATTATGATATTCTGGATGAAATAAACATAGTGAGAGAGAAGGTATTAAGGGGTTTAGCAGCTTTGAAAGTGGCTAAGTCCCCAGGCTCGGATGAAATGCATCCCAGGCTGTTGAGCGAAGCAAAAGAGGAAATAGCAGAGGCCTTGACCATCATTTTCCAGTCCTCTTTGGATTCAGGAATGATGCTGGAGGACTGGAGGACTGCTAATGAGATACCTTTCTTTAAGAAGGGAGAAAGGGACAGGCCGAGTAATTACAGGCCTGTCAGCCTAACCTCAGTGGTGGGAAAATTATTGGAAAAAATCCTGAAGGACAGGATAAACCTACATTTAGAAAGTCAAGGATTAATCAGGGACAGTCAGCACGGATTTGTTAAGGGAAGATCATGTTTGACTAACCTGATTGAATTTTTCGAGGAGGTAACTAGGAAGGTCGATGAGGGTAGTGCGTACGATGTAGTATATATGGACTTTAGCAAAGCTTTTGATAAAGTTACACATGGCAGACTGATCATGAAAGTTAAAGCCCATGGGATCCAGGGCAAAGTGGCAAGTTGGATCCAAAAATGGCTTGGAGGTAGGAAGCAAAGGGTAATGGTTGATGGATGTTTTTGACTGGAAGGGTGTTTCCAGTGGGGTTCCACAGGGCTCAGTACTGGGTCCCTTGCTTTTTGTGGTATACATCAATGATCTAGATTTGAATATAGGGAGTATGATTAAGAAGTTTGCAGACGACACTAAAATTGGCTGTGTGGTTGATAATGAAGAAGAAAGTCATGGGCTGCAGGAGGATATCAATCTACTGGTCAGGTGGGCAGAGCAGTGGCAAATGGAATTTAATTCAGAGAAGTGTGAGGTAATGCACTTGGGGAGGGTTAATAAGGAAAGGGTATACACATTAAACAGTAGGCCACTTAGAAGTGTAGATGAGCAAAGGGACCTTGGCGTGCAGGTCCACAGAGCCCTGAAACTAGCAGGCCAGGTGGATAAGGTGGTTAAGAAGGCATACGGAATACTTGCCTTTATTAGACGAGGCATAGAATATAAGAGCAGGGAAGTTATGCTTAAATTGTATAACACTTTGGTAAGGCCACAGCTGGAGTACTGCGTGCAGTTCTGGTCGCCGTATTATAGGAAGGACGTGATTGCATTAGAGAGGGTGCAGAGGAGAGTTACGAGGATGCTGCCTGAAATGGAGAATCTTAGTGATGGGGACAGATTGGATAGGCTGGGTTCGTTCTCCTTGTAACAATGGAGGCTGAGGGGAGACCTCATTGAGGCGTATAAAATTTTGAGGGGCCTGGATACAGTGGATAACAAGGGCCTATTTCCCTTGGTGGAGGGGTCTATTACGAGGGGACATAGTTTTGAGGTGGTTGGTGGAAGGTTTAGAAGGGATTTGAGGGGGGGGGCTTCTTCACACAGAGGGTTGTGGGGATCTGGAACTCACTGCCTGGAAGGGTGGTAGAGGCAGAAGCTCTCACCATATTTAAAAGGTGCTTGGATAGGCACTTGAAGTGCCGTAACCTGCAGGGTTACGGACCTAGAGCTGGTAAGTGGAATTAGACTGGATAACCTCTTGTTGGCTGGCGCAGATACGTTGGTAAATACTTCAGGGAATCAAATATGGCCAGAGTGATCTCTTCGACTAGTTTTGATTGCCTGGATGGGTCGGAGAGGAATTTTCCCAGATTTGTCCCCAGTTGGCCTGGGTTTTTACCTCTCCAAGGAGATCACATGGCTCCGGTTGGGGTGGAGTGTAAAGTGTTGCGATACATGGGGTGTCGCGGTTGTGTGGGCCGGACTGGTTGGGCCGGATGCTCTCTACCTGTCCACCATTGTTCATTGGTTTATATGTAACTTTCGGGGCTGCTGACCGAGGGCCGTGCGGTTCTTTATCGGCCGGCGCGGACACGATGGGCCGAAATGGTCTCCTTCTGTGCTGTAAATTTCTATGTTTCTATTTGCAGGGCTGTGAGGAAAGAGCGGGGGAGGGGACTAATTGGATAGCATTTTCAAAGAGCCGACGTAAGCACGATGGGCCGAATGGACTCCTTGCACGTGTATGATTCTACGATTCTTACCATTGGCCTTCTTCTCTTTGATGAGAAGGAATTCTCTTTCCCCCCACCAGAATTTAAATGAGCAAAAAAACCACAAAAAGAAAATCTATTATTGATGTAATTTACATACTGAAAGTATTTCCCTTAGACGAGCAGCTTACAGATGGATTTAAATCTCTAATAATTGCAGCATTGCTTCGAAATCAAAGTCTCAATAAACAGAAAACAGAAAATGTTCCTCTCTAATTTACCCACACCATTCTGCATAATTAATTATGAGTGCTCTGTAATTTATTCCATAGCGAAATGATTGCAATAAAAATTTAATTGACTTACAAAAAGTAATTTATGTGTCCCTGCAACCTCGCAGTCAAAATTCAACCCTCCAAGAGTGCAAATTATCCAACACTCAGGGATTACAGTATTTACACTGTGACTATAATGAGCACTTACACTGCGTTGGTAAGAACAGTCAAAGTTCACAGTGAATTTGGAATGAGCATAATGTGTCAGCCGTGGCTCAGTGGGTAGAACTCTCGCCTCTGAGTCACAAGGTTGGTGGGTTGAGCCCCACTCCCGAGACTTGAGCACGTAATCCAGGCTGGCAGTTCAGTGCAGTGCTGAGCAAATGGTGCACTGTCGGACATGTTGTCTTTTGGATGAGATGTCTGCCCTTTCGGATGGACATAAAAGATCCCATGGCACTGTTTGGAGAGCAGGGGAGTTCTCCCCCGATGTCCTGGCCGAGATTTATCCCTCAACCAACATCACTAGAAAAAGATTTAATCATTTATCTCATTGCTGTTTGTGTGAGCTTGCTGTGCACAATTTGGCTGCTGCGATTTCTCCATTACAACAGCGAGTACACTACAAAAGTACTTCATTGGCTGTGAAGTGCTCTGCGATGTCCTGAGGTCCTGAAAGCCGCTATAGAAATGCAGGACTTTCTTTGTTTTGAAGAGACAGAGGGGCCATCGTTCCTTGATTTGAATATTATAATGAGGCCGAGCGTGCCGATAGGACAGCCTCGTTCTTCACAGTAAACTGCCTGTCGGAAAATCATGTGCTCGTGAATCGGGCGCGCAAGATTAATTGTACAGTCCGCAGCTTCCAAGGTCCCATGGGCTGAGTGAAGCCTCACAAAATAGGGAGCATCATTATACTGAAACATTGTCAAAGCAATGATCGTGGATATTATTTCAGACATTTGCTTATATTCTCTGTGAAAAATACTAGGTGATAATACATAGTCACCAATTAAAGCACTAAATCTTGGTTTGACGTGCAGATTAATGAGACAGAGAGTGAGCAAGTGGTTGGATATTTCTGACCCATTTGTGAAATTCTCATTCTTATTTTCACATCCCTCCATGGCCTCACCCCCTCCCTATCTCTGTAATCTCCTCCAGCCCCACAACCCCCCCCGAGATATCTGCGCTCCTCTAATTCTGCCCTCTTGAGCATCCCTGATTATAATCGCTCCACCATTGGTGGCCGTGCCTTCTGTTGCCTGGGCTCCAAGCTCTGGAACTCCCTGCCTAAACCTCTCCGCCTCTCTACCTCCTTTAAGACGCTCCTTAAAACCTACTCCTTCGACCAAGTATTTGGTCACCGGCGCTAATTTCTCCTTATGTGGCTTGGTGTCAAATTATTTTCCCCTAACACTCCTGAGAAGCGCCTTGGGATGTTTTACTACGTTAAAGGTGCTATATAAATACAAGTCGTTGTTGTGATCACTGTCCACAAGTGAATGGTCTCTGCAAACATTCACTGAGACTTGGCGGGTTAGCACGGCCCAGGATTTGCCCGAGAGACTCGGGGGTTTCAAGCTCAATTCTCACAGCTCAGGAGTGACTCACAGTTTCTCCTGGATTTCGACGATCATCAGACACAAAAATCACACTTTCATAAGAACATAAGAAATAGGAGCAGGAGTAGGCCATACGGCCCCTCAAGCCTGCTCCACCATGCTATAAGATCATGGCTGATCCGATCATGGACTCAGCTCCACTTCCCTGCCCGCTCCCCATAACCCTTTATTCCCTTATCGCTCAAAAATCTGTCTACCTCCTCCCTAGGGCAGAGAATTCCACAGATTTACAACCCTCAGAGAAGAAATTTCTGCGCATTTCAGTTTTAAATGGGCGGCCCCTTATTCTGAGACTATGTCCCTTAGCTTTAGTTTCCCCTATGAGTGGAAATATCCTCTGCATCCAACTTGTCGAGCCCCCTCATTATCTTATAAGTTTCAATAAGATCACCTCACATTCTTCTGAACTCCAATGTGTAGAGGTCCAACCTACTCAACCTATCCTCATAAGTCAACCCCTCATCTCCAGAATCAACCTCGTGAACCTTCTCTGAACAGCCTCCAATACAATTATATCCCTCCTTAAATAAGGAGACCAAAACGCGGTAATCCAGGTGTGGCCTCACCAATACCCTGTCCAGCTGTAATTGTAGAATTTCCATTGGCAGACAGGAGTCAGTACCAGCGGTTCACCAAAGATAACACAAATACTCCCCTCTATCTCAGTGATGACGAAACAGTTTGAAATTCACTGCACAGTTCGGAGCTTAAAAGTAACATCACTAAAAAAAAACAACGATCTGGTCATTATCACATTGCTGTTTGTGGGAGCTCGCTGGGCGCAAATCAGCTGCCGCATTTCCTACCTTACAACAGTAACTGCACTCCAAAAGTTCTTCATTGGCTGTAAAGCGCTTTGGGAAGTCCTGAGGTTGTGAAAGGTGCTATATAAATGCAAGTATTCCTTCTTTGTTAGATTCTCTGGATTTTAATAGAAAAGCAGAGTATGTTTTAAATAGTGAGAGATTGGGAAATGTTGGTGTTCAGAGGGACCTGAATGTCCTTGTACACAAATCACTGAACGTTAACATGCAGGTACAGCAAGCAATTTATTACAAAGGGATTAGAGAATAAGAGTAAAGAACTCTTACTGCAAAGATATAGGATCTTGGTGAGACCACACCTGGAGCACTGTGTACAGTTTTGGTCTTCGTACCTTAGAGGGAGTGCAACGAAGGCTCACCGGACTAATTCTTGAAATAGGGGGATTGTCCTATGAGGAGAGATTGAGTAGACTAGGCCTACATTCTCTCGAGTTTAGAAGGATGAGAGGTGACCTCATTGAAACATCTAACATTCTTAAGTGGCTTGACAGGGTAGATGCAGGGAGGATGTTTCCTCTGGCTGGGGAGTCTAGAACCAGGGGTCACAGTCTTAGAATAAGGGGTCGGTCATTTAAGGCTGAGATGTGAGAATTGAGGGATATGGGGATAGTACGGGAAAGTCGAAGATCAGCCATGATCTCATTGAATAGCGGAGCAGGCTCGAGGGGCCGAATGGCCTACTCCTGCTCCTAATTCTTATGTTTTTACTCCTTCAGATTTGGGGCACAGTTAGTTCCCTCAATTTCTCCCCTTATCTCAACAATCTTGGCATTTTTCTAATTTATTTTTGGGACGTGGGCCTTGCTGGCAATTTTTCCCCTCCCTAGTTGCCGTGAGAAAGTGATGGTGGGCCTTCTTCTTGAACCGCTGCAAGCAAGAAGGTATAGACTGAGTTACAGAGGGATAGCTGCCACTGATCCGTGCTGACTGCAGTGAGCAGAGAGTGATGGAGCCTTATCATACCCTGAAATCCGACACACGGAACATGACAAAACCACACTGGCTGCTGCGTGCTCAGGGCCTGTGAGCAGAGTAACCACTGTTGCTGGCGATTTCAGTTGTGATAAATGAACGTCAGACCAAGTTGGTTGCTAGCACTCGTGTGGAGAGCTGCTCACTCAGACCTTCCCTCCATTCCACCCTTCCTTCCCGCTGCGCTTTGGCTCGCGTTCTCCTTTTGTACAATGTGTGGGTTTAAAGGGGTTCCTTCTGTCGCTTCCTGATTCGCTATGGGATGAACTTTGACCATGAGCTGCAACTCAGTCGGCAGCACCCTCACCTCTGGGTCAGAAGGTCGTGGGTTCAAGTCCCACTCCAGAGACTTGAGCACATAATCTAGGCTGATATTCCAGTGCAGTGCTGAGGGAGCGCTGCACTGTCGGAGGTGCCACATTTTGGAGGAGAGATTAAACCGAGGCCCCGTCTGCCCTCTCAGGTGCACGTAAAAGATCTCATGGCACTATTTTGAAGAAGAGCAGAGGAGTTCTCCCCAGTGTCCTGGGGCCAATATTTATCCCTCAACCAACATACCAAAAACAGATGATCTGGTCATTATCACATTGCTGTTTGTGGGAGTTTGCTGTGTGCAAATAGATTGCCGCATTTCCCACATTACAACAGTGACCACACTCCAAAAGTACTTCATTGGCTGTAAAGTGCTTTGGGATGTCCGGTGGTCGTGAAAGGCGCTATATAAATGCAAGTCTTTTTTTCTTCAATTCAGCAGTACTGACAGACTCAGGGTTCAGAGCAGCTCATCCACCCAGCCCTGGGGTAAGCGTGATGTCAAGAAACTGTGGCTGAGGGCGCTGCAACCTATAAGCTGCACAGGTGCTTGGCGCACGGGAGCTCCCGCGCATGCCCGGTATTCTGAATGGGCCGCGCATCCTCTTAAAGGGGCCGCATAATCCCCCACCCCCCCACTAAAAAATTAAAGGGAACATTGGTTGCGACTTCCCCAAAAAAGTTGAAAGAAAGCAGAGGCTGTGTTTTCCTGGTGTTTCTCCCGGGGCTACTGCTCACGGGGGTGCTGAGGGGAGGGGGAGGGGGAACGCCCTGAGAGCAGCCTGTTGGCTTTCTGTCCACTGGTTTAATGAATGGGGAATGGGAGGGGATCCGTTAGGGATGTGACCCCCTCCCTGCCCACCTGACTGACCCAGTCGCCCCAGGTGCAGGGAGAGCAGTATCTTCCCATGTGAACTAGAAATGTAAGATTGGATTAGATCCCAAGACCTGAATTTAAAGCTAGCCTCCCCGATTGGGGCTGACGCCCTTTTTGCACCCCGCCCGATTCAAGTCAACAGAGCGCAAAAGCCGTGCGGGTTGTGAAACAGAGGTCCAATCCCAACTCACCCTCTCCCGCCAGGTGGACAGGCCAAGTTAAAATCGGTGTTTCAGTATTGGTTCAGCATAGTTCGAGACGTGCTGTCGGCTCCAGGCTCTGACTCCCAGAAGCCAAGTGCTTTGGGGTATTAAGGGAATCGAGGGATATGGAGATCGGGCAGGAGAGCAAAGTTGAGGTTGAAGGTCAGCCATGATCTTATTGAATGGCAGAGCAGGCTCGAGGGGCTGAATGGCCGACTCCTGCCCCTATTTCTTATGTTCCCCCTCCCTTCTCTTTCTCCTGATTCACCAGCGGATTACCTCAACCCTTCCACACACAGACACTGAATGCCACTGTGCAGACATCACACCAGGGTGTATGTATTAACCTCACTCCACCTGGACAGAACGGTGCAGGGGACGGAGTTAAAATGGTGGTGCAGTGGCGGGGGGGGGGGTGTTGTGCTACATTCCCAACATGTTTCCCATCCCCTGCCCCCCACCCCCGCACCCTGCCACCTTTACTTAACAGCAATTATATTTTGTGGCTTTTGAGAGACAGCACCCCACCTTAGCAGCAGAATAATAGTGTGCATTCCACCGAACATTGATTATAAGACAGCACGGGCTGGAGTTCCTCCTTTGGCCGCAGTCGGCAAATTGCGCCCAAAATTGCGCAGGTTTTGAGATGCACTTTTTTCCTCGAGTTTGCTCACAAGCTGATTTACATATCGCCAAAGGCAAAATCTGCCGCGAACCAGCACCGCCAGGGCAGCACTTTTAAACGCAAAAGTGTGAAAAAAATTGCTTTAAAAAACATTCCTTGATATAACGAAGAGCAGTGACTTGATGCGGTTCGATTAATAAAGCTGGAGATGGGTTTATCGCAAAGAAAAATAAAGCATTTTTAATCACAGTGTCAATCCACCACCTGTAACCCGACGCTAAATTACTGTCAATGACTTTAACAAAATGCGCAGACCATTTACTGGTATTATTGCCGTACAGTCGTCAGATTCTTAGTAAATTAAATATTTAAAAGGTGCCTATTTGTGTCCTTGCGCCTTAAAAAGCAGCTGAATTTGAAGAGACTCCTCAAAGGCCCAGATAACGGGTGCAATTAGCGAAACTCGCCGCGGTGATTAACTCAATCGGGGGAGGGGGCAATATTGTGGGTGGAATTGGTTTCCAGCACAATGTGTTTTAAAACCAGCGCAAAAAATCGCGGACACTGGATTTGTGCTGAACAGAATTGCCGCTTGAAATTTGTCGGTCTTTTGTGCGGGTGAAGCCGAAATAACCAGCGTAAATCTAGCTCCACCCCCATGTCATCTGACTTACTGTGAGCCACACCTCCGGAGAGAGATCAGCCAGTCTTAACTACTTCTCCAATATCATCATTATCTTCTCAAGGTCAATGCTAATCTTTGCTGCAAGTACCTTCCATATAAAAAACCATGAGTTGCGGGTTACTGCTAAACTTCACGCACACCCACCCACTATGCAGCGTGACATTTTCCCTTTTCCCACTCAAAACAAATGTTTGCTTGATAATCCATCACACACTAAATTAACTCCTCTCACTAACACCTTAATCTTCTCACTGCAAGCTGCTTCAGGATATAATAATACATTTGCATTTGAAAACACCACCTCCCTAATCAAAGCAAACAAAGCATCCCTTGGAGAAATGCAGAGGCCTTTCTGCACTGCATATATCTGAATCAACCACTCGCCCATCCACTAACCTGATCACAGCTCCTACTCTGTGAGCAGATTGAGAATTGCATGACACAGTTTGGCTCAATGATAGCTCTCTGGGTCAGCAGGCCAGGGGTTCAAATCCCACTCCAGGGACTTGAGCACATAATCTGGGCTGACATTCCAGTGCAGTGCTGAGGGAGCGCCGGACTGTCGGAGGGGCAGTGCTGAGGGAGTGCCGCACTATAGGAGGGGCGGTACTGAGGGAGTGCCGCACTGTCGGAGGGGCAGTACTGAGGGAGCGCCCCACATGGAGGGGCAGTACTGAGGGAGTGCCGCACTGTCGGAGGGGCAGTGCTGAGGGAGCGCCGGACTGTCAGAGGGGCAGTACTGAGGGAACACCGCACTCTCGGAGGGGCGGTACTGAGGGAGCGCCCCACTGTCGAAGGGGCAGTATTGAGGGAGTGCCGCACTGTCGGAGGGGCAGTACTGAGAGAGCACCGCACTGTCGGAGGGGCAATACTGAGGGAGTGCCGCACTGTCGGAGAGGCAGTACTGAGGGAGTGCCGCACTGTCTGAGTGGCAGTACTGAGGGAGTGCTGCACTATCGGAGGGGCAGTACTGAGGGAGTGCCGCACTGTCGGAGAGGCAGTACTGAGAGAGCGCCGCACTGTCGGAGGGGCAGTACTGAGGGAGCGCTGCACTATCGGAGGTGCAGTACTGAGGGAGTGATGCACTATCGGAGGTACCATCTTTCGGATGAGATGTTAAACTAAGGCTCTGTCTGCTCTCTCAGGTGGATGTGAAAGACCCCACGGCACTATTTCGAAAAAGAGCAGGGGAGTTATCCCCGGTGTCCTGGCCGATATTTATCCTTACAAAGTGACGATTTGTACTGTGGAGTCCCTGACCCCGATCCTCCCGCCCGGACTGGGCGTGTCATTCTGAACACTTTACCCGATCTGAGCGGTCCCTGTGAAATTTCAAATTCTGTTTTGTTTCATCATGTTTTACAGATACAATGACCAAATCAAAGGATTGGGACCCCTCTGATTGTGAAGTGATGCTGCAGGTAGTAGCAGAGATAGGTTTAGCAGAGATAGTAATCTGTCTGTATAGTCGCTCACCTGCAGCATCGGCCAAACCTGCCCCAAGCACTGAGCGGCCCCCACCCGAAGGGCGGCCGAGGGGAGGGGCGGAGGGGAGAGAGAGAGTCTGGGGGGGGGAGTGGAGACAGACTCCGGGGGGGGCGGGGGAAGAGAGATAGACTGGGGGGGGGTGGGGGGGTAGAGACAGACAGAGTCTGGAGGAGGGGGGTGGAGAGACTGGGGGGGGGTAGAGAAAGACTCGAGGGGTGGGGGGGTAGAGAGAGAGTCTGGGGGGGAAAGAGAGAGAGTCGGGTGGGGGGAGGGAGAGAGAGCGTTGGGGGGGGGGTGGTGGGAGAGTGTGGGGGAGGAGGGAGAGATAGAGAGTCTGCGGGGGGAGAGAGAGAGTCTGGGGGGGAGAGAACAGAGAGAGTCTGTGGGGGGGAGGGGAGAGAGAATCTGGGGGGGGAGGGAAAGAGAGAGCGTAGGGGGATGGAGAAAACCTCGGCGGGGGAAAGAAAGAGAGCTGGGGGGGGTGGGGGGGGTGGGTAGAGAGAGTTGGGGGGGGGCCGAGGGGAAAGTCTGGGGGGGAAGCGAGAGCATCTGGGGGGGCGGGGAGCAAGAGGCAGGAGTGGGGGCGGTGATCGGAGGGGAGAGAGGGAACTCAGGGAAGATGGATCACATTCTTACAACACCCTAAGCTCTGGAATTCCCTCCGCCTCGCGACCTCTCCATCCTCCTTTAAGACGCTCCTTAAAACCTACCTCTTTGACCAAGCTTTTGGTGACGGGTCCAAATATCTCCTTTGGCTCAGTTTTATTTGATTATGCTTCAGTGAAGCACCTGGGGAGAATATACTCGATTAAAGGTGCTATATAAATGGAAGTTACATGTTGTTGTTGGAGGGGTAGCTGTTTACTGGTGTTGGCATTCAATGTGCAACTACATTACTGGAGCTCAACACAGATGGAAATACTTGTAGAAAGGTGCATCTATCTGTACATTACTTTAATCTTTGGTTATTACAGTATTTTGTTTCCTGATTTCTCAAACACTTGTTGCTTAACTAAAAAGGAGGAACTTACCCAAGCGAGCAGTTCCTGATTGTACAGCAAATCTCTCACTGCAGCAGCCACTCAAGAGCACGCCCGTCAGCGAGGCAGCCAATAAGAATGAGCCTCGGGGTATTTCAGTGTGTGTATGCGAGCTGCGCTCCCTTGGAACTGCTCATGAACAAACATAGAAACATAGAAAATAGGTGCAGGTGCAGGCCATTTGGCCCTTCGAGCTTGCACCACCATTCAATATGATCATGGCTGATCATGCAACTTCAGTATCCCATTCCTGCTTTCTCTCCATATCCCCTGATCCCTTTAGCCGTAAGGGCCACATCTAACTCCCTGTTGAATATATCTAACGAACTGGCCTCAACAACTTTCTATGGTAGAGAATTCCACAGGTTCACAATTCTCTGGGTGTAGAAGTTTCTCCTTATCTCGATCCTAAATGGCTTACCCATTATCCTTAGACTGTGACCCCTGGTTCTGGACTTCCCCAACATTGGGAACATTCTTCCTGCATCTAATTTTTCCAATCCTGTCAGAATTTTATATGTTTCTATGATTCTATGAGATCCCCTTTCATTCTTCTAAATTCCAGTGAATATAAGCCTAGTCGATCCAGTCTTTCTTCATATGTCAGTCCTGCCATCCCGGGAATCAGTCTGGTGAACCTTCGCTGCACTCCCTCAATAGCAAGAATGTCCTTCCTCAGATTAGGAGATCAAAACTGTACACAATATTCAAGGTGTGGCCTTACCAAGGCCCTGTACAACTGCAGTAAGACCTCTCTGCTCCTATACTCAAATCCTCTCGCTATGAAGGCCAACATGCCATTTGCCTTCTTCACCGCCTGCTGTACCTTCATGCCAACTTTGAATGACTGATGAACCGTGACACCCAGGTCTTGTTGCACCTCCCCTTTTCCTAATCTGTCACCATTCAGATAATATTCTGCCTTCTTGTTTTTGCCACCAAAGTGGATAACCTCACATTTATCTACATTATACTGCATCTGCCATGCATTTGCCCACTCACCTAACCTGTCCAAGTCAACCTGCAGCCTCTTAGCATCCTCCTCACAGTTCAAACTGCCACCCAGCTTAGTGTCATCTGCAAACTTGGAGATACTACATTCAATGCCTTTGTCTAAATCATTAATGTATCTTATAAATAGCTGGGGTCCCAGCACTGAACCCTGCGGTACCCCACTAGTCACTGCCTGCCATTCTGAAAAGGACTCGTTTATTCCTACTCTTTGCTTCCAGTTCTCTATCCACGTCAATACATTACCCCCAATACCATGTGCTTTAATTTTGCACACTAATCTCTTGTGTGGGACAAAAGCCTTTTGAAAATCCAAATACAGCACATCCACTGGTTTTCCCTTGTCCATTCTATTAGTTATATCCTCAAAAAATTCTAGAAGATTTGTCAAGCATGATTTCCCTTTCATAAATCCATGCTGACTTGGACCGATCCTGTCACTGCTCTCCAAATGCGCTGCTATTACATCTTTAACAATTGATTCTAACATTTTCACCACTGCCGATGTCAGGCTAACCGGTCTATAATTACGTTTCCACTCTCCCTCCTTTTTTAAAAAGTGGGGTCATATTAGCTACCCTCCAATCCATAGGAACTGATCCAGAGTCTATAGAATGTTGGAAAATGACCACCAATGCATCCACTATTTCTAGGGCCACTTCCTTCAGTACTCTGGGATGCAGACTAACAAGCCCTGGGGATTTATCGGCCTTCAATTCCATCAATTTCCCTAACACAATTTCCTGACTAATAAGGATTTCCTTCAGTTACTCCTTCTCACTAGACACTCGGTCCCCTAGTATTTCCGGAAGTTTATTTGTGTATTCCATAGCAAAGACAGAACCAAAGTATTTGTTCAATTGGTCTGCCATTTCTTTGATCCCCATTATAAATTCACCTGATTCTGACTGCAAGGGACCTACATTTGTCTTCACTAATCTTTTTCTCTTCACATATCTATAGAAGCTTTTGCAGTCAGTTTTTATGTTCCCTGCAAGCTTCCTCTCCTACTCTATTTTCCTCCTCCTAATTAAACCCTTTGTCCTCCTCTGCTGAATTCTAAATTTCTCCCAGTCCTCAGGTTTGCTGCTTTTTTTGGCCAATTTATATGCCTCTTCCTTGGATTTAACACTATCCCTAATTTACCTTGTTAGCCACAGTTGAGCCACCATCCCCGTTTTATTTTTACTCCAGACAGGGATGTACAATTGTTGAAGTTCATCCATGTGATCTTTAAATGTTTGCCATTGCCTATCCACTGTCAACCCTTTAAGTATCATTCGCTAGTCTATCCTAGCCAATTCATGTCTCATACCATCGAAGTTACCTTTCTATAAATTCAGGACCCTAGTCTCTGAATTAACTGTATCACTCTCCATCTTAATGAAGAATTCTACCATATTATGCTCACTCTTCCCCAAAGGGCCTCGCACAACAAGATTGCTAATCAGTCCTTTGTCATTACATGTGAAATCATCTTCCTGAAATTGTCTTTTTGTTTATCTCCTCCACTAATTCTTTCTGCCTCTCGCTGGAGACTCTCCCCCCTCTTTCTGTCTCCCCTTTTCACACTATTTGGCTTTGTCTTATTGCCATCTGAGTCGATATTTCTCTCTGACCTTTTTCCTCAATTTCTGCCCCTCTGCATGTTTCTCCCTTCCCTCTCTTTTCTCTAATTTACCTTTTCTCCCTCTCACCCGCCTCTTTCTCTCTTTGCAAGCCTCGCTCTTTTTCCTCTCACCTCTGCAACTACATAGGGCCCCAACCTTCGGAAAGCTGCAGAGAGGGTGATTGAGTGAGAGGGCAGAGCAGGGACTGCATTGAGGTGGTAGGGGGTTCAGGGTCGAGGTTGGTGCAGGGGTTATGGGGTAAAAGGCAGGAGGAGTTGGGGCAGAGGCTATGGGGAAAAGGGCAGGAGGGATTGGGGCAGGGGTTATGAGGCAATGGCCAGGAGGGATTGGGCCAGGAGTTATGGGGCAACGGACATGAGGGATAAGGGGTTGGGGCAGGAGGAGCATGGGCTGAAATAGGAGGGAGGAAGGATTGGGGTAGGTGGTTGGGGTGGGGGAATCAGATGAAGAATGAATGGGATCGTTCAGATATTCTACCAGTCATGTGACTGAAGCTCCCATAAATGCTGTGCTAACATTTTGGTGATGAGAAAGATGTGGGGCAGAAACTCTGCTCAACAGATGTAGAAGTCGCAAAATGAATGTGGAAGAGTGTTCTATTTTTGGTGTAACCCACACTTTGTCACATTATGTGCAATCCAACCTTCATATTGTGATCTACAGCAAAACTCTGGATAAAGTAAAAGTTAAATCCACTTTCCATTAACCTGATCAGAGCCCCGTTCAGAAATGCTGCACCCAACCTTAATCGTAACTGGCATATTTCCGTGGTGTTGCTGACAGTGAGTTGGAGGATCACAGAATTGTAGAATGATGCAGTGCAGGAGGCCATTCGGCCCATCGTGCCTGTGCCGGCTCCTTGAAAGGGCTATTCACTCCCTCGCTCTGTCCCCATAGCCCTGCAAATTTCTCCTCTTCAAGTCTATATCCAATTCCTTTTTGAAAGTTACCACTGAATCTGCTTCTACCAGTCTTTCAGGCAGCGCGTTCCAGGCTGTGCAAAATTGGCTTTTTTTGACAATTATCTTAAATCTGTATCCTCTGGTTACCAAGCCACTTGCCACTGGAGACAGTTTCTCCTTATCTACTCTCTCATAACCCCTTAAGATTTTGAATACCTCGATTAAATCTCGCCTTAAGTTTCTCTGCTCTAAGGAGAACAATCCCAGCTTCTCCAGTCTCTCCATATAACTTTCCATCATCCCTGTTATCATTCTGGTAAATCTCCTCTGTATCCTCTACAAGGTCTTGACACCGGGGTCAATATTCACTGCCCCCTGCCCCACGACAGGCAGGAAAAGGTCGAGGGGGGATTAAAAATGAAACCTTGTGGATGCGGTCCCGAACCGCTGCGTACGCGATTACCGCCATTTTGTCAGTGGCAGATTGCGTGTCGTGTCCTCGTCCACTCGCCAGAGCTTTCACTATAATATTTAAGTCAGGCTCCCACAGTGTGGTTGGAAGCCTGATTTAAATTTAACGCTGGCTGGATGGGTTTCCCAGGGCTCGGAAAACCCGGCAGCAAAATGGAGACGGGAGCAGCCAGACCAAACGGGCAAGTGCTTTTAAAAGCACTGCTGGTGAGCCAGGAGGAATGCTCCCCTGGCCCCTCTGGTAAAGCTTCTGCCAATCGTGAGCTTTCCTGTCTGCCACAATCAACCAACTCCTCCCGGCTGAGCCCCGATCTTTGCCTCCCTCCCTCCCGATAGTCATTTCCGACCCTCCCCCCACACCAAACCCCGATCTTTCCCAATTGCCAGGGACCACCCCAACAGTCCCCAGCTGCGGCCTACCATAGCTGGCGTTAGCAGAATACGAGCCGGATTTTCGGTTCTGCGGTAATGACGGCGGGGTGGTAAAGTTTGCGCCTGGGAACAGTTTGCGCCTCAATCAGTAACATTGGTCAGCTGGGCCGAGTGTGGGGTGGAACACTAAGAGAGGCGTTACACACCTCTCTCAGGGCGCTAGGCCGGCTGAGTTACTAAAAATCCCGAGCTAAACAGCCAGCCTCGGAGCGCTCCGAGAGAGGCCTGGGGAGATAAAAACCTGACAAAACTCAATAAAACATTCCCAGTAAATAACTCACGCCCACCACAACATAAATTGCTAAAAAAATAAAATAAAAAACGATCACACTTATCTGAGGCGGACATTACTGACCTCACCGTAGCCGGTACAGCTCGGACCGCCCACTTTCACTGGCGGTCCCAGCACAGCGCTCTACGGAGCGCTACCGATCGAGCCGGAGTCAAAAATCGAGCCGGTGTCGCAACCAGGGGCATTGCACACCGGCTCGACTCTCCCGCTCGGTGACGCTCCGCGTCCTGTCGATACCGGCACCAAATGTCCCGGCGAGGCGCTGACAGCTGACCACCCGCCCGGATGTGCTCACCGTCGCCATTGCCGCCCCTCCGGGGCGCTAACAGGGTCGGCAGAAGACCGAACATCTGGCCCAGCGGATGTGTTTAATCACGCTTGTTATCTGTTAGCTGCTAACCAAGAATCCCCACCTTTCCACAGTCACTGCATTACTCCCAGCTGAGCGGGCAACGTGAATTTCTACACTGCAGATTCCTTCAGGCACCAAGAAATAAAGAGACTGCTATTCCTGAGCACATGATGCCCAATCACAGGAAGTCACAGACACATTCTATCTACTTGTCTAAATGCACACAAGAATGGTACAGCAAGTAGCCAAGCAGCAGTGTTTCCGTGGTCTCTGGGTGTACGCACGGAATGTGTGCAGCACTGTGGGATGCCGTGCCACGCATAAATCACATAAAGAGCATCATGAAAATTAAATGCAATGTCCAGAATGTGATATCGTATTCAATTGCCAACTTGGAATCAACTCTAAAATTGCTTTTGAGCCAATGCACAGTGCTAGCTATCATTTGTATCCGGCTCCGATGTAACCACAGGTATGTCCGAATATCCTTGATCACGGCACTGATCAGAATGCACCAAATCCAGTCGCGCATTGGCAGACTGAAACCAGTTTATCCACAAAGGCTACTGTGGAAAGAATATGTTGGCCATGATACAGAATGTTAATCCAGAGAATCATCAACCTCGTTGTGCGTGGACAGCCCTGTTGAGCACTTTTTAATTCCGTTTCCTTGTCAAACTGGTGCTCTCCACTCTCTCTCCTGTGACAGTTGGAGCTGTTGCTCTCCACTCTTCTGTTGGTGTAGGAGGGAGGGCTTTAGTTTCCTGAACAATTGCGACCGCTTCTGGGGTAGGTGGGACCTGTACAAGTCAGACAGGTTACACCTCAACAGAGACAGGACCAATGTTCTCGCGGGTGGTTTTGATAGTACAGTTGGGAGGGCTTTAAACTAGCTTGTCAGGGGGATGGGAACCCAGGAGAGGGCTCTGAGCTAGTTAGAGTGGGTGAGAGCTCAGATGAACAGAACCCCAAGAAAGAATGCAAAAGGCAGGAGGCAACAGAGCAGAGTAGCACTGGGGTAAGTGTAAACCACAAGGTGATAGGAAGGGACAATATGTATGAATATAAAGGGGCTGCAGGAGGGGTCAAAACTAAAAATCATGGTTTAAAAACTAGTATTAAAACAATCTACCTAAACGCACACAGCATTCGAAACAAAGTAAATGAGTTGACGGCACAAATCATTACAAATGTGTATGATTTGGTGGCCATTACTGAAACGTGGTTGCAGGGTGGCCAAGACTGGGAATTAAACATACAGGGGTTTCTGACAATTCGGAAAGATAGACAAGAAGGGAAAGGAGGTGGGGTAATACGGTTAACGAAGGATGATATCAGGGCAGTTGTGAGAGACGATATTGGCTCTAATGAACAAAATGTTGAATCATTGTGGGTGGAGATTGGAGATAGTAAGGAGAAAAAGTCACTGGTGGGCGTAGTTTATAGGCCCCCAAATAATAACTTCATGGTGGGGCGGACAATAATCAGGGGAATAATGGAGGCATGTGAAAAAGGAACGGCAGTAATCATGTGGAATTTTAACCTACATATCGATTGGTAAAATCAAATCGCACGGGATAGCCTTGAGGAGGAATTCATAGAATGCATACGGAATTGTTTCTGAGAACAGTATGTTACAGAACCTACAAGGGAGCAAGCTATCTTAGATCTGGTCCTGTGTAATGAGACAGGAATAATAATCCGAGTAAAATATCCTCTTGGAATGAGTGATCACAGTATGATTGAATTTGTAATACAGATTGAGGGTGAGGAAGTAGTGTCTCAAACAAGCATACTATGCTTAAACAAAGGGGACTACAGTGGGATGAGGGCAGAATTGGCTAAAGTAAACTGGGAACACAGATTAAACGGTGGCACAATTGAGGAACAGTGGAGGACTTTTAAGGAGCTCTTTCATAGTGCTCAACAAAAATATATTCCAGTGAAAAAGAAGGGCGGTAAGAGAAGGGATAACCAACCGTGGATAACCAAGGAAATAAAGGAAAGTATCAAATTAAAAACCAATGCGTATAAGGTGGCCAAGGTTAGTGGGAAAATAGAAGATTGGGAAAATTTTAAACGACAGCAAAGAATGACTAAGAAAGCAATAAAGAAAGGAAAGATAGATTACGAAAGTAAACTTGCGCAAAACATAAAAACAGATAGTAAAAGCTTTTACCGATATATAAAACGGAAAAGAGTGACTAAAGTAAATGTTGGTCCCTTAGAAGATGAGAAGGAGGATTTAATAATGGGAAATGTGGAAATGGCTGAGACCTTAAACAATTATTTTGCTTCGGTCTTCACAGTGGAAGACATAAAAACCATGCCAAAAATTGCTGGTCACGGGAATGTGGGAAGGGAGGACCTTGAGACAATCACTATCACTAGGGAGATAGTGCTGGACAGGCTAATGGGACTCAAGGTAGACAAGTCCCCTGGTCCTGATGAAATGCATCCCAGGGTATTAAAAGAGATGGCGGAAGTTATAGCAGATGCATTCGTTATAATCTACCAAAATTCTCTAGACTCTGGGAAGGTACCATCGGATTGGAAATCAGCTAATGTAATGCCTCTGTTTAAAAAAAGGGGCAGACAAAAGGTAGGTAACTATAGGCCGGTTAGTTTAACATCTGTAGTGGGGAAAATGCTTGAAGCTATCATTAATGAAGAAATAGCGGGACATCTAGATAGGAATAGTGCAATCAAGCAGACGCAACATGGATTCATGAAGGGGAAATCATGTGTAACTAATTTACTGAAATTCTTTGAGGATATAACGAGCATGGTGGATAGAGGTGTACCGATGGATGTGGTGTATTTAGATTTCCAAAAGGCATTCGATAAGGTGCCACACAAAAGGTTACTGTAGAAGATAAAGGTACGCGGAGTCAGATAAATATATTAGCATGGATAGAGAATTGGCTGGCTGGCAGAAAGCAGAGAGTCGGGATAAATGGGTCCTTTTCGGGTTGGAAATCGGTGGTTAGTGGTGTGCCACAGGGATCGGTGCTGGGACCACAACTGTTTACAATATACATAGATGACCTGGAAGAGGGGACAGAGTGTTGTGTAACAAAATTTGCAGATGACACAAAGATTAGTGGGAAAGCAGGTTGTGTACAGGACACAGAGAGGCTGCAGAGAGATTTAGATAGGTGAAGCGAATGGGCTAAGGTTTGGCAGACGGAAAATGTAAGGTCATCCACCTTGGAAAAAAAAAACAGTAAAAGGGAATATTATTTGAATGGGGAGAAATTACAACATGCTGCGGTGCAGAGGGATCTGGGGGTCCTTGTGCATGAAACTCTTTTTGGATCCTTGTGCATGAATCCCAAAAAAGTTAGTT
Source organism: Pristiophorus japonicus (assembly GCF_044704955.1). Classification (NCBI taxonomy): domain Eukaryota; kingdom Metazoa; phylum Chordata; class Chondrichthyes; family Pristiophoridae; genus Pristiophorus; species Pristiophorus japonicus. The sequence goes on from NC_091992.1 coordinate 62,117,731, forward strand.
TGCAGGTGCAGCTGGTAATCAGGAGATGAATGGAATGTTGGCCTTCATTGCGAGAGGGATGGAGTACAAAAGCAGAGAGTTCCTGCTGCAACTGTATAGGGTATTGGTGAGGCCGCACCTGGAGTACTGCGTGCAGTTTTGGTCACCTTACTTAAGGAAGGACATACTAGCTTTGGAGGGGGTAGAGACGATTCACTAGGCTGATTCCGGAGATGAGGGGGTTACCTTATGATGATAGATTGAGTAGACTGGGTCTTTACTCGTTGGAGTTCAGAAGGATGAGGGGTGATCTTATAGAAACATTTAAAATAATGAAAGGGATAGACAGGATAGAGGCAGAGAGGTTGTTTCCACTGGTCGGGGAGACTAGAACTAGGGGGCACAGCCTCAGAATACGGGGGAGCCAATTTAAAACCGAGTTGAGAAGGAATTTCTTCTCCCAGAGGGTTGTGAATCTGTGGAATTCTCTGCCCAGGGAAGCAGTTGAGGCTAGCTCATTGAATGTATTCAAGTCACAGATAGATAGATTTTTAACCAATAAGGGAATTAAGGGTTATGGGGAGCGGGCGGGTAAGTGGAGCTGAGTCCACAACCAGATCAGCCGTGATCTTGTTGAATGGCGGAGCAGGCTCGAGGGGCTAGATGGCCTACTCCTGTTCCTAATTCTTATGTTCTTATTTGGCTGGCTAGCGGGTGGGGCTAATGGTTGAGCCCGGAGAGATTGAGGCCCCAATATTAACGGGCAGGCGGGCGCAATGTAAATTCGTTTGGAATTGTTTTTAAAACTCCACATTACTGAAACCTTCCAGGTTCATGCAAATCAAATATGATATGGACAATGATACGGCAAAGCGACGCGATCAATCCATCCTGTGCTAGCGATCGATTTCGCAGCAGTTGAGCTTGTTGTGGCTATTGATTCCTGGGACACAGCCCGGGTTCTTTATATAACAATTCACAGCAACACATTGCTATTCAGAACTGGTTGGTTTATTAGCAGAAGGTTTAACAATCACACTACACATTACCAGCTCATCCACCAGGCTCACAACCACCTGCCTCATTGTCGATCCCCTGAACCCAACTGGCTGGGGTTTTATTGAGTCTTGTGAACATCAAGTGACTGGCTGAGCCAATCCCGACTCAACAGCTCTACAAACCTGTGAGCCTACTCACAGGGGCACACATTACAGCGGGGAAGGAGCAGGGGGCGCAGTTTTGTGAAACCCAAAAGAACGGGCTTCCCTCAGGGTCCTGCTGGATTTAACGGCAAGACCTAATTACCATGTTTGATGCCGATTCCCGGCCGGATTGAATGGATGTCTGGCTGTCGGATGGGTAGGCCTGTGGCAACAGGCAGCAGCTAGGGAGCGGGGAGGGGGAGGGAGAGAGAAATCGGGGGTTGGTGGGGGGGAACATCGATGGGAGGGGGCAGAGAGATCGGGGGTCGGGGGAACATCGATGGGGACGGAGAGTTCGAGGGTCGGGGGGATATCGATGGGGGGGTGGAGAGATCGGGGGTCGGGGGTTATCGATGGGGGCGGAGTGATCGGGGGTCGGGGGGATATCGATGGGAGGGTTGAGAGAGATCGGGGGTCGGGGGGATATCGATGGGGGGGTGGAGAGATTGGGGGTCAGGGGATATCGATGGGGGCGGAGAGATCGGGGGTCGGGGGGATATCGATGGGGGGGTGGAGAGATCGGGGGTCGGGGGATATCGGTGGGGGCGGAGAGATGAGGGGTCGGGGAATATCGATGCGGGGGGGGGGCGGAGAGGTCGGGGGGATATCGATGCGGGAGGGCGGAGAGGTCGGGGGGTCGGGGGGATATCGATGGGAGGGGTGAGAGAGATCGGGGGTCGGGGGGATATCGATGCGGGGGTGGAGAGATCAGGGGTCGGGGGGATATCAATGCAGGGGCGGAGAGATCAGGGGTCGGGGGGATATCGATGCGGGGGCGGAGAGATCAGGGGTCGGGGGGATATCGATGCGGGGGGCGCGGAGAGGTCGGGGGGTCGGGGGGATATCGATGGGAGGGGTGAGAGAGATCGGGGGTCGGGGGGATATCGATGCGGGGGTGGAGAGATTAGGGGTCGGGGGGATATCAATGCAGGGGCGGAGAGATCAGGGGTCGGGGGGATATCGATGCGGGGGCGGAGAGATCAGGGGTTGGGGGGATATCGATGCGGGGGGCGCGGAGAGGTCGGGGGGTCAGGGGGATATCGATGCGGGGATGCCGACAGGTCGGGGGGGACTTTGATGGAGGAGGGGCGGGAGAGACCTTTACATTTTTACTTCCCACCCAACACAAACACTACCCATTTTTGGGGCTTAAAATTTCCCTGAATGTGGGAAGTAGCGGGGTGGGGGGAGGGCAGCATGGTCTGAGAGACAGCCTGGGATTGGGAGCACGGTGGGATTGTGGTCTGGTACCTGGGACAGGTCTGGCTCTAGCCCCGGGAACACGAATGGGAATGTGACAGGGGGATAATTGTGGGACGGGTTGGGCAGTGAGGCCCACAAACCCTGGGCATGGAAAAGTACTGGCAGGAGATGCAGTGACAGGTGAGTGCGCCGTGGGAGTGTTGAGGGAGGAGATGAAGACTGGAAGGGTTGAGGGGGCTGAGGAAGCACTGAGGTGGGAGGTGGAGATTGGTGAAGCAGTGGACACTGGTGCAGGCCCCAGACACAGGCCTGGGCCCAGGAAAGGCCAGACCCATGAATGAGCACCAGGATACTACGCCGCAGTACAGCAAGGGCAGCAAGAGGCAGCAGCATCAGGCAGAGGGTACAAAAGCAGCAGAGGGACGTTGGAGAGGCTGTGAAGGAGCTCTGTGCTGAAGAGTAGACCTGAGGTGCTCGAGGGGAGCGAGCATGATTAATTATGGCCGTTGAACCTCTTGGGAGGTGCCTCAAGTGCGAATACCTCAAGTGGTGAAAGTTATTTGTATTTATTGAGCTTTTCAACGAGGAGAGCTTGTCACGGAGGTAGCTTTAGCTAAAGAGGATCTTCTCTCACTCTTTATCTGAGAAGATGTTAATTAGAGGCACTTCTATAAGCACAGGATACTTAGTCAGTGTTAGCTTTAAACCATTTAAGCTTCCCCATCTGCTCCAACGTCTATCACTCAGACGTCCTTCCCACTTGGGTATATCTTGCAGGCGGCTACTTACAATCATAGAATCATAGAAATTTACAGCATGGAATTTACAGGAGGCCATTTCGGTCCATTGTGTCCGTGCCGGCCGAAAAAGTGTTATTCAGCTAATCCCACTTTTCAGCCCCTGTAGGTTACGGCACTTCAAGTGCACATCCAAGTACTTTTTAAATGTGGTGAGGGTTTCTGCCTCTACCACCCTTTCAGGCAGTGAGTTCCAGACCCCCACAACCCTCTGAGTGAAGACATTTCCTCTCAAAGCCCCTCTAAACCTCCTACCAATTACTTTAAATCTATGCCCCCTGGTTGTTGACCCCTCTGCCAAGGGAAACAGGTCCTTCCTATCCACTCTATCCAGGCCCCTCATAATTTTATACACCTCAATCAGGTCTCCCCCTCAGTCTCCTCTGCTCCAAAGAAAACAACGCCAGCCTATATGCAATCTTTATGCACATTGTAGCCTGTTCACCATATTTTTGATAATTTAAGGCCTTGGTTTAACATCTCATCAGAAGGACGGCACCTCCAACAGTGCAGCACTCCCTCAGCACTGCACTAGAGTGTCAGCCTGGATTATGTGTTCAAGTCCCTGGAGTGGGACTTGAACCCACAACCTTCTGACTCAAATCCCATGGCCCTATTGACCTCATTACTAAAGGCTCCAATAAACCCAGCGGGAACCTCAAAACCAAACACAGTTCAATCAAGGTAAGGTCTTTCCTGCATACAGTCAAACACTGTTTCTAACAGCGAGCCAACTGGGACAAGAATTGATGTCTGGACACATCGCAGAATTTTCTCCATGGATATATGGTTAAATGTTGGTCCGATAAAAATGTCACACCTCTTACTTATCCATTCCGATAGTGGTACGCAAATTATTTAAATATAATTATCTATTGAATTTGTTTGCTATCAGTTCAACTGCCTTGGCAGCAACCATCAAGTGTTATTCCTCAACAACTTAAATCAGCGAATACAGTCCATGAAGGAGAGTGCGGCAGAGTTCGGGTCTGGGGTGATGCGCATAGCGATGATGTCATAATCCCCGGGCGAAGGAGATCGGGGCGCAATGCTGGCGGAAACCTCCCGCCGAATATAGCGGGACTCAATCTCTCCGCCGCTCCCGGGCGGTAAGTATTTAGTGCCCCCTGGAGGCGATAATGGGAGGCGATAAGGAGGACCATTTCTTGGCCATAATGTGCGCTCTGTTAAATAGGTTAATATCTCAATTAAAATAATGGACAGAGGAATTTCACATCAGCTTGTTACGCTAATCTCCACATCGAATGATTTCAAGGCCAGTAGAAGCAAACAGAAACAGAGGAGAAAAGTATCAAGCTCGGCGAGGTAGAAGGATAACAGCAACAGTTAAAAGAGCACCTAAAACAGATTGTCTGGTCATTATCATATTGCTGTTTGTGGGAGCTTGCTGTGCGCAAATAGACTGCTGCATTTCCCACATTACAATAGTGACTACACTGCAAAAGTACTTCATTGGCTGTAAATTGCTTTGGCACGCCCTGAGGTGGTGAAAGGTGCTATATAAATGGAAGACTCTCTTTCTTTCAGTGGACCAATGGAGACAGACCGAGGGAAAGCTGCATTGCGATGGTAGAGACAGACCTGATGACATCACCGACCACAAACTCCAAGCAAGCCTTAAATAAATGATCAGAACTAAAGGCAGAACAATGGTCGGTTCCACTCTCAGTATTACTTCTCCTACCAGAAATGAACATGCACTTTGCTTGACTGAAATACTCCCTGCACTAATGCACCTTGTTACCTGGGCAACAGTTCTACAGTCAAACCCTGGCCTCTTCAGACTTTTCTCTTCACTCAGCATCACCTGCTTGGTGCTGCTCACAGAGTTGCTGGGCTGAGGGATCGCAGCAGGCTAACACACATGGACTGCTGGACAATAGAAAGGATATGCAGATTCCAAAACTGCAGAGGAAAGTTCTACACTCTGCACACTTACCCACATCCAGCAGATACACAAAGTGCTGCTCCCTAATGCTGCACCGTTTCACCCCCGAAACCATTCTAACAACTTTCTCTACATCAGTAATCTTTCCCCAGGGTGCTCACTGCATCAGACCAATGTAGCCAAACATTATGCAGTCGCAGTTTTTCTCTCTTTGACACTCTCCTTCTGCCCATCTCTCTCTCTCTCCCTCATCCTGAATGTACCTGTTTCTTTGTGTCTGTGTGTGTGTCTCTCTGGCCATCTTTCTTTCCCTCTTTGTCTCTCTGGCTCTTCCTATGTCTGTTTCCATCTGTCTCTCCCTCTTTGCATGCCTGTCTCCCTCTCTCAGTCTCTCTCTCCCTCTGTCTGTCTGTCTGTGTCTCTCCCTCTTTGTATGTCTCTCTCTCTCAGTCTCTCTCTATATCTCCCTCTATCTCTCCCTTTGTCTGTCTCTGTCGCTCTCTCTCAGTCTCTCTCTATATCTCCCTTTGTCTGTCTCTGTCGCTCTCTCTCAGTCTCTTCTCTCTCTGTCTCTCTCTTAATATATCTCCCTATCTGTCTCACTCTGTCTCTCTCTCTCAGTCTCTGTCTCTCTCTCTCTATATCTCCCTCTGTCTGACTCTCTCTGTCTCTCCCTTTGTCTGTCTCTGTCGCTCTCTCTCAGTCTCTGTCTCTGTCTCTCTATATATCTCCCTATCTGACTCTCTCTGTCTCTCCCTTTGACTGTCTCTGTCGCTCTCTCAGTCTCTGTCTCTCTCTCTCAATATGATTCTCTCTGTCTCTCTCTCTCAGTCTCTCTCTATATCTCCCTCTGCCTGGCTCCCTGTCTCTCCCTTTGTCTGTCTCTGTCGCTCTCTCTCAGTCTCTTCTCTCTCTGTCTCTCTCTCTTAATATATCTCCCTATCTGTCTCTCTCTGTCTCTCTCTCTCAGTCTCTGTCTCTCTCTCTATATCTCCCTCTGTCTGACTCTCTCTGTCTCTCCCTTTGTCTGTCTCTGTCGCTCTCTCTCAGTCTCTGTCTCTCTCTCTCAATATATCTCCCGATCTGTCTCTCTCTGTCTCTCTCTCTCAGTCTCTCTCTCTATATATATATATCTCTCTCTCTGTCTCTCTCTCTCTCAGTCTCTCTCTATATCTCCCTCTGTCTGACTCTCTCTGTCTCTCCCTTTGTCTGTCTCTGTCGCTCTCTCTCAATGTGTCTCTCTCTATCTCTCTCTCTCTCAGTCTCTCTCTATATTTCCCTCTGTCTGGCTCTCTCAGTCTATCCCTCTGTCTGTCTTTCTCTCTCTTTGTACCTCAGTCTCTCTCTCTCTGTGTCTCTGTCTCTTTCGCTCTATCTCTCCCTGTGCCCATCTCTCAGTCTCTCCCTCTGTCTGTCTCTCTCTGTCGCTCCCTCCTTCTGTCTCTGTCTCTTTCTCTGTCCATAAAAATTAGGAGCAGGAGTAGGTCATACTGTTCATTTCTCTGTAGGTCATTTCCTTGTTCATTTATAAACATCTCCTCTGAGCTTTATTCCAGGATTGCTGGGGAATGATCCTCCATTGAGGACTGACCAGATAACACTATAGCACCTATCTGGTCCAAGTTATAGCTCTTCCTAATTTGAAAAGTAGAGACAAAGGATGTCACATGGGCATTGCATGATAGCATTTACATTTCTCTGTGAATCACAAGTGAGTTAGCATCAGCTTGACAGGAAGGAATGCAAATTGATTAATACAGACCTCCATTGTGGTCCGCAGGGAAACTATGTTTGCATGGATTTTTATGATTATTATTTTGTCAGATTAGGAAATGAATAGCGAGCCCTACACTGATGTCATTGTTCCACTGTAATCGGGCCTTGCGGAAATGCTACTGAAATTTTCCACAGTTCTTGGACTGTATTAAGCAGCAAATATTGGGGTTGATTGTCACATTGTGTTGATATTGGGGGTGAGGGGGGGGGGAGGTGAGTGGCAGGGGCAGGGGAAGAAACAGCGAGAGACGAGGCTGCACTGCAGCAAATCGCCATGGCTTCTTCCACAGCACCAACTAAACCACTTAGAAGGATACGCACAGCAGGTTCCCTTCCGAGTCACACACCATCCCGACTTAGAAATATATCTCCGTTCCTTCATCGTCGCTGGGCCAAAATCCTGGACCTCCCTCCCTAACAGCACAGTGGGAGCACCTTCACCTTCTCAAGGGCAATTAGGGATGGGCAATAAATGCCGGCCTTGCCAGTCACACGATGTGGGCATCGCTGGCAAGGCCGGCATTTATTACCTATTCCCAGTTACCATTGAAAAGGTGGAGATGCGCCTTCTTCTTGAACCACTGGGTAGCAGTTTTGATACAACTGAGTGTCTTGCTGGGTCACTTCAAAGGGCAGTTAAGGGTCAACCGTGTTGGTTTGGGACTGGAGTCACAGATAGAGCGGGTGGGATAAGGGCAGCAGCTTTCCTTATCTAAAGGACGTTAGAGAACCAGTTGGGTTTTTACAACAATGCGATCGCTTCATAGTCACTTTTACGGATACCAGCATTTTATTTCCAGATTTTTAAACCGATTTCAAATTCTTTGGCATTGAAGTAATGTTCTGCTCCATTATTGGCCCCGGCCTCCAGATTACTCGCCCAGTAACACTGGAGTACCGCACACCTACAGAACAGCACACACGAAGGAAACAGCACATTGAGATGGCCAAGTCCCAACTGATGGGCGAAATGTTGCTCCTGTTGGCTACAAAGGAACCAATGTGAAATGACCGTTGTCAGTCTCAGCCACGTTCCTCGTGGGCAAGGGCACACAGCACAAGCAGACTGGACAGAAGCAAAATACTGCCCATGCAGGAATCTGAAAGATCTTTGTCTAACTTCTGCCATTACTGTGTGAAGTCGGCCCATCATCCCTGTTGTCTCTCTAATCTCTCCTGCCTCCCACCCTATCACAGACTTTCCCTTTTGTTCTTCCCCTCCCCCTTTCAGTGCTCCTTAAGAATCTGTCCATCTCGAACATTCCCAGTTCTGACGAAGGGTCACCGACCTGAAACGTTAACTCTGTTTCTCTCTCCACAGATGCTGCCTGACCCGCTGAGATTTACAACATTCTCTGTTTTTATATACAAGCAGACTGGAGCTGGGCACTAAATTGGCATTTTCACATGGAGCCAATAATATGGAAACTAATATGGAGGCATAATAAGGTGTGCTATTTGGAAATTGGGACTAAAGCACATTTTGGGTTGAGTACAAAGTAACTTTACTTTGTAACTGGCTCTGTGTTATCTGACCCTGGAGTTCTCGGAGTTGGCACTGGAATAAAGACATCAGATCTATCACCTGCGTGGCCTTGGTGGCCACAGAAATTCACCAGCACATTGGGATAACCATTCATTTCAAGGGAGGTTATTCAAAGATAGGTCACCACACAGAGACGTCATATAAAGTGACCCCCCTTGTGCTGCTGTCTGTCTATCCTACCCTTCATCGATGCTCAGTCGTAGCTTATTTAAGAGATATTTGCTCTTGTGTGTCTTTCTCTCCAAAATCCTTTCTAGCATAAAATATTTCTCTCTCCTAGTTATGGATCGGTCTTGTCTCAAACTCAGTTAAAATCTTTGTAATTTGTTCCAATAGTGCTCCAGTGCTCAACCGTCTCCATCTCGCCTTACTCACAGTCAACAGATGTTACCTGTCCTTACCCACAGCCAACAGATGTTACCTGTCCTTACCCACAGCCAACAGATGTTACCTGTCCTTACCCACAGCCAACAGATGTTACCTGTCCTTACCCACAGCCAACAGATGTTACCTGTCCTTACTCACAGTCAACAGATGTTACCTGTCCTTACCCACAGCCAACAGATGTTACCTGTCCTTACCCACAGCCAACAGATGTTACCTGTCCTTACCCACAGCCAACAGATGTTACCTGTCCTCAGCCACAGTCACCAGATGTTACCTGTCTTTACCCACAGCCAACAGATGTTACCTGTCCTTACCCACAGCCAACAGATGTTACCTGTCCTCAGCCACAGTCACCAGCTGTTACCTGTCCTTACCCACAGCCAACAGATGTTACCTGTCTTTACCCACAGCCAACAGATGTTACCTGTCCTCAGCCACAGTCACCAGATGTTACCTGCCCTCAGCCACAGTCACCAGATGTTACCTGTCTTTACCCACAACCAACAGATGTTACCTGTCCTTACCCACAGCCAACAGATGTTATCTGTCCTCAGCCACAGTCACCAGATGTTACCTGCCATCAGCCACAGTCACCAGATGTTACCTGTCTTTACCCACAGCCAACAGATGTTACCTGTCCTTATCCACAGATCAACAGATGTTACCTGTCCTTACCAACAGTCAACTGATCAACAGATGTTACCTATTCTTACCAACAGTCAACAGATGTTACTCATATTTACTCATAGTCAACGTATGTTACCTGTCCTCACTCACAGTCAACAGATGTTACTAATGTACTTTAGGGAAGGAAATCTGCCGCCCTTACCCAGTCTGGCCTAAATGTGACTCCAGACCCACAGCAATGTGGTTGACTCTTAACTGCCCTCTGAAATGGCCCAGCGAGACGTTCAGTTGTATCAAAATGCTACAGAAAACAATAATAAGAATTAGAAAACAGATGGATCGCCCTGAATCGACCTCGGCACTGGCTTCGGACACGGCAACGGTACACCCAGCCCAGTCGATCCTGCAAAGTCTTCCTCACTAACATCTGGGGAATTGTGCCAAAATTGGGAGAGCTGTCCCACAGACTAGTCATATTCACAGAATCATGCCTTTCAACCAATGTCCCAGACTCCTCCATCACCATTCCTGGGTATGTCCTGTCCCACCGGCAGGGCAGGCCCACCCGAGGTGGTGGCACTGTGGTATACAGTCGGGAGGGAGTGGCCCTGGGAGTCCTCAACATTGATGCTGGATCCCATGAAGTCTCATGGCTTCAAGTCAGGCATAGGCAAGGAAACTTCCTGCTGATTACTGTCCTATGAGAAGAGATTGAGTAGACCAGGCCTATATTCTCCAGAGTTTAGAAGAATGAGAGGTGATCTCATTGAAACATACAAAATTCTTACAGGGCTAGACAGGGTAGATGCAGGGAGGATGTTTCCCCCGGGCTGAGGAGTCTAGAACCCGGGGTCACAGTCTCAGAATAAGGGGTCGGCCATTTAGGACTGAGATGAGAAGAAACTTTGGAATTCTCTACCCCAGAGGGCTGTGGAGGCTCAGTCGTTGAGTATATTCAAGGCAGAGATCGATAGATTTTTGAATACTAAGGAAATCAAGGGATATGGGGTTAGTGCAGGAAAGTGGAGTTGAGGTCTAAGATCAGCCATGATATTACTGAATGGCAGAGCAGGCTTGAGGGGCCAAATGGCCGACTCCTGCTCCTAATTCATATGTTCTTATGTTCTCAGATGATGAATCAGTACTCCTCCACATTGACCATCACTTGGCTGAAGCACTGAGGGTAGCAAGGGCACATCACCAAGAGTGGCTCGGTAGCACCACTACTGACCGAGCTGGCCGAGTCCTGAAGGTCATAGCTGCCAGACTGGGCCTGCAGTGGGGGGTGAGAGAACCAACACGAGGGAAAACATACTTGACCTCGTCCTCACCAATCTACCTGTAGCAAATGCATATGTCCATGACAGCATTGGTAGCAGTGACCACCGCACAGTCCTTGTGGAGATGAAGTCCAATCTTCACACTGAGGGCACCCTCTATCGTGTTGTGTGGCACTACCACCGTGTGAAACGGGATAGATTCAGAACAGATCCAGTGGCTCAAAACTGGGCATTCATGAGGCGCTGTGGGCCATCAGCAGCAGCAGAATTGTATCCCACCACAATCTGTAACCTCATGGCCCGGCATATCCCTCACTCTACTATTACCATCAAGCCAGGGGACCAACCCTGGTTCAATGAGGAGTGCAGAAGAGCATCCCAGGGACAGCACCAGGCGTACCTAAAAATGAGGTACCAACCTGGGGAAGCTGCAACACAGGGCTACCTGCATGCATACTGCACAAGATAAAAGTTCACTGGGTTGGTGGTAATATATTAGCATGGATAGAGGATTGGCTAACTAACAGAGAACAGAGAGTCGGGATAAATGGTTCATTCTGTTTGGCAACCAGTAACTAATGGGGTGCCGCAGGGATCAGTGCTGGGATCCTAACTATTTACAATCTATATTAACGAATTGTAAGAATGGACCGAGTGTAATGTAGCCAAATTAGTTGACGATACAAAGATGGGAGGAAAGGCAATGTGTGAGGAGGACACAAAAAATCTGCAAAAGGACACAAATAGGCTAAGTGAGGGCAAAAGTTTGGCAGATGGAGTATAATGTTGGAAAGTGTGAGATCATGCACTTTGGCAGAAAAAAATCAAAGAGCAAATTATTATTTAAATGGAGAAAGATTGCAAAGTGCCGCAGTACAGCAGGACCTGGGGGTGCTTGTGCATGAAACACAAAAGGATAGTATGCAGGTACAGCAAGTGATCAGGAAGGCCAATGGAATCTTGGCCTTTATTGCAAAGGGGATGGAGTATAAAAGCAGGGAAATCTTGCTACAGCTATACAGGGTATTGGTGAGGCCACATCTGGAATACTGCGTGCAGTTTTGGTTTCCATATTTACAAAAGGCTATACTTGCTTTGGAGGCAGTACAGAGAAGGTTCACTAGGTTGATTCCGGGGATGAGGGGTTGACTTATGAGGAAAGATTGAGTAGGTTGGGCCTCTACTCATTGGAATTCAGAAGAATGAGAGGTGATCTTATCAAAACGTATAAGATTATGAGGGGGCTTGACAAGGTGGATGCAGAGAGGATATTTCCACTGATGGGGGAAACTAGAACTAGAGGGCATGAAATTAGAATAAGGAGCCGTCGCTTTAAAACAGAGATGAGGAGAAATTTATTTTCTCAGGGTTGTAAATCTGTGGAATTCGCTGCTCAGAGAGCTGTGGAACCTGGGACATTGAATAAATGTAAGACAGAAATATCGACAGTTGCTTAAGGGGATAAGGGGTTATGGAGAGCGGGCGGGGAAGTGGAGCTGAGTCCATGATCAGATCAGCCATGATCTTATTGAATGGCGGAGCAGGCTTGAGGGGTCGTATGGCCTACTCCTGCTCCTATTTCTTATGTTCTTATGTTCTTATGCTGAACAGCAGAAGCAGTATGCTCTAGATGGAGCTAAGTAATCCCACAATCAATGGATCAAATCAGTCACATTCATCGTGAATGGTGGTGGACCATTAAACAACTAACAGGAGGAGGAGGCTCCATGAATATCCCCATCCTCAATGATGACGGGGCCCAGCACATGAGTGCAAAAGACAAGTCTGAAGTGTTTGTAAACATCTTCAGCCAGAAGTGCCAAATGGATGATCCATATCGGCCTCCTCCTGAGGTCCCCACCATCACAGAAGCCAGTCTTCAGACAATTTGATTCATTCCACGTGACATCAAGAAGTGGCTGAGTGCACTGGATAGAGCAAAGGCTATCGGCCCCGACAATGTCCCGGCTGTCGTGCTGAAGACATGTGCTCCAGAACTAGCCGTGCCTCTAGCCAAACTGTTCCAGTACAGCTACAACGACAATGTGGAAAACTGCCCAGGTATGTCCTGTCCACAAAAAGCCGGACAAATTCAATCCGGCCAATTACCACCCCATCAGTCTATTCTCAATTATCAGCAAAGTGATGGAAGGTGTCGTCGACAGTGCTATCAAGTGGCACTTACTCACCAATAACCTGCTCACCGATGGTCAGTTTGGGTTCTGCCACCTCTCCTTATCCACAGTCAACAGATGTTACCTGTCCTTAAACAGTGAACAGATGTTACCTGTCCTCAGCCACAGTCAAAAGAAGTTACCTGTCCTTACCCGTAATGAACATATGATATGTCTATTCACCCACATTCAACTGATATTACATGTCATTAACTTCGGTCAAAAGATGATACCTGTACTTCCCGACAGACAACAGATGTTAACATCATTAACTACCTTCAACAGATGTTACCTCGAGTTACCTACAGCCAACATATGTTACCTGTCCTGACCCATAGTCAACAGATGTTACGTGATCCTAACCACAGTGAACAAATGTTGCCTTTCTTCACCAACAGCCAACAGATTTTACCTGTGCTCACCGACAGTGAACTGATGTTCCCCGCATTTACCCACAGTCAACACATGTTACCATCTATTTACCTACAGCCAACATAGAATCATAGAATCATGGAAGAATTGCGACACAGAAGGAGGCCATTCAGCCCATCGTGTCCATGCAGGTCGTAAAAGAGCCACCCAGCCTAATCCCACTTTCTAGCTCTAGGTCCGTAGCCCTGTAGGTTACAGCACTTCAAGCGCACATCCAAGTACTTTTTAAATGTGGTGAGAGTTTCTGCCTCTACCACTCTTTCAGGCAGTGAGTTCCTGACTCCCACCACCCTCTGGGGGAAGAAATGTTTCCTCATCTCCCCTCTAATCCTTCTACCAATTACTTTAAATCTATGCCCCCTGGTTATTGACCCCTCTGCTAAGGGAAATAGGTCCATCCTATCTACTATCTAGTCCCCTCATAATTTTATACACCTCAATTAAATCTTCCCTCAGCCTCCTTTGTTCCAAGGAAAACAACCCCAGCCTATCCAATCTTTCCTCGTAGCTAAAGTTTTCCAGTCCAGGCAACAACCTTATAAATATCCTCTGTACCCTCTCTCGTGCAATCACATTTTTCCTGTACTGTGGTGACCAGAACTGCCGCAGTACTCTAGCTGTGGCCTAACTAGTGTTGTGTACAGTTCGAGCATAACCTCCCTGCTCTTGTATTCTATGCTTCGGCTAATAAAGCAAGCATTCCGTAGGCCTTTTTAACTACCTTACCATCCTTTAAGGATCTGTGGACATATACTGCAAGGTCCCTCTGTTCCTCCACACCTCTCAGTGTCCTCTCATTTATTATTCCCTTGCCTTGTTGCCCCTCCCCACATGCATTACCTCACACTTTTCCAAACTGAATTCCATTTGCCACTGTTCTGCCCACCTGACCAGTTCATCAATATCTTCCTGTCGCCTACAGCTTTTCTCCTCACTGTTAACCACACGGCCAATTTTTATATCATCTGCAAATTTCTTTATCATGCCCCCTACATTTAAGTCTAAATCATTGACACATACTACAAAAAGTAAGGGACTGAGTACTGAGCCCTGCAGAACCCCACTGGAAACAGCCTTCCAGTCACAAAAACATCCAGCAACCATTACCCTTTGCTTCCTGCCACTGAGTCAATTGTAGATCCAACTTGCCCCTCTCCCTTGGATCCCATGGGCTTTTACTCTTTTGATCAGTCTACCATGTGGGACCTTGTCAAAAGCCTTGCTAAAATCCATGTAGACTACCTCAGATGCACTGCCCTCATCGAGCCTCCTCAAAGAAGTCAATCAAGTTAGTCAGACACGACCTTCCCTTAACATATTTTATCTGTCCTCACCCACAGTCAACAGGTCTTACCTGCCCCTTGGTCACAAACTTGGTGTCATATTTGATCCTGAAATGAGCTTCCTACCACATATCCGTGGCATAACTAAGACTGCCTATTTCCACCCCCTTATCATCGCATGTCTCCACCCTTGCCTCAGCTCATCCGATGCTGATACCCTCATCTACGCCATTGTTACCTCTAGACCTGACTATTACAACGCAACCTGGTTGGCCTGCCGCGTTCTACTCTAACAAAACTTGAGGTCACCCAAACCCCTCGTAGTCTGTGTCCTAACACCAAGTCCTTACACCAAGTATCTCTCACCCATCGCCCCTTCTGTGCTCACTGACCTACATTAGCTCCTGGTTAAGCAACACCTCGCTTTCAGAATTCTCATCCTTGTTTTCAAATCCCTCAATGGCTTTGCCTTTCCCTTTCCCTGTAATCTCTTTCAGCCCCACAACCACCCCGAGATGTCTGTGCTCCTCCAATTCTGCCCTCCTGAGCATCCCAGATTATAATCGTTCAAGCATTGGGGCCTTGCCTTCTGTAGACACTAAGCCCTGGAGTTCCCCCCATAAACCTCTCCGCCTCTCTTTCCTCCTTTTAGACGCTCCTTAAGGTCTACGGGGGAGAAATTTATTAGCGCCGGCTAACATTTAAAATGTTGAAAAGTTAGTGCCAAACGCAAACGAATCCTGACTTCTTCCGCATTGGAGTTTAGTGCCCCAGGAAGGATGAGGGCGGTAAATGAAGCACTGAGGACCTCACGGGCAGTAACAGAGCACTAACCAGTTTCAGGTGAATTGTATTCAGCAATCATCCATTAATCCTTCAGACTGGTTCATTCCAGCTCTTAAAGGGAAGGTTATATCAAGCTGCAGCGGAAGGTAAGAGAAGGAGGGATGAACTCTTTCCAGCAACTTGATGGAGGCATGTGGACGGAAGTGGCCGAGGAGATGTTGGCCAGCAATGTAGTGGGTCGAACACTCTCACATTGCCAGAAGACGTTCAACGACCTTCTACATACCAGCCTCCTCTGTCTGCGCACAAAGCAACACTCTCCTACCAAACATGTGCAGCTACTCAGACTCACATCCTCATCTCATGCCTTGCCTACATTCGCTGCTATTTGACGACGGCAGGCATATCTCCCACAGACATAGCTGGACTTACTCAGACAAATGGGACGAGAGCGATTCAGCTTCTGGGGCGCTAACAGGGCACTGCACACGGCGATGACGTTATCACCACCGGGTGCTGCTGGGCGGGCGCTACGTGTTCGTGCCACCGCAAAACCCCGGCTGAATTTAGCGGAAGGCGTGGTTCTTGACGTGCCCGGGCAAAAACTCATCTGCAAAGTACTCCAATTTTGCCCCCTCCATCTTTGACCAAGCTTTTAGTCATCCACCCTAATTTCTCCTTATTTGGCTGGGTGTCAAATATTTTGTCTTATAATACACCTGTGAAACGCTTGGGATGTTTCACTATGTCAAAGGCGTTATATAAATACAAGTTGTTGTTGCTGCTATCCATACCCGCAGTCAATAGATGTTTCTCATTTGTATTCCTGTTGGTCTTTAATTGCAATACTTTGTTTGTTACAAAAGCGTTCCAGCAAAATTATACAGAATACATTTCCTTTCTCCCATCTTTCTCTTCTTTTCCTGATTTAAAAAGAGATCACAATTCTATCCCACCCATTCCTGTAAAAACACATTCATTTCAGCAATACCTGCCAGACACTCGGGCCATTTTTGCAGTAGTCAGCAGCCCATTAATTCCTAGTTATCTCAGTAACTGGCAAATAAAATATATTTGTCTGCAGCCCCAGGATGTGCTCCTGTGATTAATGTACAATAATGATGACAGCAAAATACTGCCGATGCTGGAAATCAGAGAACGCTGGAGAACAGCCAGCCGGTCAGGCAGGATCAGAGTTCTGATGAAGGGTCACAGACCTGAAACGTTAACTCTGTTTCTCTCTCCACAGATGCTGCCTGACCCGCCGAGTGCTTCCAGTGTTTTCTGTTTTTATTACAGTATTTGGGGTCGGATGCCTCTGACCTGCAAAAAAATCTACGAATTTACCTGGTGGCCCGGGAGGTTGGTGGATTGGTGCTCCTAGGGCTGTGCGGGTACCCGTGGGTGGAGGTATCCCAGGGACGCAGGCGGTTCAAGGAGGGCCACGACAGGTAAGTCGGCCAGTATTTTATTTCCGCACACGCCTCCTCCCCCTTTAACGAGTGCTCCGCATGCGGCCGGCTGCCATGTACACACCCCCTGAAGCAGTCGTTGGCTTCGCCCCGCGCAGCTTCAGAGGGCAATACCAAATTTTTGCTCCAGGGCGGAAACGGGGCGCGGTACACGACGACGGGTACAACGGAGCGTGGTGCTATCGGTTACCACTAAACTCAATCGGAATTTAGCGGGAGACGTTGGCGGCACCATGCCCAGACGAGAAGTCGTTTGCGCCCCTTAGTGCACCCCCCGCCCCGGGGTCGCTAACAAGAGGCGTAAATGACCCAATTTCTCCCTCTAGATACTTCAATGGGGATAAAAAATAAACTTACTTTATTGGACAGGGTCTTTAATGTATAAATGAGTGATTACATTTTATTTTTCCACTATTAAAAAAAAGTCTTACGCTGGAAAAAACGGGTCTTACATCTGCGTTTGTCAGGCGTAAGAATTTCAAGGGCATTCACTGGGCAGAAGTTGGGCAAATAGCCCGACTCTCTATCAGTGGAGGCCGATTTCTTTCAGATTCGTGCAATCTGTCAAGACGGTTCATGGCAGATCGCAAGTTCCAGGTTTCAGCGCATGTGCAATTCATGCCTAGACCCAACTTGCGGGGCTGCTACGTGTGCGTGCCCACCTCGTACGCACCCACAGGGGCAGCAAATTCAACCCAGACAGGTTTATTGAACTGTGTCCCGGTGCTCACCAGCCCTGCATGCTGCTGCAAGTAAGAAGCATTGCAGTGCGAATTCTGATCTTCATTTAATTATAAATTTAATACATTTTGCCTCCTCTCATTACAGCCTACAGCCTGACTGTCCGCGCATTCTAAACAGTGAGCTGCCCGATGACCCAGGTCTTGTACCAAGCTACACACTGCAATATGCAGCAGTGCTCAGTCCAAAGCTTTATTCCTGTGTTCACTTCCCTCAGCTCTGCAGCAGCTGCAGGTGTCCTTTGGATCATTAGGGAAATGAGGTCTGGCCATTAAAAGCGGTGATCGTGCAGGCCGCGTGTTTCGAGGAATTGTGGCGTCATCACCCACAGAGCCTGCGCACTATGCATACCAGTCTGTTATTGGGCACTGCAACTGATTCCTGTTATTGCGCACTGTAACTGATTCCTGTTATTGGGCACTGTCACTGATTCCTGTTATTCAGGACACACTGTAACTGATTCCTGTTATTGGGGATATTGTAACTGATTGCTGTTAAAGGGGACACACTATAACTGATCCCTGTTATTGGGGATATTGTAACTGATTGCTGTTAAAGGGGACACACTATAACTGATTCCTGTTATTGGGCACACTGTAACTGATTGCTGTTAAAGGGGATACACTGTAACTGATTCCTGTTATTGGGAACAATGTAATATAAAAACATAGAAACATAGAAAATAGGTGCAGGAGCAGGCCATTCGGCCCTTCAAGCCTGCACCGCCATTCAATATGATCTTGGCTGATCATGCAACTTCAGTACCCCACTCCTGCCTTCTTTCTATACCCCCTGATCCCTTTAGCCGTAAGGGCCACATCTAACTCCATTTTGAATATATCCAACTAACTGGACTCAACAACTTTCTGTGGTAGACAGTTCCATTAGTTCACAATTCTCTGAGTGAAGAAGTTTCTCCACATCTCAGTCCTAGATGACCTACCCCTTATCCTTAGACTGTGGCCCCTGGTTCTGGACTTCCCCAACATCGGAACATTCTTCCCGCATCTAACCTGTCCAATCCCGTCAGAATTTTATAGTTTCTATGAGATCCCCTCTCATTCTTCTAAACTCCAGTGAATATAAGCCTAGTCGATCCAGTCTTTCTTCATATGTCAGTCCTGCCATACCAAGAATCAGTCTGGTGAACCTTCGCTGCACTCCCTCAATAGCAAGAATGTCCTTCCTCAGATTAGACCAAAACTGCACTCAATACTCAAGGTGTGGTCTCACCAAGGCCCTGTACAACTGCAGTAAGACCTCCCTGCTCCTATACTTAAATCCCCTCGCTATGAAGGCCAACATTTCATTTGCTTTCGTTACTGCCTGCTGTACCTGTATGCCTACTTTCAATGACTGATGTAACATGACACCCAGGTCTCGTTGCACCTCCTCTTTTCCTAATCTGTCACCATTCAGATAATAATCTGCCTTCCTGTTATTGCCACCAAAGTGGATAACCTCACATTTATCCACATTATATTGCATCTGCCATGCATTTGCCCACTCACTTAAACTGTCCAAGTCACCCTGCAGCCTCTTAGCATCCTCCTCACAGCTCACACTGCCATCCAGCTTAGTGTCATCTGCAAACTTGGCGATATTACATTCAATTCCTTCGTCTAAATCATTATATATTGTAAATAGCTGGGGTTCCAGCACTGAACCTTGCGGTACTCCATTAGTCACCGCAATTCTTGCCATTCTGAAAAGAACCCGTTTATTCCTACTCTTTGCTTCCTGTCTGCCAACCAGTTCTCTATCCACGTCAATACATTACCCCCAATACCATGTGCTTTAATTTTGCACACTAATCTCTTGATTCCTGTTATTGGGCACACTATAACAGATTCCTTTAGTGGGGAAACTCTCACTGATTCCTGTTATTGGGGAAACGCTCACTGATTCCTGTTATTGGAGACACTAACTGATTCCTGTTATTGGGGACACTAACTGATTCCTGTTATTGGGGACACACTTTCACTGATTGCTGTTATTGGGTACACTAACTGATTCCTGTTATTGGGGACACTGTAACTGATTCCTGTTATTGGAGACACACTGTAACTGATTCCTGTTATTGGGGACATTGTAACTGATTCCTGTTATTTGGAACACTGTAACTGATTCCTGCTATTGGGGACACACTGTAACTGATTCCTGTTATTGGGGACACTGTAACTGATTCCTGTTATTGGGCACACTATAACTGACTCCTGTTACTGGGGACCCTCTCACTGACTCCTGTTACTGGGGACACTGTCACTGACTCCTGTTACTGGGGACCCTGTCACTGACTCCTGTTACTGGGGACCCTCTCACTGACTCCTGTTATTGGGGACCCTCTCACTGACTCCTGTTATTGGACACTGTCACTCACTCCTGTTACTGGGGGCCCTCTCATTGACTCCTGTTATTGGACACTGAGGGCTGTGTCCTCCTCTGCGCCCCAGCCGCGGGCTGTGGGTGAGCCGCTGCCCCGGGGACCGCTTGCGGAGCCGAGCCCCGGGTGCACCTTACCTGCACTGCCCGCCCGCTGTCCCGGCTGCCCGGCTGCGCTGCCGCAGTGCCGCTCCGGCTGGCGCTCCGCTCCGCACACAGTCTGCACGGCAAGGCTGGGGATCGCCAAACACTGCACGGCTCCCTCCCTCTGAGCCGCCTGGGCATCCGCTGGGTCCTACTGCTCCTCTGACTCTGGGGCTTCCTCATGTTTCAATGTTCACTGTTCTTTCATACCAAGGCAGCGTTTAAAGCTCATATAGAGTGTTTTTCTCTCTCTCACTCTCAGTTTCCCATGGCAGCCGGTAATTATTCCGCCATCCCCACTGACACCTGGGAGTCCCTGGCCAAAGACCGCCCTAAGTGGAGGAAATTCATCCAGGAGGGCGCTGAGCACCTCGAGTCTCATCGCCGAGAGCATGCAGAAATCAAGCGCAGGCAGCGGAAAGAGCGTGCGGCAAACCTGTCCCACCCACCCTTACTCTCAACCACTGTCTGTCCCACCTGTGACAGGAACTGTGGTTCTCTTATTGGACTGTTCAGTCACCGAAGGACTCATTTTAAGAATGGAAGCAAGTCTTCCTCGATTCCGAGGGACTGCCTCTGGTGATGATGAGACTCATCTTTTTCTAACTCCTGCCATTACCGTCTCAATTCGGCCCATCATCCCTTTTGTCTCTCTAATCTCTCCTGTCTTCCACCCTAGCACTGACCTTCCCTTGTCTTCTTTCCTCCCCTCCCCCTTTCAACGCTCCTTCAGAATCTGTTCATCTCTAACATTTGCCAGTTGACGAAGGGTCACAGACCTGAAACGTTAACTCTGTTTCTCTCCCCACAGATGCTGCCCGACCCGCTGAGATTTCCAGCATTCTTTGTTTTTATTTCAGATTCCAGCATCCTCAGTATTTTGCGTTTGCTTAAAGTTTGGGATTTTGTAACTGACTTTGTCTTTATAAAGGGTTTAATCATTATTTTAAGCAGCGTTGATGGTAACTGTATATTGTTATACTGTATCTTCAATTGGCAATTCATGGTTGGAAGGAGCATCTTAACGAAGGAGAGCGAGAGAGATGGCGAGGTTTGGGGAAGGAATTCCAGAACTTCAGACTTATACAGCTGAAGGCACGGATACCGATGGTGGAGCGAAGGAAGTGAGGGATGTATTGGAGGAATGCAATGATCTTGGAGAATTGTAGGGCTGGACGAGGTTGTAGAGCTAGGGCAGGGTGAGGCCATGGTAAGGCCATGGTGAGATTTGAACACAAGGATGAAAATTTTAAAATAGATGCTTTGCCTGGCAGTTAGCCAATGTCAGTCAGCGAGCGCAGGGAGTGATGGGTGAGCGGGACTCGGAGCGAGTTAGGACACGAGCAGCCCAGTTTTGGATGACCTCAAGTATACAGAGTGTGGAAGGTGGGAGGCCAGCCAGGACAGAGTTAGAACAGTCGAGTCTAGAGATATCAGAAGCATGGATCAGGATTTCAGCAGCAGATGAGCTGAAGCAGGGGCGAACTCCAGGAATATTGGACCAGAAATTGCAGTCGGAGGCTTCCAACCTGAAAAATTTCTATGCATTTACCTGGTGGTGTGGGAGGTTTGGAAACTTGTGGTCCTGGGCCTCTACGCAACGGCCTGTGTAGAGGGCCACATATCCCAGGGACGTAGGTGCTTCGCATACATTCCTGGGATCACATGGGCCGGCCCAACCAATCAAACTCTGGGTATTTCCATTCATACCGGTGGTGAGTTCCGTGTATACAGTGTTATGTATGTAACCTTTGGCAACCTGTATCAGACCACCACCAGAGGGCTTACTCATTGCTTAGTTGTAACACTTTATTATGAGCGTAACATACAGGATCACCATAGTTATGAATGGGAACACCCCCCAAAACACACAAGCACTTAAAATAAATTAAAATATTTAAAATGAATCTAAATGGAATTTAATTAATTATTTAAAGCAAAAATGTAATTTTTTGAAAAATACATTTACATTTTTAAAGGGTGTAAAAATAAACTTACCTCATTTAATAGGATTTAAATATTTAAATGATTGAAAAAAATGTATTTTTTTGTCCTTTTAAAAGTCTTAATTTCTAAACAGAAATCAGTTACAGTGTGTCTAATAACTGCTTTTATCAGTTGTAAGAATTTCAGGGGCATTTACTGGTGGGAAGTTGGGCAAATAGTCCATCTCTCCATCCGGGGAGGCCCTTTACTTCTGGATGAGGTGGATCTGTCAAGAGGATTCTCAACAGATCGCAAGTTCCGGGTTTAGGCGCATGCGATTCGCACACTTACACCCGGAACTTGCGGGGCACCTATGGGCGAGTGTGCACCTCGTACGCGCCCCTGGAGGCTGCAAATTCAGGTCAATTATGAAAGTGGAAGTAGGCAGTCTTGGTGACGGACAGGATATGGGGTGGGAAGTTCAGCTCTGGGTCAAATAGAATGTCGAGTTTGCAAAAGAAGTAATTCAGGCACCATATTAAAATAAAGATTAGAGCCAGGCTTGGAAATGGTCAGAGCATGGTGGCAGCAATTAAAGCCTTTTACAACAGTTAGCGAGATCTTGAACTGGAGGGGGAAGTGCAATAGCACACCCCAAACCTGTCCTCGTCTGACATCCTCACACATGTTCATTCCCATCTAGAAACCAGGACTAGGAACCCTGGCTGATTCCCCCCATTCCTAACACAGGGACACTGAGGCCAATTGTACTGCCCTGGTTAAGATCAGATCAGATAGCTCAGTGTTAGGACCTAACTTGGTCTCTCATGGTCAGTTACTGACTTGAAAGGAGTCGATTAGCTGGAAATGCTTCCATATACACATATGTATGTTTATGGATTTATGTACGTCACAAATATGCACATACATGGTGTCCACACTATAAGGAAGAAGGAATAAAGGAACAGGGGAAAGGAAAGGAAGGAAGGGAAAGGGGAGGGGAGGGAGAAAGGGGAGGGAGGAAGGGTACAGCCCAGAATCAGTGAGTGCTGGCTGGTATGAAGAAAGAGTTAATTAATTGGAGAGAATGCTGGAAATCTCAGCGGGTCAGGCAGCATCTGTGAAGAGAAACAGAGTTAACGTTTCAGGTCTGTGACCCTCCGTCAGAACCATTTATTTAAACTGTTTTTTAAATGGTATCTGCTTCAATCACTAACTCAATTCAACAGCCTCAAAACTTGTGTAAAAAATGTTTACCCAGCTCGCTGTCCTAAATCGCTTACATTTAATCTGACGAAGGGTCGTCGACTCGAAATGTTAACTCTGTTTTTCTCTCCACAGATGCTGCCTGACCCGCTGAGATTTCCAACATTCTCTGTTTTTATTTCAGATTCCAGCATCTGCAGTATTTTGCTGTTGTGTTGAATAATTGGTGCTGTTTTGCTCAGAACAGAAGAGATTACAGGGTGATGTGATCGAGGTGTTTCAAATGACGAAGGGATGGGACACAGACAGAAATAGACTGTTTCCGGTGATTGAAGGGGTCTTGAATGAGGAGCTAGAGACATAAGATTAAATGTAAGCGGTTTAGGACCGAGAGCTGGATAAACTTTTTTTACACAAGTTGTGAGGCTGCTGAATTGAGTTAGTGAGTGAAACAGATATCATTTAAAAATAGTTTAAATAGGTGGTTGAATGAAAGGAAAAAAGAAAGAGGGTGGGATTCGGACAAATGCTCATGTGCAGGATGAACACCAACACAGGCTAGTCGGACCAAACAACTTGTTTCTGTGCTGTCACTTAAACATATATATTTATTATATAGAGCTAAACAAGTCAGTATGGTGTATCTAAAAGAAAAAAAGATTTGCATTTGTATAGCACCGTTCACAATCTCAGGACACCCAAGAATGCTTTACAGCCAATGAAGTACTTTTGAAGTGTAGTAATGTGGGAAATGCAGCAGTCAATTTGCACACAGCAAGCTCCCACAAACAACAATGCGATCATCTGTTTCAGTGATGTTGGTTGAGGGATAAATATTGGCCAGAACACTGGTGAGAACTTCCCTTCAAAATAGTGCCATGGGATCCTTTCCATCCACCTGAATGAATAGATGAACAGTTTAATGTCTTATCTGAAAGGCAGCACCTCTGACAGTGCAGCCCTCCCTCAGCACTGCTGCTGGAGTGTCAGCCGAGATTTTTGTGCTCAAGTCCCTGCAGGGGGACTTGAACCCACAACCTTCTGACTCAGGCGAGAGTGCCACGGCTGACAGCAATGCATATATATACCTGTGTGTATATATACATTTATACACCATACTTGCTTGTTTAGAAAGAAAAACTTGCATTTATATAGCACCTTGCTCAGCCCAAAGTGCTTTACAGTCAATTAAGTACTTTTGCAGTGTAGTCACTGCTGTAATGTGAGAAACGCAGCAGCCAATTTGCGCACAGCAAGCTCCCACAAACAGCAATGTGACAATGGCAAGGTAATCTGTTTTAGTGATGCTGGTAGTTTCGCTCTATTAAATGCAAATGTCACAGTCAGGGTGAGAGGCAAGAGTTACTTTGGCCTATTTTAAACACATCTACAGAGCAGTTCCTGGCTGGATTCTCCTCTTGTAGTGGAGCAGGTTGCCCACCTACCCCTCCAGATCCAACCTGCTCTGCCCAGTGGGCTCCTGACAGGATTCCTGCAGCCTGCACGAAGAGAAGAATCCTGCCTGTACTGTAGCAGAGACATCGCTGCCACATCAGAAGAGGCAGGGGCTCCATTTATAGGGGCGGAATAGCCCTTAGAGACTTCAGCAAGACTCCTACTGCAGGCCCTGGTCAGAACTCGGGTTTGGGGGTAATATATTAGCACAGATAGAGGATTGGCTAAATAACAGAACACAGAAAGTCGGGATAAATGGTTCATTCTCAGGTTGGGAATCATTAACCAGTGGGGTGCCGCAGGGATCAGTGCTGGAACCCCAACTATTTACAATCTATATTAACGACTTGGATGAAGGGACCGAGTGTAACGTAGCCAAGTTTGCTGATGATACAAAGATGGGAGGAAAAACAGTGTGTGAGGAGGACACAAAAAACCTGCAAAAAGACATAGACAGGCTAAGTGAGTGGGCAAAAATTTGGCAGATGGAGTATAATGTTGGAAAGTGTGAGGTCATGCACTTTGGCAGAAAAAAATTAAAGAGCGGGTTATTATTTAAATGGAGAAAAATTACAAAGTGCTGCAGTTGGTTGGGACCTGGGTGTCCTGGTGCATGAAACACAAAAGGATAGTGTTGTGTATGGAGAAAGAGTCAAACTGAATACTGTGAGCTCAAAGTAACGTGTGACCTTAGTCTTTTATTGCAGGTCTCCAGAGTGCCTCTCCAACCTGTGAAGCCTTCTTAAATACCTGTGCTCCCAAGGGATTATGGGATCCCTTGGGACTCCAGGAATGAGCCCTCTGGTGGCTTTACAGAGTAAATACAAGTCAACATATATAACAACATTCCCCCCCCAAAGTCAATACTGTAACTATTTACAATGTGAGTTGATCTCGGGCCCTTCTTGACCTGGTTGATCATCTCGGTGTGAAAGCTGGTGTTGTTGAATCATTTGTTGGGCCCTTGCTGGGCTGCTGTGCATCTGGCCTTGCTGGGCTGCCTGGTGTGTTGGGCCCTGCAGGGCTGCTGTGGATGATGGGTTCTGCTTCGTGGTCAACCGTGGTGTCAGTTGCCACTGGTGTGTGTATTGGGGGATCAAGAAAGGTAGGGTCCAAGATGGGTTGCTCAGCGTAGTCCGTGAATCTGAGTTTGATTTGGTCCAAGTGTTTCCGATCAATGAGTCCATTTGAAAGTTTGACCCGAATCACCCTGCTCCCCTCTTTGGCCAGTTGGGACCTTGTCCATAATTTAAAACAAATACAGCATCATTGATTTCAATCTCGCGTGACACATTTGCGCTATCATGGTGTGCACTTTGTTGAAGCCGCCTGATCTCTACCTGTTCATGTAGATTTGGGTGAACTAACCAGAGTCTTGTCTTCAGTGCTCTTTTCATGAGCAGTTCAGCAGGTGGGATCCCAGTGAGTGAGTGGGGTCTCGTGCGGTAGCTAAGCAGGACTCGGGATAGGCGAGTCTGCAGTGAGCCTTCAGTTACCCTCTTCAAGCCTTGCTTGATGGTTTGCACTGCTCTCTCTGCCTGACCATTGGATGCTGGTTTAAACGGGGCAGATGTGACATGTTTGATCCCGTTACGGGTCAAGAATTCTTTGATCTCAGCACTGGTAAAACATGGCCCGTTGTCGCTCACCAGGATATCGGGTAAACCATGTATTGCAAACATGGCCCGCAGGCTTTCAGTAGTGGCAGCGGACGTGCTAGCAGACATAATCTCACGTTCAATCCACTTGGAGTATGCGTCTACAACCACAAGAAACATTTTACCCAAGAACAGGCCTCCATAGTCAACGTGTACCCTAGACCAAGGTTTGGAGGGCCAAGACCATTAACTTAGCGGCGCCTCCCTGGGTACATTGCTTAACTGCGAGCATGTATTACATCTGTGAACGCAGGACTCTAAATCCGTATCGATGCCAGGCCACTACACGTGGGATCTGGCTATTGCTTTCATCATTACAATGCCTGGGTGGGTACTGTGGAGGTCATTGATGAAGGTGTCTCTGCCCTTTTTGAGGATCACTACTCGATTGCCTCACAGAAGACAGTCTGCCTTTATAGACATTTCATCTTTGCGCCGCTGGAACGGCTTTATCTCTTCCTGCATTTCCACTGGGATACTGGACCAGCTCCCGTGAAGCACACAGCTTTTGACTAGAGATAATAAGGGGTCCTGGCTTGTCCAGGTTTTGATCTGTCGAGCAGTGACGGGTGATTGCTTACTCTCAAATGCTTCCATAACCGTGGCTAGATCTGCGGGCTGCATCATTTCCACCCCCGTGGTGGGCAATGGCAGACTACTGAGAGCAGTTTTCTGTGCCTGGCCTGTGGCGGATGGCGTAGTTGTATGCGGACAATGTGAGCGCCCATCTCCGGATGCGGGCCGATGCGTTGGTATTTATCCCTTTACTCTCAGAAAACAGGGATATAAAATGGCTTATGGTCAGTTTCCAATTTGAATTTTAGCCTAAACAGGTATTGATGCATTTTATTTACCCCATAGACACACGCTAACGCATCTTTCTCAATCATGCTGTAGGCTCTCTCAGCCTTAGACCGACTTCTGGATGCATAAGCAACCAGTTGCAGTTTCCCGAAATCATTAGCTTGTTGCAATACACACCTGACGACATATGACAATGCATCACATACTAGTACCAAATGCTTACATGGATCATACAACACAAGCAATTTGTTTGAGCATAACAATTTTCTCGCTTTTACAAAGGCATTTTCTTGGCTTTTGCCCCAAACCCATTCGCCCCCTTTTCATAGTAAGACATGTAGTGGTTCTAGCAGGATGCTGAGACCCGGTAAGAAGTTACCAAAGTAGTTCAAGAGTCCCAGAAACAACCACAACTCCGTCACGTTCTGTGGCCTCAGAGCGTTCTCGATTGCCTCCTTCTTCGCGTTGGTGGGCCTGATGCCGTCCGCCGCAATCCTCCTTCCCAAGAACTCCATTTCAGGCGCCAGGAAAACGCACCTCGAGCGTTTTATCCTGAGCCCCACGCGGTTGAGTCGACTAAGAACCTCCTCCAGGTTCTGCAGTTGCTCGACCTGTGACCAAGATGTCATCCTGGAAGACCACGGTGTGCTAGACCAACTTCAGTAAACTTTCCATGGTTCTCTGGAATATCGCCGCCGATGATCGGATTCCAAACAGGCACCTGTTATAAACAAAAAGACCTTTGTGCATGTTGATGCAGGTGAGGGCCTTCGATGATTCCTCCAGTTCCTGCGTCATGCAGGCTGAAGTCAGATCCAGCTTCGTGATCGTCTTTCCTCCCGCCAGCGTTGCAGAAAGGTCGTCGGCTTTTGGTAGTGGGTATTGGTCCTGCAGGGAGAAACGATTGATAGTTACTTTGTAATCACCATAGATTCTGACGGTGCCGTCTCCTTTGAGGACTGGTACAATAGGACTGGCCCATTCGCTGAACTCGATCGGTGAAATGATGCCCTCTTGTTGCAGCCAGTCTAGCTCGATCGGTACCCTTTCTCTCATCATGTACGGTATTGTTCTCGCCTTGTGATGGATGGGTCGCGCCCCCGGAATTAGGTGGATCTGCACTTTTGCTCCTTGGAATTTCCCGATGCCTGGTTCGAACAGCGAAGGAAATTTGTTTAAGACCTGGGCACACAAAGTGTCATCAGCGGGCGATAGCACTCGGATGTGGTCCCAGTTCCAGCGTATCTTTCCCAGCCAGCTCCTGCTGAGCAGCGTGGGACCATCGCCCGGTACCACCCAGAGTGATAGTTTGTGCACCGCTCCATCGTAGGAGACCTTTACGGTAGCACTGCCAATTACAGGAATCAGTTCTTTCGTGTAAGTTCTTAGTTTCGTGCGAATTGAAATTAAGACTGGCCTTGAGGCCTTGTTGCACCACAATCTTTCGAAAGTCTTTTTGCCCATGATGGACTGGCTTGCGCCCGTGTCCAGCTCCATTGACACCGGGAGTCCATTTAGTTCAACATTCAGCATCACCATGTAACTCTGCCTCCTCATTCTGAGGCTCTGTTTCGTCGTGATCCTCCTCTGCAACATGGTTGTTTGCAGGTTTAACAGGCTTAGCAGCTTGCCTGCATACTCATTGGAGGTGTCCCATTGTTCCACAGCCCTTGCAAACATATCCTTTGAATTGGCTTGAATGGAAACGATGATCACCCCCGCAGCGCCAACAAGGTGTTAATGGCTTTGCATTCATCACCCTTGACTCTGAGACATCTGCAGGTATGTGTGACCTGCCCTGTACGTTATGATTTGAAAACAACATCACTTTGTTCACAGTACTTGTAGCAGCACTTGTGTGCTGAGAGATTTGCTTGGTATTGTCACTGGTGGCAATGAACGCCTGGGCTATCGCTCTGGCCTTACTGAAGGTTGGGGTCTCTGCAGTCAAAAGTTTGCGAAGTATGGTTTCGTGACCAATGCCAAGTACGAAAAAGTCTCTGAGCATGTGCTCCAAATGTCCTTCAAATTCACAATGTCCTGCAAGGCGTCTTTGCTTGGCGACATAACTCGCCACTTCCTGGCCTTCATACCTTTTGTAGGTGTAGAACCAGCACCTCGCCATCAGAACACTTTCCTTTGGGTTCAAATGCTCCCAGACCAGTGTGCACAAATCGTCGTACGATTTCTCTGTGGGTTTCACTGGAGAGAGCAGATTCTTCATGAAGCTTTATGTTGGTGTCCCACAGATGGTGAGGTGGATCGTCCTTTGTTTGGCAGTGCTCTCTTCCCCATCTAGCTCGTTGGCCACAAAGTATTGGTTGAGTTGCTGCACAAAAGTTTCATAATCATCTCCATCCTAAAATTTTTCCAGGATGCCCACTGTTCTCTGCATCCTTGGGTTCGCTATCTGTATCTCGTCGCCAGTTGTTGTTTATGGAGAAAGAGTCAAACTCAATACTTTGAGCTCAAAGTAACGTGTGACCTTAGTCTTTTATTGCCGGTCTCCAGAGTGCTTCTCCAACCTGTGAAGCCTTCTTAAATACCTGTGCCCCCAAGGGATTATGGGATCTCTTGGGACTCTGGGGAATGAGCCCTCTGGTGGCTGTACAGAGTAAATACAAGTCCACATATATAACAGTTGGCATGCAGGTACAGCAAGTGATCAGGAAGGTCAATGGAATCTTGGCCTTTATTGCAAAGGGGATGGTGTATAAAAACAGGGAAGCCTTGCTACAGCTATATAAGGTATTGATGAGGCCACACATGGAATACTGTGAGCAGTTTTGGTTTCCATATTTAAAAAGGATATACTTGCTTTGGAGGCAGTTCAGAGAAGGTTCACTAGGTTGATTCCGTAGATGACGGGGTTGAATTATGAGGGAAGGTTGAGTAGGTTGGGCCTCTACTCATTGGAATTCAGAAGAATGAGAGGTGATCTTATCGAAACGTAGAAGATTATGAGGGGGCTTGACAAGGTGGATGCAGAGAGAATGTTTCCATTGATAGGGCAGACTAGAACTAGAGGGCATGATGTTACAATAAGGGGCCGCCCATTTAAAACTGAGATGAGGAGGAATTTCTTCTCTCAGAGGGTTGCAAATCTGTGGAATTCACTGCCTTAGAGAGCTGTGGAAGCTGGGACATTGAATAAATTTAAGACAGAAATAGATAGCTTCTTAACCGATAAGGGAATAAGGGGTTATGGGGAGCGGGCAGGGAAATGGATCTGAGTCCATGATCGGATCAGCCATGATCGTATTAAATGGTGGAGCAGGCTCGAGGGGCCATATGGCCTACTCCTGCTCCCACTTCTTATGTTCTTAACGCAGGCCTTCAGCAGGTGTGAGCTGAAAGAATGCATTTATATAGCGCCTTTCGCAACTACCAGATATCTCACAGCACTTTACAGCCAATTAAATACCTTTGGAGTGTAGTCACTGTTGTACTGTGGGAAACACAGCAGCCAATTTGCACACAGCAAGCTCCCACAAACAGCAATGTAATAATGACCAGATAACCTATATTTGTTATGTTGATTGAGGAATAAATATTGGCCTCCAGTGCGCCAGTGCAGCCTTTGGCCGTCTGAGGAAAAGAGTGTTTCAAGACCAGGCCCTCAAAACTGCCATCAAGCTCAAGGTCTACAGAGCTGTAGTAATACCTGCCCTCCTGTATGGCTCAGAGACATGGACCATGTACAGTAGACACCTCAAGTTGCTGGAGAAATACCACCATCGATGCCTCCATAAGATCCGACAAATCCTCTGGGAGGACAGACACACCAACATTAGTGTCCTCAGCCAGGCCAACATTCCCAGCATTGAAGCACTGATCACACTTGATCAGCTCCGCTGGGCAGGCCACATTGTTCGCATACCGGACACGAGACTCCCGAAGCAAACGCTCTACTCGGAACTCCTTCGCGGCAAACGAGCCCCAGGTGGGCAGAGGAAACATTACAAAGACACCCTCAAAGCCTCCCTGATAAAGTGCGACATCCCCACCGACACCTGGGAGTCCCTGGCCAAAGACCGCTCTAAGTGGAGGAAGTGCATCCGGGAGGGCGCTGAGCGCCTCGAGTCTCATCGCCAGGAGCATGCAGACATCAAGCGTAGGCAGCGGAAGGAGCATGCGGCAAACCAGTCCCACCCACCTCTTCCCTCAACAGCTATCTGTCCCACCTGTGACAGGGACTGTGGCTCTCGTATTGGACTATTCAGCCACCTAAGGTCTCATTTTAAGAGTGGAAGCAAGTTTTCCTCGATTCCGAGGGACTGCCTAAGATGATGATGAAATATTGGCCAGGACACCGGGAATAATCTCCCGTGCTCATCTTTGACATTGTGCGAAGGAATTTTTTACATTAACCTGAGAGGGTAGACAGGACCTCGGTTTAATGTCTCATCTGAAAGACAGCACCTCCGACAGTGCAGCACTCCCTGAGCACTGCACTGGAGTGTCAGCCTAGATTATGTGCTCAAGTTTCTGGAGTGGAACTTGAACCCACAACCTTCTGAGAGTGTTGCCCACTGAGCCACGGCTGACACTGTGGTCAAACCTGTGGATGCTGTTGCCAGGCCCTATCCCTCCATTCCCTGGGGCCTACCCCGCCTTGAACGTGGCGGCCCAAGAAGCAGCAGTAAATGGTGCAGGCAGAAGGGAGATCTTTTGGCCTCAAGCCCTGCCCACTTGAGAGGGCAGACGGTTCAACGAGTTGGCAGGTGGGAATGGCAAATCCCATGTGGGAAGAGTTTAGGCTTCACTGCTGGAATTTTCTCTCATTCTCTGCCAATTTCAGAGAGTATTGCAGCTCCCTGAACGCACAGCCATACCTGTGTGTGACAGGACATCCGGTCCCCATATTCATATAAAAAGCAAACCGTCTGTTCTGCTGCCTGATCGGCAAAGCCGATTGTTCCACCCCCACCAATGCTTTTATTTTTACTCCTGTTGTTGCTTCTTTGCTTTTATTCCAATAGTAAGAGCTGATCTTACCTTGTCATCTACTTATCCAACCCCGCACAACCCTCCTGGAGTATTTCAAGTTATAAAAGGCTGCTTCAGAAATACCCCCACACACACTTCCACTCCCATTCAGACTCCAGGGACTTGAGCACAAAAATCTAGGCTGACAGTCCCAGTGCAGTGCTGAGGGAGCGCCGCACTGTCAGAGGTGCCGTCTTTCAGATGAGACATTAAATTGAGGCCCCCTCTGCTCTCTCAGGCGAATGTAAAAGATTTCATGGCATTATTTTGAAGATGTCCTGGCTAATATTTATCTCTCAAACAACACCTAAAACAGATTTATCTGGTCATTATCTAATCACATTACTGATTGTGGGAGCTTGCTGTGCGCAAATTGGCTGTAGTGTTTCCTACATTACACAGTGACTACACTCCAAAAGGTATTTCAATGGCTGTAAAGCACTTTGGGACATCCTGCTGGATGTCAACCCTGGACTAATATAGACCATATTCTATTCTCTACTTGCTGGAACTGTCTGAGTGGGTCTGGAACCTTCTAACTCAGAGGGGTCATGTTATCACTAGGCCAAAGGCTCACTCCAGGCTAAAATTACCCCCTTTAAATCATACCAGTCAGTCTCCAACGTAATGCACTCGTGAAGTCGAGACCAAGGGTCATCTTCAGGTGAAGCACGGTTAGAAGGAGAGGGATAATTGGGCCAAGCCATACTAATATAATTCAGCTCCATTTTAAACTTGTTTATTCTGTCCTTATGTTGATATTTTTCGATTTTGTCTTATCAAACACAGTTAAATAGCAAAACTCATTGCATTATGGGAAGTAGAGTTGGTTGGGGCAAGGATTGTCTCTGCAGACCAGGCTGAGCAGCTGGGAGATGTAACACTGAGGTACTACAGCACCCACACTGGTGCTGGGGATGGGCCCTGCCCTAAATTTCGGGCCCGGCCCGTTCAGCCTTCGGTCCCGACGGCAAACCGCTTCCGAAAGGCCTGCCTGAAGAACTTTCACACAAGTAGGAAGATGGTTTATTTAATCTTTTCTTTGCTTATAAATTTTTATTCAGGTTGGATTTATTTGTATAATATTTGTATAAGTATAACTAAGGATTTATTGTAGAATTTAATGACTTCCCTTCCCCCCCCCCTCCCCCCCCACCTCGTTCTGGATGCCTAATTTGTAACCTGCGCCTGATTTTTTAATGTGTAGAACAGGTTTTTTCAGTTCTACAAAAATCTTCACTTGCTCCATTCTAAGTTAGTTTGGAGTACGCTTTCACTGTGGAAACTTTGAAATCAGGTGTCAGTGGCCGGACACGCCCCCTTTTGAAGAAAATTTTTTGTTCCAAAGTGGAACTGTTCTAACTGACTAGAACTGCAGAAAAAAAAATGTGGAGAATTGCGATTTCTAAGATAGTCCATTCTCCACCAGTTGCTCCTAAAAATCAGGCGCAAATCATGTGGAAACTTGGGCCCATTGTGTTGCTGAAATTATCAACACTTATTATTTCTCTTGCTCTTTTTAAGTCTATAGCCTGACTGACCAATTGACCTCTGAGCCCCTCGAATGGGCACCAATCAGGCACCAACACACCCTGGCAGGGACTGGGGGGACAGGAGGTTGACACCGGGCACAGTGAGGTAATGAGGATCTTCTGGCCCCGAGGGTGCTGGGGGAGGGGGGAATATTACCGGCTGCCAGTGTGCATCTGTGGGATCCTGCTTTGCATCACCCTCCCCCACCCATACACCGTCCAGCCAGCAGGGGGTGTGGGGCAAGCCTGACCACCAGCTCTTCAGGGAAACACTCTGTGTGAGTACAGTGCATGGTCATTGACAGGAAAGTGAGGTAGGAGGGCTGGAGGACACCCCCTCCCGCCCCGCCCACCCTACTCCAGCTCCGCCCATTATTGCGAAAGAACATTGTGGAGACAGAGAGTTAGCACAGCAAGTCTGCGCTCCCACTCCCTCCGCACTGTGCATGGGATGAGTGAGGAGAATCTCCCTTATTACACTTCATCCATATCCATATTCTCTCCTCAGCACTTTCCATTTTTAATCTTGTTAGGTTTTATTAAATACGATCAGGTAGAATTTCCGTGGAGACCCAGACCAACTCCCGTTCACCCATCACCCCTCATGCTCGCTGACCTACATTGGCTCCTGGTTTGGCAACACCTTAATTTAAAAACTCACATCCACGTGTTCAAATCCCTCCAAGTGCCAGCTGTCGCTCAGTGGGCTGCACTCTTGTCTCTGGGTCAGAAGGTTGTAGGTTCAAGTCCCACTCCAGGGACTTCAGCACAAAAAATTTAGGCTGACACTCCCAGTGCAGTACTGAGGGAGTGCTGCACTGTCGGAGGTGCCGTCTTTTGGATGAGACATTAAACCGAGGCCCCGTCTGCTCTCTTAAGTGGACGTCAAAGATCCCATGGCAATATTTCGAAGAAGAGCAGGGGCGTTATCCTCGGTGTCCTGGCCAATATTTATCCCTCAATCAGCATAACAAAAACAGATGATCTGGTCAATATCACATTGCTGTTTGTGGGAGCTTGCTGTGCGCATATTGCCAGCCTGATTGCCTACATTACAACAGTGACTACACTCAAAAAGTGCTTCATTGGCTGTAAAGTGCTTTGAGGTGTCCGGTGGTCATCAAAGGCGCTATATAAATGCAAGTCTTTCTTTCTTTTCATGGCATTGCCCCTCCCCATCTCTGTAACCTCCTCCAGCCCTCGATCTCTATGCTCCTCGAACTCTGGCCTCCTGCCCATCCCCCAATCCCTTCGCCCCACCATTGGTGGCTGTGCCTTCAGCCATCTAGGCCCTAGCCTTTTCCCATCCCTGCTATTGGCCTGGAATTCGCGGCCTCCCCAGGTCGGTACGGAGTGTGTACGGAGTGTGTACGGACCCGGGAAGGCATCGCAAAAGCCAGTTTTCAGCACGCAATGCGCATGTGTGAAAACCAGCTTTTCCGATCTGTCAAGCTCCAGCTCGACAGATCCTCCGCATCTCGGGAGCGAGGACACTTATACGGGCAAGATTGTGGGATTTACCCATATCTTGCCCAGCAAACATCCTCAAAACTCTTGCGCCTGATATAAGCAACTGCATAGCCTACTGTTACAGGTGTAAGAGTTTTAAAATACACAAAAACATTACAAAATAAAATTTTAAAAACACATTTTATCGTTAAAATCCCTGCCCACTTCGATAAGTTTATTTTAAACCATAACTAAACAAACTTTTTTAAAAATTGGAAAAATATATATTTTTTATAATTCATTAATAACTTTAATTTAAATTAATCTTAAATATGTAGTGTATTGTTTCTATTTTTTATTAGTGTTTGGGTGTTTTGGGGGGGTTTCTCATTCATAATAATGGGAACTCCAGCTTACGGAGCTCCCATTATTATGAATGAGAAAATACTTTACCTTGATTGGCTGCCCAGAGCCATGTGACTGCAGCTCCCACTTACATCCGTCCCGGCGTGCACCTGCTGCGACGCGCAGTCAGGGTAGGCCTCAGGACCGGGAACTCGCGTGGGCGCAGCTGGAACAGGTAGGTGCGCATCTTTTTTTACCTTTTTCAGTCGTTCGCCCGCGGCAAGACCTCTACCGGGATTTCTAGGCCAATAGCTCCTTCTTTGGTTCAGTAGTTCCTTGAAGCACCTTGGGACGTTTTACTACATTAAAGGCGCTGTATAAATGCACATTGATTTTGGCTCCTCGACTGTGACTTTGGCAGAAGATTGGCAGAAAGCCCGGAGAAATGATGGAAATGACTGCAACTCCAGGCCTGTGAGTTTCTTGGATTGAATATCATAGAATGGTTCCAGCGCGGAAGGAGGCCATTCGGCCCGTCGAGCCCGTGCCGGCTCTCTACAAGAGCACCTCGGCTAGTCCCACTCGCCCGTCCCTTTCCCCATAGTCCTGCACATGTTTTTCTTCAGTTATTTATCCAACTCCCTTTTGAAAGCCGTGATTGATTCTGCCTCCGTCACCCTTTCAGGCAGCGCATTCCAGATCCCAACCACTCGCTGCGTAAAAAGGTTTTTTCTTTTGTCGCCTTTGGTTCTTTTGCCAATCACCTCAAATCTGTCCTCTGCTTCTCGACCCTTGTGCCAATGAGAACAGCTCCTCTCTATCTACTCTGCCTTTATGATTTTGAACATCTCTGTCAAATCTCCTCTCAATCGTCTCTGCTCCAAGGAGAGCTTCTAGTTGAACAAACAATGCAGTAACGTACCCCTCTTTTCTAGAAGAATGACTTGTCACATTCAATTCTAGACTTAAATGTTAGAATTCCTGGGCCAACAGCATTTTCCCTAATTATTTGTCCATTTACATAAATGCACCAATTCCACTGAAATTTAGCACGGAGTGGAATTTCCAAAGGGGTTTCCCGATCACCCCGCATAACTTTGGCAGAAAATCAGCAGAAACTCCAGAGAAATGGCTTTAAAGGTTCTTCACAATGTTTCTTCCAGGTTTCTACAGATTTTCCGCTGGATTAATGGCAGACAATCAGGAGAACCCTGGACAAGTTGTGTTTGTGTTTTAGTTTTAAAAGGCCTTCAGCCTAAACCCTCTGCACAGAAAACCTTTGCCGGCTTCCACTCGTGTCCAACGCAGGCTGACCAGTGCGAGGGGCAGCACTGGTCAACTCTGGCATCAAATGCCAGAAAGCAACTCAGCCATTTGAAATACACAACTTATACACGAAAGACAATCAGTAACTGCACAGTAAGTGGATCGATAGTGTTTTAATAATTGGGTGGATCGATATTGTTGACAAGTCAGGGTGAAGGATCAAACAAAGGTGAAAGAGAAGCCAAGGTGAGTTAGCAAGTAACGACTGGGTGATGTTAAGCTTGGGTTTGGAAAGCTCAGTGATTTTAGGAGGAAGGAGAGGAGATGCATCATGCTGCGGTCTGGGAATGTATAGATTAGAGTAAGTGTTAGACCAATTGTTGGCCGAGATTTTGCCGACCTCGGTGTGTCCATGGCGGGTTGTGACCCCACTGCTGGCCCCATCCTGGTCTCTGCAATGACTGTCCTCTGATTGGGCTTGTTAAGCCCGCCCAGCGTATGTCACGGCCAATCAGAAGAACCACATCTGGTGATGCAATTTGATGACTCATCATCAGCCAGTTTCCTTAAAGGGTCCATGCCCAAATTAATTTTGACATTTGTGCTGTCAGTGTTTGACAGCATTAAGGTGCTGCAATCATTGACAATCAACACAGAGGGGCACAACTGCACCCAGGCTCTCCCATGACTCTCTCCATATGGAGGGAGTCACAGCATGCAGGGAGGCCCGCTTCCCTTCCCATGACCAACACAGCCTGGTTGCACATTGTAGCTGAGGGCACAAGCAGGGATGTGATTAGAGGACCTGGGGGCAGTGCCGCAAATGTTTCAATGATCTCAGTAGATCACAAAACGTTGTACAAAGCCACACTCAGCCTCATCCTGCTGTGCCATTCATCACATCCCCATCACTTTGCCTCCCTACCCTACTCCTGCACATCCTTACTCACACCAACTTACCTCGCACCTCCACTCATTCTTCTCTCTCTATCTATATTATCACATCCCCATCTCACTAGCCACCCCTCACACTCACCCTCATCCTTGTCCAATCATATCAACTAACAATACAAAAGGGTAGGCACTATAGTATTTTATGCAATGTCCATGTAAAGTTTCTGTTAATGTGGTGTCAAAAATTGAGAATTTTGTGTTCATGGACAGATTTGTGTGCATGTTTGGAAGTGGCTTAGTGAGTTGCAGTGAATGGTGAGATATAACGGTACCCCGCCCCGCAATAGTGATGAGTGTGAAAGGAATGGTTTGGGCATTGTAGGAATGCTTCATGGTGTTGGTGTGGTGTGGGGGCGGGGGGGCAACCTGGTGCATCATGTGGTAGCCAGGGTGTACAACGTCAAGTGAAGTAAATCTGGCCATAGTGAGGCCATCCCTGGTGTCCTGGGCAGCAATGTGGTCGGGTGCTGATGCCCCGTATCCTGTGCAGCATCAGTTGGGTGTTGTTGTTGTTGGTGCTGCTGGTTTTGGGGATGATTTTGGTGGGATTCTGAGGACCAAAGTGCGAGAACTTAAAGGACACCCATGCTGATGGAATGGAGGGCATGTTAAGTAGAGATGACAGAAGCGACCTGTCAATGGTGAGAGAGGTAATGAGGTCAGACTGGATGGAGATTTGTGTAAAGATGCAGCATGGTGAACCTGTTGTGGAAATGCAGTGAGGAAGAGCTTGTGGCTGAGGGAAGATATCTCTGTAAGGTGGGAGCTTTGACTTGACGTTTGAAGCTGTTAAGTCATCAGCTGATTCAATGGCCACTGGCTTCCCGCCTCAGCTTCACAGATGTGGTCTTGCGACAGCGTGAAACCCATGGGCAAGCTGTCATTTGCAAAAGATCAGTTTCAAACCATTGTTAAGTGGCTGTAAACAAGGTACTAATCCTGTAAACAAGGTACTAATCCCCTGTCACGACGTGTCGTGTTTGCTCAGCGCCCACAGACCCGACATTCGATAAAGGCGCGTGGCGGCGGGTTCACAATAGGATCCCGACCTACTGGGGCAAAAAAAACTCTTTCCCACATGACCCGCCACCGATCGTGCTCGCTGACACCCCGCAAAATCTCGGCCCAATTTCAACTTAGAACAAGGATTGTAAGGAGCAAGGTCAAGGTTCAAGGATTTCCCTTCATCAGAGCGGGTGCCATCAGGCTGGACAACCCGTGTATACAATTGGCAACAGCAGCGACTAAATTCCTATCGAGCCTTAAATGTTCCCAGGTGCTTCACAGAGGTGATGGAAAAATTGGACACTGGGCCAAAGAAGGAGATATTAGCAGGTGTAATGTATTTGCTTCATGGGTTCTTTGCTTAAGAATTCATAGCAACATATTGCTATTAAGAACTAGTTGGTTTATTAGCAAAGGTTTAACAATCACACTACACATTACCAGTTCATCCACCAGGCCCACAACCACCTGCCCCATTGTGGATCCCCTAAACCCAACTGGCTGGGGTTTTATTGAGTCTTGTGAGCATCACGTGACTGGCTGAGCCACTCACAACTCAACAGCTCTACCAACCTGTGAGCATCCTCACCGATGCACACATTACAGCAGGGGTGACCAAAAGTTTGGTCAAAGACGTAGGTTTTAAGAAGGGTCTTAAAAGAGGGGATGGAGGTGGAGAGGTTTAAGGAAGGAATTCCAGAGTGTGTGGTCTAGGTGGCTGAAGACAGGGCAATGGGAGCGGGCAGAGTGGTGGAAGGGAGAGAGCAGGAGGGAGGGTTTGTAGAACTGGAGGAGTTTACAGAGGCAGAGTTACACAAGAGGTTGGAATGTCCCTTTTGTTGGGAGAGTCGGCCAAGAAAACAAGGAAATAAGCATTTCCAGAAGTTTCAGATTTGCAGCATTAGTGAGTTGCCAGTGACTTATGTAATTTCATTGCCTGGTCACAGTTCTGTCAACACAATGACTACCACCCAGAAATAGCCCCATGTGAGCCTAGCAGATAGGATATTGGAGACATTATTTCCAAGAAATATCTAAATGCAGAGCAACATTCTAAGATTGTTGTGGCTTGTCAGTGCTAGACACTGGGGGAGCAGGACTGAGACACATTGCACATCGGTGCTACATGTATGTGCAGAGAGCGAGTACTCAGCAGATTCCAATTGCCTGTGTCTGTGACTGCCTGGACTGGGGGTACGTTGACTCCTCTGATTTGACAGGTGTATGTCTCCCAACAGGACTGCAGCTGAAACCTGTGGATGATATGCAGCATTAGACCCTAGCCTTCATCAGGGACACGTTAAACTGTCATTTGTTATCCTCTGTCCGACCTGGGGGTATCACCCCAGCAGCTGTTGTGTGAGGTGTGCCAAGGGCCCGGAAGCTTCCGTGAGCAGATGAAGAGCGGCATGTGAGGGGAGGGGCAAGATGGTAAACCGTGTGGGGGGGTGGGGGGTGCGGGGGGAGGAGAGGGAGGGAGAGGAAGTAAGACCGAGTGGTAGAAGAGGTGAGACTGAGGGGGGGGGGGGTGCAGACTGGGTGGGGGAGACTGAGGGGGGGAGACTGAGGGGGGGAGGGGGGGACCGAGGGGGGAGAGGGGAGACTGAGGGGGGGGAGAAGGGAGGCTGAGGGGGGAGAGGGGAGACTGAGGGGGGGGGAGAGGGGAGACTGAGGGGGGGAGGGGGGGACCGAGGGGGGAGAGGGGAGACTGAGGGGAGACTGAGGGGGGGGAGAAGGGAGGCTGAGGGGGGAGAGGGGAGACTGAGGGGGGGGAGAGGGGAGACTGAGGGGGGAGAGGGGAGACTGACAGGGGAGGGGGAGACTGACAGGGGGGAGAGGGGAGACTGATGGGGGAGGGGGAGACTGAGAGGGGGGAGAGGGGAGACTGAGGGGGGAGAGGGAGACTGACGGGGGAGGGGGAGACTGAGGGGGGAGAGGGGAGACTGGGGGGGGGAGAGGGGAGACTGAGGGGGAGAGGGGCGATTGTGGGGGAGGGGAGACTGAGGGGGGAGAGGGGAGACTGGGGGGGGAGACTGAGGGGGGAGGGGAGACTGAGGGGGGGAGAGGGAAGACTGAGGATGGGAGAAGGGAGACTGAGAGGGGGGGTGGAGAGGGGAGACTGAGGGGGGTAGAAGGTGACTGAGTGGGGGAGAGGGGAGACTGAGGGGGGAAAGAAGGGAGACTGAGGGGGGGGAAGAAGGGAGACTGAGGGGGGGGAGAGAGGAGATTGAGGGGGGAGATAGGAGACTGGGGAGGGGAAAGGGGAGACCGGGGGGGGAGAGGGGAGACTGAGGGGGGCAGAGGGGGGACTGCGGGGGGAGAGGGGAGACCGGGGGGAGAGGGGAGACTGAGGGTGGGGAAGAAGGAAGCAGAGGGGGAAGCAGAGCAGAAAGGAAACTCGGGGGGTGGGGGGGGAGGAAAACGTGGGCGGAGATGAGGGGCAATCAAAGGGAGTGGGAGCGTGGGGAAAGTGAGGGTGGGGAAGAGATTCACAGAGGGGAAACCAGACGTGGGAGGAAGTTTAATTCCACCAGTAACTAATGGTAACTCACTGAAATTGCACTGATAACTAATAGTAATACTGATAATACGCATAACCAACAGTAATACAATAACTCACTGATAATCTACATGTAACTGGTAGTAATAGGGTTAATGCCCCAATGTCCTTCCTGCAACTATTAGCGAACAGCTGATGGTCACCCTGACCCAGGATCTCCTGCTCTGCACAAGGTGCATTTAGACTCCCTAATCGATGTCACTTTAAGCAGGCCTGATCTCGCTGCCGATCTCCGTGGGTCTGGTTCCTTGTGAAGGCGACGACTCTGAGCTGGGAGCCTCAGTCAGAGCCTAACTGTACCGGGACTTTCACACGTCAAACCGGGCCGGCCTTCGGGAACATGGCCCTCTGGGGCAAACTTGTATTTTGCCGCCCTTTCTCTGAGTTTAAGTATGTAGCGATATTAGCAAAAAGAAACGCCACATTTAATGTCTAAACCCTCTTGCCTCTGTTAAATACAAAGTCAAACTGGCGCTAGGTTTGCATTTGCTAGGCAAATTTCACGTCTGTCTATCAGTGAACAGAGTGACTCACTCCCAACTACTGCATATTTAAATATTTCAAAAAGTCTCCTCTCTTGAACAAGGCTCAGTAAAAGGCTGTGCATTAAACACAGAGGATCTTTTGTTTATTTTAAGGATTGATTGAAAGAAAGCAAGCATGACTTGCATTTATATAGCGCCTTTCACGACCACCAGACGTCTCAAAGCGTTTTACACCAATGAAGTACTTTTGGAGTGTAGTCACTGTTGTAATGTAGGAAATGCGGCAGCTGTTTGCGCACAGCAAGCTCCCACAAACAGCAATGTGATGATGACCAGATTATCTGTCATTTTTGTTATATTGATTGAGGGATAAGTATTGACCAGGACACCGGGGATAACTCCCCTGCTCTGCTTCGAAATAGTGCCACGCAGGGCCTGATGGGCCTGGGGCAGACTGATCCCAATGGGCCGATAGCTATCTTTGTTCATGTTCATTACATCACGTATATGATTCTGATTCTGAGTATGGAAACATAGGCCAGTGTATTCAACAATGAAAGCAGATATTCTGCATCAAGTAGGTATATATTCTGGTTCTGGTAACATTGCAATACTAGATTCCTATACATATATGCAAATTTCTCTCAATAACATGTGAAATAAAACAGGCTGGTACATATTCTGCTCTGTATATCGGTACATTGGTGTATATAGGTCTTGTTTTTCCTCTCTTATTGTCTAGTCGATTCAGCATATTTTGGAGGCCTTACATTTTTTTTCCTACATTTATTTGGTGGGCCTGGGACTACAGCCCCATCCGCCCCCATGGTTAATCCTCCCCTGGTGCCGTGGGACTTTTATGGCCACTTGAGAGGGCAGACGGGGCCTTGGTTTAACGTCTCAACCGAAAGACAGCACCTCCGACAGTGCAGCATTCTCTCAGCACTGCACTGGGAGTGTCAGCCTAGATTTATTGTGCT
This sequence comes from Pristiophorus japonicus, assembly GCF_044704955.1. NCBI lineage: Eukaryota > Metazoa > Chordata > Chondrichthyes > Pristiophoridae > Pristiophorus > Pristiophorus japonicus. The sequence continues at coordinate 62,160,465 of NC_091992.1, forward strand.
CAAGTCTCTGGAGTAGGACTTGACCCCACAACCTTCTGACTCAGAGGCGAGAGTGCAGCCCGCTGAGCCACAGCTGACACTTGGTTTATTTAGAAGCCTGTCTGAGCCCACGCCATCAGCCGTGGGTTCTGTGGGCCTGTCCAGCGATCCTCGTGCCCCCCCTCTCAGCCCGCCCCCATGTGCGCACCCCTGGGTGGAAGAGCCGGCCGACTCTGTCCGGCACATGTGGCGGCCTCACTCCGCTCCTACCTCCCAGTTCACCAAGCCCGCCTCCGGCCGGCGCTCATTCGCTGATTCGTCCGATCCACATTCCCGGTGGGAGCGCTGATTGTTCTGACCCAGCAGGGCAATCAAACAATCGGGCAGCCCACTCTTGAAGCTCCCTTTTAAAGGGTTTGGGAGCGGGGAGCGAGGTTCTGCTCAGTCTGACTGCCGGGCAATCCGCTGCTCGAACTGCTGCTTATGATCCGTGTAAAACAATAATTGCTCAAGCAACTTTTGTTTTAACCATCATTTCAGAGTTTACGCCACAGCGCCCCTCTTTTATAGTCTCCCTTTTCAAATATATATCCATTCCCTTTGAAAAGAACTTTTCAGGCTGGAGTTTTGCCGGCGCTCAGAGGACAGGATGGATGGGAGGTCAGCTGTTCAATTTGAAATGATTGACAGAGGTCGGGACCCCGCTGTCAACCCACGCACCTTTCCCAGGTGTCGGGTCTGTCAATGCTGAACAGACCCGACACACAGCGGCGGGGGCGGCAATTCCGGTCATTATCACCTTGTTAACAGCCCATTAAAAATAATTTTCAGCTGAACTTACAATTTTCCCAGGTTGCCCACAAGGTTTACGCTGATCACGCCAGGTAAAGATGTCGGGAGTTGTGTGACCATGAATTCATTTCTTTACTTGACAGCTGCAATTGTGCTACAAAAGGTCCAATCTGACAGATTTCTAAGATCAAAAGCTCTTGCTTACTGCATTTGGAGACAGATCGAGCTTTATGCAGGTTGCAAGTGTTTGGAGCAAACTCTCTATCCAGTGTCACCTCATTGGAACAACCGCTCTCACCACTGACTGATCACTTCTGTCATCTCAAGTTCACCTGCCATCTATTACATTAGCATCGGTGCCCTTGAAACTATCTCACCTTGGTCCTCAGAATCCCACCACGATCAGCCCCAACACCAGCAGCACTAACAACAACACCAACCTTCTCCGCAATCACCTGATACTGCACAGGACACAGGGCATCAGCACCTGACCACATTGCTACCCGGGAGGCCAGGGATGGCCTCACCAAGGCCATATTTACTTCACTTGACGCTGTACACCCTGACTGCCACATGATGCGCCAGGTTGGCACTACCCCACACCAACACCATAAAGCATCCTTACAATGCCCAAGCCATTCCTTTCACACTCATCATCATTGCGGGAGGTGGGGGGAGGGGGGGGGTGTGGAGGGGGTACTGTTATGTCTCACCGTTCACTGCAACTCACTAAGCCACTTCCAAAGGTGTGCACAGATCTGTCCAAGAATACAAAGGGCTAGAACCTCCACTTTTGCACTTATCAGCCAAAAATGGGCATTATTTCCGGCGTAGGCATTAAAAAGGGGTTTTCAGATCGCCGGCTTCTCGCCCATTCTCAAAACACTTAGTTTACATTTTTGAAAATGGGCTTTACCACGAGCGATATCAAATGGGCGGTAAAGTTAAATTTTTTTTACCTTCTGCCGTAAAGTGTGGCTGTCCTTAGCAACGGCATAGCAATGCTCAATTCCTGTGATTCTGGAGGTCAAGGGTCACCATGACATGCACAGAAGAGGAGACAGAGAGACAAGGAGCTCAGAGGGACTGAAGGCGTGTCTGGGTGTTGAGTGGCTGCTTTGGGAGGAAACATAGAAACATAGAAAATAGGTGCAGGAGTAGGCCATTCGGCCCTTCTAGCCTGCACCGCCATTCAATGAGTTCATGGCTGAACATTCAACTTCAGTACCCCATTCCTGCTTTCTCGCCATACCCTTTGATCCCCCTAGTAGTAAGGACCTCATCTAACTCCTTTTTGAATATATTTAGTGAATTGGCCTCAACAACTTTCTGTGGTAGAGAATTCCACAGGTTCACCACTCTCTGGGTGAAGAAGTTCCTCCGCATCTCGGTCCTAAATGGCTTACCCCTTATCCTTAGACTGTGACCTCTGGTTCTGGACTTCCCCAACATTGGGAACATTCTTCCTGCATCTAACCTGTCTAACCCCGTCAGAATTTTAAATGTTTCTATGAGGTCCCCTCTCATTCTTCTGAACTCCAGTGAATACAAGCCCAGTTGATCCAGTCTTTCTTGATAGGTCAGTCCCGCCATCCCGGGAATCAGTCTGGTGAACCTTCGCTGCACTCCCTCAATAGCAAGAATGTCCTTCCTTAGGTTAGGAGACCAAAACTGTACACAATACTCCAGGTGTGGCCTCACCAATGCCCTGTACAACTGTAGCAACACCTCCCTGCCCCTGTACTCAAATCCCCTTGCTATGAAGGCCAACATGCCAATTGCTTTCTTAACCGCCTGCTGCACCTGCATGCCAACCTTCAATGACTGATGTACCATGACACCCAGGTCTCTTTGCACCTCCCCTTTTCCTAATCTGTCACCATTCAGATAATAGTCTGTCTCTCTGTTTTTACCACCAAAGTGGATAACCTCACATTTATCCACATTATACTTCATCTGCCATGCATTTGCCCACTCACCTAACCTATCCAAGTCACTCTGCAGCCTCACAGCATCCTCCTCGCAGCTCACACTGCCACCCAACTTAGTGTCATCTGCAAATTTGGAGATACTACATTTAATCCCCTCATCTAAATCATTAATGTACAGTGTAAACAGCTGGGGCCCCAGCACAGAACCTTGCGGTACCCCACTAGTCACTGCCTGCCATTCTGAAAAGTACCCATTTACTCCTACTCTTTGCTTCCTGTCTGACAACCAGTTCTCAATCCATGTCAGTACACTACCCCGAATCCCATGTGCTCTAACTTTGCACATCAATCTCTGTGGGACCTTGTCGAACGCCTTCTGAAAGTCCAAATATACCACATCAACTGGTTCTCCCTTATCCACTCTACTGGAAACATCCTCAAAAAATTCCAGAAGATTTGCCAAGCATGATTTCCCTTTCACAAATCCATGCTGACTTGGACCAATCATGTCACCTCTTTCCAAATGCACTGCTATGACATCCTTAATAATTGATTCCATCATTTTACCCACTACCGATGTCAGGCTGACCGGTCTATAATTCCCTGCTTTCTCTCTCCCTCCTTTTTTAAAAAGTGGGGTTACATTGGCTACCCTCCACTCCATAGGAACTGATCCAGAGTCAATGGAATGTTGGAAAATGACTGTCAACGCATCCACTATTTCCAAGGCCACCTCCTTAAGTACTCTGGGATGCAGTCCATCAGGCCCTGGGGATTTATCGGCCTTCAATCCCATCAATTTCCCCAACACAATTTCCCGGCTAATAAAGATTTCCCTCAGTTCCTCCTCCTTACTAGACCCCCCGACCCCTTTTATAACCGGAAGGTTGTTCGTGTCCTCCTTCGTGAATACCGAACCAAAGTACTTGTTCAATTGGTCCGCCATTTCTTTGTTCCCCGTTATGACTTCCCCTGATTCTGACTGCAGGGGACCTACGTTTGTCTTTACTAACCTTTTTCTCTTTACATATCTATAGAAACTTTTGCAATCCGTCTTAATGTTCCCTGCAAGCTTCTTCTCGTACTCCATTTTCCCTGCCCTAATCAAACCCTTTGTCCTCCTCTGCTGAGTTCTAAATTTCTCCCAGTCCCCAGGTTCGCTGCTATTTCTGGCCAATTTGTATGCCACTTCCTTGGCTTTAATACTATCCCTGATTTCCCTTGATAGCCACGGTTGAGCCACCTTCCCTTTTTTATTTTTATGCCAGACAGGAATGTACAATTGTTGTAGTTCATCCATGCGGTCTCTAAATGTCTGCCATTGCCCATCCACAGTCAACCCCTTAAGTATCATTCGCCAATCCATCCCAGCCAATTCACGCCTCATACCTTCAAAGGAAGGAGGGAGACTTTAGAGCTTCACAGTAAGTAGTCAAACAAAAATGAGCTGTTACCAGCCACTTATTTGACCAAATTTGCCTTATATTGGAGGGAGAGGAGGAGGCATCACAGCACGCTGTGGAGACTGATGCTGGAGAGAGCAGTGAGGTAGGAGAGGAGCACATTGGAGGGCGCAAAAGAGTGAGGAGGTTCTCGGATGAGGCAAATGCCTCCCTCCTGCAGGAGGTCGAGTTACACTGGGGTGATTTGACACAGGGAGGGTGTGGGAAGCCCACACCAAAAGCCTACCAGAGGATATGGACCAAGATAACAGAGGTGGTCTCGCTGGCGACCAATGAGATTCATGAGGGCAACCAATGCCGCAAACGATGGAATGACCTTGTGGGATCCGCAAGAGTATGACATTGATTTACTTACTTTACATGTACTTATATATTTATACAATTTGATTTGTAACAGTCATGAGTGACTATCAGCAGATGTGAGGTCTTTCACTTTTACTAGGAATGTTTTACTCAAAGCCTGCGGTCACGGTGTACGTCTTTAGGTAAAGAATGATCATTTTCATAATAATCATGATTATATCTGTTGGTTATGTGTTGTATCAGTCCCTGTGACAGTACCTAACAATGATATCACGCAATGATCTCATGCCATATCGTCCTGTCACCTTTTACAGAAGAAGCTATCGACGATGAGGTCCGTGCAGAGACGAAAGGGTAGGAGGCCACCAGTCCCCAGTGACATCACTGAAATGGAGGAGTGTGCGCTCGCACTCGTGGGGAAGCACCCGCGGACAGCCACGGACGCGTCTGCAGACTTTAAAGTGATGCCCCGTGAACATTGGCTAAAATACACAGTGCCTACCCTTGTGTGTTGTTAGTTGGTATGATTGCACTAGGATGAGGGTGAGTGTGATGGGGATGTGATAATGTAGAGAGAGAATGGGTGGAGGTGCAAGGTAAGTTGGTGTGAGTAAAGATGTGCAGGAGTAGGGTAGGGAAGGCAGAGTGATGGGGATGTGATGAGAGGCACAGCAGGATGAGGTTGAGTGTGGCTTTGTACTAACGGTTCATGATCTACTGAGATCATTGAAAGGTTTGTGCCACTGCAGCCAGGTCCTCCTGACGATATCCCTGTTTGTGCCCTCCTGTGCAACATGCACCCAGGCTGCGTTGGTCTCCTGGGGAGGTCTCCACCCATTGGGAGGGAAGAGAACCTCCCTGCGTGCTGTGACTCCCTCCATAAACATCTGCAGGGAGATAAGGGAGAGCCTTGTTCCAGCCGTGCCTCTCTGTGCTGATTGTCAGTGATTGCAGCATCTCAATGCTGCAGAACACTGACAGTACAACTGTCAAAATTGGCTGATGACCATAATATGGTGGAATTCTGCATTAGGATGGAGAATGAAACAGTTAATTCAGAGACCATGGTCCAGAACTTAAAGAAGGGTAACTTTGAAGGTATGAGGCGTGAATTGGCTAAGATAGATTGGCGAATGATACTTAAGGGGTTGACTGTGGATGGGCAATGGCAGACATTTAGAGACCGCATGGATGAATTACAACAATTGTACATTCCTGTCTGGCGTAAAAATAAAAAAGGGAAGGTGGCTCAACCGTGGTTATCTAGGGAAATCAGGGATAGTATTAAAGCCAAGGAAATTGGCCAGAAATAGCAGTGAACCTGGGGACTGGGAGAAATTTAGAATTCAGCAGAGGAGGACAAAGAGTTTGATTAGGGCAGGGAAAATGGAGTACGAGAAGAAGCTTGCAGGGAACATTAAGGTGGATTGCAAAAGTTTCTACAGGTATGTAAAGAGAAAAAGGTTAGTAAAGGTTAGTAGGTCCCCTGCAGTCAGAATCAGGGGAAGTCATAACGGGGAACAAAGAAATGGCAGACCAATTGAACAAGTATTTTGGTTCAGTATTCACTAAGGAGGACACAAACGACCTTCCGGATATAAAAGGGGTCAGAGGGTCTAGTAAGGAGGAGGAACTGAGGGAAATCTTTATTAGTCGGGAAATTGTGTTGGGGAAATTGATGGGATTGAAGGCCGATAAATCCCCAGGGCCTGATGGACTGCATCCCAGAGTACTTAAGGAGGTGGCCTTGGAAATAGCGGATGCATTGACAGTCATTTTCCAACATTCCATTGACTCTGGATCAGTTCCTATCGAGTGGAGGGTAGCCAATGTAACCCCACTTTTTAAAAAAGGAGGGAGAGAGAAAGCAGGGAATTATAGACCGGTCAGCCTGACCTCAGTAGTGGGTAAAATGATGGAATCAATTATTAAGGATGTCATAGCAGCGCATTTGGAAAATGGTGACATGATAGGTCCAAGTCAGCATGGATTTGTGAAAGGGAAATCATGCTTGACAAATCTTCTGGAATTTTTTGAGGATGTTTCCAGTAAAGTGGACAAAGGAGAACCAGTTGATGTGGTATATTTGGACTTTCAGAAGGCTTTCGACAAGGTCCCACACAGGAGATTAATGTGGAAAGTTAGAGCACATGGGATTGGTGGTAGTGTGCCGACGTGGATTGAGAACTGGTTGTCAGACAGGAAGCAAAGAGTAGGAGTAAATGGGTACTTTTCAGAATGGCAGGCAGTGACTAGTGGGGTACCGCAAGGTTCTGTGCTGGGGCCCCAGCTGTTTACATTGTATATTAATGATTTAGATGAGGGGATTAAATGTAGTATCTCCAAATTTGAAGATGACACTAAGTTGGGTGGCAGTGTGAGCTGCGAGGAGGATGCTATGAGGTTGCAGAGTGACTTGGATAGGTTCGGTGAGTGGGCAAATGCGTGGCAGATGAAGTATAATGTGGATAAATGTGAGGTTATCCACTTTGGTGGTAAAAACAGAGAGACAGACTATTATCTGAATGGTGACAGATTAGGAAAAGGGGAGGTGCAACGAGACCTGGGTGTCATGGTACATCAGTCACTGAAGGTTGGCATGCAGGTACAGCAGGCGGTTAAGAAAGCAAATGGCATGTTGGCCTTCATAGCGAGGGGATTTGAGTACAGGGGCAGGGAGGTGTTGCTACAGTTGAACAGGGCCTTGGTGAGGCCACACCTGGAGTATTGTGTACAGTTTTAGTCTCCTAACTTGAGGAAGGACATTCTTGCTATTGAGGGAGTGCAGCGAAGATTCACCAGACTGATTCCCGGGATGGTGGGACTGACCTATCAAGAAAGACTGGATCAACTGGGCTTGTATTCACTGGAGTTCAGAAGAGTGAGAGGGGACCTCATAGAAATGTTTAAAATTCTGACGGGTTTGGACAGGTTGGATGCAGGAAGAATGTTCCCAATGTTGGGGAAGTCCAGAACCAGGGGTCACAGTCTAAGGATAAGGGGTAAGCCATTTAGGACCGAGATAAGGAGAAACTTCTTCACCCAGAGAGTGGTGAACCTGTGGAATTCTCTACCACAGAAAGTAGTTGAGGCCAATTCACTAAATATATTCAAAAGGGAGTTAGATGAAGTCCCTACTACTCGGGGGATCAAGGGGTATGGCGAGAAAGCAGGAAGGGGTTACTGAAGTTTCATGTTCAGCCATGAACTCATTGAATGGCGGTGCAGGCTAGAAGGGCTGAATGGCCTGCTCCTGCACCTATTTTCTATGTTTCTATGTTTCTATGACGGGCCATCAAATGATGTCATCAGACCCGCTTCCTTCAATTGGCCGGCAAACGGGCTGGGCGGTTTTAACTAGCCCAATCAGTGTAAAATCATTTCTACACCGCGGGCTGGAGCCAGCAGCGAGGTCGGGACCCGCCACCATCCCCGGCCGCATCAGACCCGCCGAGCCAAAATCTCGACCTCGATAGCCACATGTGGTGAAGGATCTCACAGTCTCATAGCCCTCAGTTCAAAAAGCTCCTCGCTTCCCCCTTGTTCTTCCAGTGAGAATCCTTAGTTTCCATCCCTTGATCCCCATTCACCCACCAGTGGGAATAACCCTTCACTGCTTACCCACAGTGAGGTCTCTGGGATTCACTCCCCACTTTACTGACTGCTCCTCCCTCAGTCCCACTCCCACTCCCCCCTTTACTGACTGCTCCTCCCTCAGTCCCACTCCCACTCCCCCCTTTACTGACTGCTCCTCCCTCAGTCCCACTCCCACTCCCCCCTTTACTGACTGCTCCTCCCTCAGTCCCACTCCCACTTCCCCCTTTACTGACTGCTCCTCCCTCAGTCCCACTCCCACTTCCCCCTTTACTGACTGCTCCTCCCTCAGTCCCACTCCTACCCACCCTGTTGTTGTTGCCCCGGCTCTGCAGAATGTGCTATGACCCCCTTTTACAACCTCACTCAGCACGTCCTAAAACGCTTCACAGCCAGTGAAGCACTTTTTGAAGTGTAGTAACCTGTTGTAATGTTGGAAACACGGCAGCCAATTTGTGCACAGCAAGCTGCCATAAACAATGCGAATATGACCAAATCATCGGTGTTGTTACATGTTGGGATAAATGTTGAGGAGAACACCCCTGCTCTTTTTCAACATCGTGCCATGGGACCCGTTAGTCCATATGAGTGAGCAGTGCTGCAAGGTGAGGAGATATTTACACCCAGAGGGTGGTGGGGGTCTGGAAATCGTTGCCTGAAAGGGTGGTAGAGGCAAAAACGCTCATCGCATTTAAAAAGTACATAAGAACATAAGAAATAGGAGCAGGAGTAGGCCATATGGCCCCTTGAGCCTGCTCCGCCATTCAATAAGATCATGGCTGATCCGATCATGGTCTCAGCTCCACTTTCCTGCCCGCTCCCCATAACCCCTTATCCCCTTATTGTTTAAGAAACTGTCTATTTCTGTCTTAAATTTATTCAATGCTTCCGCAGCTCTCTGAGGCAGCGAATTCCACAGATTTACAGCCCACTGAGAGAAGAAATTCCTCCTCATCTCAGTTTTAAATGGGCGGCCCCTTATTCTAAGAACATGCCCTCTAGTTCTAGTTTCCCCTATCAGTGAAAACATCCTCTCTGCATCCACCTTGTCAAGCCCCCTCATAATCTTATACATTTTGATAAGATCATCTCTCATTCTTCTGAACTCCAATGAGTAGAGGCCCAACATACTCAACCTTTCCTCATAAGTCAACCCCCTCATCCCCGGAATCAACCTACTGACCTTCTCTGAACTGCCTCCAAAGCAGGTATATCCTTTCGTAAATATGGAAACCAAAACTGTACGCAGTATTCCAGGTGGCCTCACCAATACCTTATATAACTGTAGCAAGACTTCCCTGCTTTTATACTCCATCCCCTTTGCAATAAAGGTCAAGATACCAGTACTTGAATGTGCACTTAAAGTGCCGTAACCTGCAGGGCTACGGACCCAGAGCTGAAAAGTGGGATTAGGCTGGATAGCTCTTATTTGTCCAGCACAGACATGATGGGCCGACTGGCCTCTTTCCGTGCTATAAACTTCGATGATTCTAATTTTAACATCTCATCCGAAAGACAGCACCTCTGACAGTGCAGCACTCCCTCAATACTGCACTGCAGTGTCAGCCATATTATGCACTCCAGTCTCTGAAGTAAGACTTGAACCTACAACCTTCTGATGCAGAGGCGCGAGTGCTGCCCAATGAACCACAGCTGACACTAGCGCTGTAATAGCACAGTATGTTACAAATGGATTAAATGTTTTAAGTATGACTCCAGTTGACCTGCTGTGTATTCCCTGTACTTTCTCTTTCTATTTCGGATGTGCAGTAGCAGTGCATTTTATGTTATTCTTGTCACCTCCGAAGTCGCCCAATGGTAACCTTGGATGCTACTAGCTGCCACGTGATTTATGACCCAGAGGGGACGCTTTCTTATCAACAACACTTACAGATTCTTCCGCCTGCTGTGGCTTGGGAGTTCTGGCTTCCGACAATACGGAAGAGAATGGAGATGAATATTGCGTGTCAACGCTCCAACTCATTTTTACTGCTGTTATCAGTTACAGGCACATTTCATTTACAGATCAGGTGGTCACATTGCGTACAGCAAATGATGGCATGTATAGAGCTCAGTGTTATCTCCCGACACAAAACGCTGCTGTTTCCAACTATTTGCACGAGTGTGCATAGTAATTTTCATTACACCACACTTCAGTGAGACAAGAGGCACCACAACTGAACAACATGTAAAACTACATCCACAGCACAGGCATCTCTTGCAGTGTAATCAGAAATATTGCTTACAGTTAGTTAACTGGCTGGCCAGCTCAGTCAGCACATAAACCAGCCCTCGTAAAGAAAAAAGACTTGTGTTTATACGGCTCCTTTTTTGTCCTCAGCACCTCCCAAAGCACTTCACAGCCAGTAAGATCATTTGCTTTAATAATGTTGGTTTGGGGTTAAATATTGGCCAAGACACTGGGGAGAAACCCCTGCTCATCTTTGAAATAGTGTCATGGGATCTTTTACGTCCACTTGAGAGGGCAGACGGGGTGTCTCATCTGAAAAACAGGACATCTGACAATGCAGCACTCCCTCAGTACTGCACTGAAGTGTCAGACTCGAGTATGTGCCTCAACATTGTGGAGTGGGACTTGAACCTATAACCTTCTGATTGAGAGTATGACCACTGATTATGACAACATGCTAGTCCTGGAATGATTCTATGTAACAATTACCTTAAACTGATGAATAGACCCTAACAGGCAGAACTGACAAGAAGGAAGAGCTATTTAATTTCATTAGTGCACTGCCTCTCCAATCATTACTGATTGTTTTTCTGTTAACTACACTGTGATGCACCGCACAATATTTAGGAAACTTAGAATCTTGTGGGACCAGGAAAATCTGTGCCAGGACTAGCTGGTTGTCCAAGCTAGCCCCACTGTGAGCTGAAAAGATTGGGCCCACGATGCTGAGGGAAGTTAAGGAGGAAATCACGGAAGTACTGTCCATAATTTTCCAATCCTTCTTAGATATGGGGATGGTGCCAGAGGCTCGGAGAATTGCAAATGTTACACCCTTGTTCAAAAAAGGATGCAAGGATAAACCCAGCAGCTACAGGCCAGTCAGTTTAACCTCGGTAGTGGGGAAGCTGTTAGAAACCATAATCAGGGACAGAATTAACTGTCACGTGTGGATTAATTAAGGAAAGCCAGCACATATGTGTTAAAGGCAAATCGTGTTTAACTAACTTGATCGAGTTTTTTGATGAGGTAACAGAGAGGGTTGATGAGAGCAATGAGGTTGACGTGGTGTACATGGATTTCCAAAAGGCGTTTGATAAAGTGCCACAAAATAGGCTTGCAGCAAAGTTGAAGCCCATGGAATAAAAAGGACTATGGATACAAAATATCTGAGTGACAGGAACAGAGAGTAGTGGTGAACAGTTGTTTTTCGGACTGGAGGAAGGTATACAGTGGTGTTCCCCAGGGGTCGTTGGACAGTAGACACCTCAAGTCGCTGGAGAAATACCACCAATGATGTCTCTGCAAGATCCTACAAATCCCCTGGGAGGACAGATGCACCAACATTAGCATCCTCAATCAAGCCAACATCCCAGCATTGAAGCTCCACTGGGCAGGCCACATTGTCCACATGCCAGACACGAGACTCCCAAAGCAAGCACTCTACTCGGAATTTCTTCACGGCAAACGAGCCAAAGGTGGGCAGCGGAAATGTTACAAGGACACCCTCAAAGCCTCCTTGATAAAGTGCGACATCCCCACTGACACCTGGGAGTCCCTGGCCAAAGACCGCCTAAATGGAGGAAGCGCATCCAGGAGGGCGCTGAGCACCTCGAGTCTCATCGCCGAAAGCGTGCAGAAATCAAGCGCAGGCACGGAAAGAGTGTGCGGCAAACCTGTCCCACCCACCCCTTCCCTCAACGACTATCTGCTCCACCTGTGACAGAGTCTGTGGGCTAGACTTTCCACTAGGTGGCTAAGGCCTTGTTCCAACGAAGTGGGATGTCTTGGCCTTGCTCATCGCTGGTACAAGGCCCATTTTTTTTTGCGATTTTCCACTCGGCCTTATCCTGATGATGCCAAATGGACGTTGTGATTTTTCGGCGATCTCACGATTGCCCACCAAAAACGGAAGTAAAAAAAAAAGCTTCCCTAGCAATGCTATTCTGCGCATGTGTGGGATTTTTTTTTTAGACTGACTTTCTTTGCTGCATTTTGAGAGGTCAGGGGTCATCACACATGCTCAGAATGCACAAGGAGGGTCAGAGAGAGAGAGGTGGAGATAGAGTGAGTGAAGGAAGGCAGAGAAGCAGAGGAGAATTTAGGAGTTGTTTGTATTTGTTTTAATCAAAAAAAGTTATTTTTAGTTATAAAAATGTATATTGTTGGTGTTGTTATTGTTGAAGAGGCTGGACATTGACAAAATTTAGATAAAACTTGAATATTAAAATTATATATCGTAATGGAGGGCGAATATGAAAGGTAAAGGGTAAAATCCTTCAGCGACGAGGCAAACAAGGCACTGGTCAACATTATGCATGGCGGGTGGGACGACGTGACATGGGGTGGGCATGGAAAACCTCCACACCATGTCTACCGAAAAATCTGGCAGGAGATTGCCGATGTCGTCATCCCACGAGATGAGGACACCTGACCAGTGCCGGAAATTATGGAATAGCTTGTTGGCAGCAGCAAGAATAAGTTGCATGTTACACTTAAAATGTTATATGTAATATTTTAATGATGCATGCAAATTTTAATTGGCAGCTTGAATTTGCGGCATTACATTTAAATTTTTCTTTCTTTATTGTATTAATTAATTAATTTATGAATTAATTTATGCATCGTAACAGTAAGTTGCATTTTCCATTTATAAAATATTGTACTGATGCAATGCAAATTTTTAATTGAACATTGCATCTCCTGCATTGAGTTTAAGTCTGTCAGTCTTAAATGTTTATTACCAAGTCCATTAGCTTATGCCAAGCCATGCTCTCTTCTCATTTGCAGAAGAAGATATCGATCAACCGGTCTGAGCAGAGGAGGACGGGGGGCGGCTCTGCTCAGCTGCAACCATTATCCGACATTGAGGAGCTTACAGTCGCTCTGGTGGGACATGACAGCCGTTCGGTCACCATCTGTGATCTGGCCGAACCCAGCCTTGAGTCTCGTGAGTAATGTGAACTGTGCAATATGTCAAACATTATTAAAGACATTTTAAAAACCTATCTTAGTTACGCATGTAATGTCCTGTAATTATAATGCAATATGCAATATACTTGTGATCTACTCTTGATGTATGAATGATGTCATGGTAGCCCTGGTGAACCCTTGTGCATATGGGGTAGTGAAAAGTATTGATGTGTAATGTTTCCTATTAATGCGTACTGAGGGAATGATCAGCCATGATCTTATTGAATGGTGGTGCAGGCTCGAAGGGCCGAATGGCCTACTCCTGCACCTATTTTCTATGTTTCTATGTTTCTATGTTACACTGTATACCAGTCAGTCTAATAGGCCCCAACAATATCAATAATTCTTTTCACTATCTATAAAAGCACTTTTCACAAAAATAATGCCTATACAATAGCTACTATCAATATATATACCATAATGTAATATTCTGAGTTGATCTATATATAAATAACTCTCTAAATAACTCACAACTATTTTGCTTCTTTTTTTCTGTTGCCTCCACCCTTCCTCCAATCTCCAAAATGGCATCCGTAGTGCCCATTTCCTTCTGTAAAGCCCGGGAAAAGCAACTATTTCTCAGCGATATTTTCGCCCTTCAATCAGCCCAGCGAAGTGCCGGCTATGTGCCGAAAGTTGGGATGGACCTTGTGTCGGCGATCAGTTGGGCGATCATTTTGGCGAAGTGAGCTGAAACTTGGGTGCCGATTTTTCCAGCGATGTTTTGGGCCTAGTTTCCATTTTTTGTTGAAAATGGGCAATAGAGGTCCATTTTGGGTGATAGATGGGCCTTAAATGGGTAATGTGAAGTGGAAAGTATAGCCCTGTAGTTCTCGTATTGGACTGTTCAGCCACCTAAGAACTCATGATAAGAGTGGAAGCAAGTCTTCCTCGATTCCAAGGGACTGCCTATGATGATGACTAGGACCACTGCTTTTCTTAATATATATTAATGACTTGGACTTGGGAGTACAGGGTACAATTTCAAAATTTGCAGATGACACAAATCTTGGAAGGATAGTGAACAGTGAGGAGGATAGTGATAGACTTCAAGAGGGCATGGACAGGCTGGTGGAATGGATGGACACAAGGCAGATGAAATTTCACGCAGAAAAATTCAAAATGATTCTGTTTGGTAGGAAGAACGAAGAGAGGAAATATAAACTAAAGGTTACAATGCTAAAAATCATTGAATGTGGCATGGTAGATTTAGAAAGCTGTTAAAAACCTTATGGAATACTGAACTTCATATATAGAGGCGTGGAGTACAAAAGCAAGGAAGTTATGTGGAACCTTTATAAAACACTGGCTCGGCCTCAACTGGAGTATTGTGTCCAATTCTGGGCCGCACACTTTAGGAAGGATGTGAAGGCCTGAGAGAGGGTGCAGAAAAGATTTACAAGAATGGTTCCAGGGATGAGAGACTTCAGTTACGTGGATAAACAGGAGAAGCTGGGGCTGTTCTCCCGAGGGCAGAGAAGATTGAGAGGAGATTTGATCGAGGTGCTCAAAATCATGAGGAGTCTGGACAGAGTAGATAGAGAGAAATTGTTCCCATTGGCAGAACCAGAGGGCACAGATTGACAGACGAACCAAAGGCAACATGAGGAAAATCTTTTTTATGCAGCGATTGGTTAGGAAAACTGGAATGCACTGCCTGACAGGGTGGTGGAGGCAGACTCAATTGTGGCTTTCAAAAGGGAACTGGATAAGTATCTGAAACATAGAAACAGAGAAAATAGGTGCAGGAATAGGCCATCCGGCCCTTCGAGCCTGCACCACCATTCAATAAGATCATGGCTGATCATTCTTTCAGTACCCCGTTCCTGCTTTCTCTCCATACCCCTTGATCTCTTTAGCCGTAAGGGCCATATCTAACTCCCTTTTGAATATATCCAATGAACTGGCATCAACAACTCTCTGCGGTAGGGAATTCCGCAGGTTAACAACTCTCTGAATGAAGAAGTTCCTCCTCATCTCAGTCCTAAATGGCTTACCCCTTATCCTAAGACTATGTCCCCTGGTTCTGGACTTCCCCAACATTGGGAACATTCTTCCCGCATCTTACCTGTCCAGTCCCGTCAGAATCTTATACGTGTCTATGAGATCCCCTCTCATCCTTCTAAACTCCAGTGAATAAAGTTGATCCAGTCTCTCCTCATATGACAGTCCAGCCATGCCTGGAATCAATCTGGTGAACCTTCGCAGCACTCCCTCAATAGCAAGAACGTCCTTCCTTAGATTAGGAGGCCAAAACTGAACACAATATTCCAGGTGAGGCCTCACTAAAGCTCTGTACAACTGCAGCTCCTCTACTCAAATCCCCTAGCTATGAAGGCCAACATACCATTTGCCTTCTTCACCGCCTGCTGTACCTGCATGCCAACCTTCAGTGACTGATGAACCATGACACCCAGGTCTCGTTCCTAATCTGCCGCCATTCAGATAATATTCTGCCTTCGTATTTTTGCCCACAAAGTGGATAACCTCACATTTATCCACATTATACTGCATCTGCCATGTATTTGCCCACTCGCCTAACCTGTCCAAAGCACCCTGCAGCCTCTTAGCGTCCTCCTCACAGCTCACACCTCCACCCAGTTTAGTGTCATCTGCAAACTTGGAGATATTACACTCAATTTCATCATCCAGATCATTAATATATATTGTAAAGAGCTGGGGTCCCAGCACTGAGTCCTGCGGCACTCCACTAGCCACTGCCTGCCATTCTGAAAAGGACCCGTTAATCCCGACTCTCTGCTTCCTGCCTGCCAACCAGTTCTCTATCCACGTCAGTACATTACCCCCAATACCATGTGCTTTGATTTTGCACACCAATCTCTTGTGTGGGACCTTGTCAAAAGCCTTTTGAAAGTCCAAATGCACCACATCCACTGGTTCTCCCTTGTCCACTCTGCTAGTTACATCCTCAAAACATTCCAGAAGATTTGTCAAGCATGATTTACCCTTCATAAATCCATGCTGACTTGGACCAATCCTATTACTGCTTTCCAAAAGTGCTGCTATTTCATCCTTAATGATTGATTCCAACATTCTCCCCACTACTGATTTCAGGCTAACCGGTCTATAATTACCCGTTTTCTCTCTCCTTCCTTTTTAAAAAAGTGGCATTACATTAACTACCCTCCAGTCCATAGAAACTGATCCAGAGTCGATAGACTGTTGGAAAATGATCACCAATGCATCCACTATTTCTAGGGCCATTTCCTTAAGTACTCTGGGATGTAGACTATCAGGCTCTGGGGATTTATCGGCCTTCAATCCCATCAATTTCCCTAACACCATTTCTCGCCTAATAAGGATATCCTTCAGTTCCTCCTTCTCACTAGAACTTCGGAGCCCTAGTACATCGGGAAGGTTATTTGTGTCTTCCTTTGTGAAGGCCGAACCAAAGTACTTGTTCAATTGGTCTGCCATTTCTTTGTTCCCCGTTATAAATTCACCCGAATCCGACTGCAAGGGACCTACGTTTGTCTTCACTAATCTTTTTCTCGTCACATATCTATAGAAGCTTTTGCAGTCAGCTTTTATGTTTCCGCCAAGCTTCGTCTCGTACTCTATTTTCCCCCTCTTAATTAAACCCTTTGTCCTCCTCTGCTGTATTCTAAATTTGTCCCAGTAATCCGGCTTACTACTTTTTCTGGCTAATTTGTATGCCTCTTCCTTGGATTTAACACTATCCTTAATTTCCCTTGTTAGCCACGGTTGAGCCACCTTCCCCGTTTTATTTTTATTCCAGGCAAGGATGTATAATTGTTGAAGTTCATCCATGTGATCTTTAAATGTTTGCCATTGCCTATCCACCATCAACCCTTTAAGTATCATTTGCCAGTCTAATCTAGCCAATTCACGCCTCATACCATCGAAGTTACCTTTCCTTAAGATCAGGACCCTAGTTGCTGAATTAACTTTGTCACTCTCCATCTTAATAAAAAATGTTACCATATTATGGTCAGTCTTCCCTAAGGGGCCTTGCACAACAAGATTGCTAATTAGTCCCTTCTCATTACACATCACACAATCTCGGATGGCCAGCTCTCTGGTTGGTTCCTCGACATATTGGTCTCGAAAACCATCTCTAATACACTCCAAGAAATCCTCCTCCACCACATTGCGACCAGTTAGGTTAGCCCAATCAATATGTAGATTAAAGTCATCCATGGTTACTGCTGTACCTTTACTGCACACGTTCCTTATTTCTTGTTTGATGCTGTCCCCAACCTCACTACTACTATTTGGTGGTCTGTACACAACACCAACTAGCGTTTTCTGCCCTTTGGTATTCCGTAGCTCCACCCATACCGATTCCACTTCATCCAGGCTAATGTCCCTCCTTACAATTGCATTAATTTCTTCTTTAACAGCAATGCCATCCAGCCTCCTTTTCCTTTCTGTCTATCCTTCCTAAATGTTGAGTACCCCTGGATGTTGAGTTTCCAGGCTTGGTCACCCTGGAGCCATGTCTCCGTGATGCCAATCATATCATACCCGTTAACTGCTATCTGCACAGTTAATTCGTCCACCTTATTCCGAATACTCCTCACATTGAGGCACAGAGCCTTCAGGCTTGTCTTTTTAACACACTTTGACCCTTTAGAATTCTGCTGTAAAGTGGCCTATTTTGTTTTCTGCCTTGGGTTTCTCTGCCCTCCACTTTTACTATTCTCCTTTCTATTTTTTGCTTCTGTCTCCATTGTATTCCCCTCTGTCTCTCTGCATAGGTTCCCATCCCCCTGCCATATTAGTTTAACTCCTCCCCAACAGCACTTGCAAACACTCTCCCTAGGACATTGGTTCCGGTCCTGCCCAGGTGCAGACCGTCCGGTTTGTACTGGTCCCACCTCCCCCAGAACTGGTTCCAATGTCCCAGGAATTTGAATCCCTCCTTTCTGCACCATTGCTCAAGCCACGTATTCATCTGAGCTATCCTGCGATTCCTATTCTGACTAGCACGTGGCACTGGTAGCAATCCCGAGATTACTACTTTTGATGTCCTACTTTTTAATTTAACTCCTAGCTCCTTAAATTCGTCTCGTAGGACCTCATCCCATTTTTTACCTATATCGTTGGTACCTATATGCACCAGGACAACTGGCTGTTCACCCTCCCTTTTCAGAATGTCCTGCACCCGCTACAAGACATCCTTGATCCTTGCACCAGGGAGGCAACATACCATCCTGGAGTCTTGGTTGCGGCCGCAGAAACGGCTAGCTATTCCCCTTACAATCGAATCCCCTATCACTATTGCTCTCCCACTCTTTTTCTTGCCCTCCTGTGCAGCAGAGCCAGTCACGGTGCCATGAACCTGGCTGCTGCTGCTCTCCCCTGATGAGTCATCCCCCTCAACAGTACCCAAAGCGGTGTATCTATTTTGCAGGGGGATGACCGCAGGGGACCCCTGCACTAACTTCCTTGCACTGCTCTTCCTGTTGGTCTTCCATTCCCTATCTGGCTGTGGACCCTTTACCTGCGGTAAGACCAACTTACTAAATGTGCTATCCACATCATTCTCAGCATCGTGCATGCTCCAGAGTGAATCCACCCGCAGCTCCAGTTCCGCAACGCGCTTCGTCAGGAGCTGGAGGCGGATACACTTCCCGCCCACATCGTCGTCAGGGACATCGGAGGTGTCCCTGATTTCCCACATGGTACAGGAGGAGCATAACACATGTCCGAGTTCTCCTGCCATGACTTAACCCCTAGATTAACTTAATTTGGCAACTACAATGCGAAATGTTACTTACTGAACTAGAAAAGAAAAAGAAAAACTACTTACCAATCACCAGCCAATCACTTACCCCCTTGGCTATGACGTCACCTTTCGATTACTTTCTACTTCTTTTTTGCCTTCTCACCCCGCTGCAACTGCACAAGCTCTGCCTTTTGTAGGCCTGGGACGCTGCCGCTCTGCCTCTCGACCTCCCGCTGGGCCTCTCCGACTCACGCTGGCCTCTTGTAGGCCTGGGCCGCTGCCGCTCTGCCGCTCGACCTCCCGCTGGGCCTCTCCGACTCATGCTGGCCTCTTGTAGGCCTGGGCCGCTGCCGCTCCGCCTCTCGACCTCCCGCTGGGCCTCCCCGACTCACGCTGGCCTCTTGTAGGCCTGGGACGTTGCCGCTCTGCCGCTCGACCTCCCGGAAGGAAAAGAAATTTCAGGGTTACGGGGTAAGGGTGGGGGAGTGGGACTAGCAGAGGTGCTCTTGCAGAGAGCCGGCACGGGATCGATGGGCCGAATGGCCTTCTACTGTGTTGTAACCATTTTATGATTCTATTCTATGTGCAGGGCTGCATACAACAACAACAACTTGTATTTATATAGCACCTTTAACTTGGTAAAATGTTCCAAGGCGCTTCACAGGAGTGTTATGTGCTAAAAAAATTGACACCGAGCCTATGAAAGTAAACTAGCACAAAATATAAAAACAGATAGCAAGAGTTTCTATAGGTATATAAAAAGGAAAAGAGTGGCTAGAGTAAATGTTGGTCCCTTAGAGGATGAGACCGGAGAATTAGTAATGGGGAACATGGAGATGGCAGAAACTCTGAACAAATATTTTGTATCAGTCTTTACGGTAGAGGACACTAACAATATTCCGACAGTAGATAGTCTAGGGGCTATAGGGGGGTAGGAACTTAACACAATCACAATCACTAAGGAGGTTGTACTCAGTAAGATAATGGGACTAAAGGCAGATAAATCCCCTGGACCTGATGGCTTGCATCCTCGGGTCTTAAGAGAAGTAGCGGCAGGGATTGTGGATACATTGGTTGTAATTTACCAAAATTTCCTGAATTCTGGGGAAGTCCCAGCAGATTGGAAAACTGCAAATGTAACGCCCCTATTTAAAAAAGGAAGCAGACAAATAGCAGGAAACTATAGACCAGTTAGCCTAACATCTGTGGTTGGGAAAATGTTGGAGTCCATTAATAAAGAAGCAGTAGCAGGACATTTGGAAAAGCAAAATTCAGTCAGGCAGAATGAGCATGGATTTATGAAGGGGAAGTCATGTTTGACAAATTTGCTGGAGTTCTTCGGGGATGTAACAAACAGGGTGGATAAAGGGGAACCAGTGGATGTGGTGTATTTGGACTTCCAAACGGCATTTGACAAAGTGTCACATAAAAGGTCACATAAAAGATAAAAGTTCACGGGGTTGGGGGTAATATATTAGCACGGATAGAGGATTGGCTAACTAACAGAAAACTGAGAGTCGGGATAAATGGTTCATTCTCTGTTTGGCAACCAGTAACTAGCGGGGTGCCGCAGGGATCAGTGCTGGGACCCGAACTATTTACAATCTATATTAACGACTTGGAAGAAGGGACTGAGTGTAACATAGCCAAGTATGCTGACGATACAAAGATAGGAGGAAAAACAATGTGTGAGGAGCACACAAAAAATCTGCAAAAGGACATAGACAGGCTAAGTGAGTGGGCAAAAATTTGGCAGATGGAGTATAATGTTGGAAAGTGTGAGGTCGTGCACTTTGGCAGAAAAAATTGAGATGAGGAGAAATTTCTTCTGTCAGAGGGTTGTAAATCTGTGGAATTCACTGCCTCAGAGAGCTGTCGAAGCTGGGACATTGAATAAATTTGACAGAAATAGACAGTTTCTTAACCGATAAGGAGATAAGGGGTTATGGGGAGCGGGCGGGGAAGTGGAGCTGAGTCCATGATCAGATCAGCCATGATCGTATTGAATAGCGGAGCAGGCTCGAGGGGCCTTATGGCCTATTCCTGTTTCTATTTCTTATGTTCTTATTTAAATCACTAAAAGTAGTGATGCAGGTTAACAAGGCCATAAAAAGGCAAACCAAGCACTAGGGTTTATTTCTAGAGGGATAGAACTGAAAAGTAGTGAAGTCATACTTAACTTGTAGCGAACCTTGGTTAGACCACACTTGGAGTACTGCGTACAGCTCTGGTCGCTATATTTTAAAAAGGATATAGAGACACTGGAGAGGGTGCAGAGAAGATTTACAAGGATGATACCAGAAATGAAAGGTTATCCCAATCAGGTCAGGATGAACAGGCTGGGTCTCTTTTCTCTTGAGTGGAGAAGGATGAGGGGTGATCTAATAAAGGTTTATAGAATTATGAAAGGTTTTGATAGATTGGATACAGAGAGAATGTTTCCATTTATGGAGAAGAGCATAACTAGAGACCATCACTATAAGATAGTCACCAAGAAATCCAACAAAGAATTCAGAAGAAACTTTTTTACCTATGTGCTGCTGTCCTCAGGCTGGTCTCTTCGATCCTCCATTCCACTGGGTCCTGGGTCTGTGTCCCCAGTGTAAGGTTCGAAAATCCACGGCCGCATTTTCGTTTGGAACATCCTAAGGACAAGAAAACTAATATGGGATCGTCCTATACATTTTAAATGAACATTTTTGGCCAAGTAAAATCCTCAGACCAGGCAGACTGGGAAACGTGTGGGCGGATACAGACATTGTGGAGTCTGGCTCACAAGTGAGACAGAGGCACTGGCCAATGGGGGAAAAGTGCATTCTGGCAGGCCAATCAGGGGTCGAGTCGGGCCTGAAGCGGGGAAATCCTCAACCAATGGGGACTACCCGGCCCAGTTTAAAAATATGACTCACCCCTAATCAAGTTATGAATGTGGACCATCATCTACCTAATTAATATGGACAGTGGACAATAGTCCTGAGATCACTGCGGTGATGGCCCATCAAAGGGGAGGCCCAAACCGATTGACTCCCAGGACTGTTACAATGGACCAGCAGACTTTGAGGCACCAATGTGCACTGAAACAATACCCATGTCCTCACACTACCTGTACCTGTGACATCTTCTGATTAAACATTCAAAGCTATCTCCCCGCCCAAACTTACACAATGGACCACCAACTGAGCTTGGGCACGAAAAAGCCAGAACTAAATTGGATACAAATATAGGACCTACGGAACCACCGAGGGGGGAGAAGCAGCTGGAGCAGTAGGAGAAGGAGTCGAGGAGCAGTAGCAGTCACAGACAGACAGAAACCGAGAGAGAACGGAGACGGACTGTTACCAGCTGGGAAACTTACCATCGAACAGGCCCTGGCCTCGACTTGTGTGCAGAATATACAACCCAACTACCAAGAGGCCCAATATTGTCTCAAGAAGCCGAGCCGCACACCGAACAACGTTCTGGGGCCAACCAGCTGAAGAACCGGAGACCGAAGTAACTGGGAGAGGCAACATTCACTCCAGCTACCCCGTAAACCAACCAACCTAAGGCTAAAAAAAAACTGTCAAAAGGGATGGTAAGTATTATCCTGGGGTTTCTTTTCCCAACCGTCAGCCTAGGTCAGTCAGGTAAAAAGGGGGGTGGGGGTGCTGTTGGAAATGTCTTGTAAAGATAAAATTGTGTAAGATTTTCGTTGTGTCCGTTTCTTACCATAGATTTTCATAGTTTATAAGTGTGTGTCAGATATGTGTTTTGATGAAGTTTGACCTTGTTGGAAACTTACGGTAGTTAATAAATTGGACTGACCCATTTTTTTTCGTTCCAAGGACCACTTGGCTCTGAGTGTTTTGTTTCCCTTGTGGAAGCTCATAATCCACCAAAATTCTGAGGTTAGAACCAGATAGGGGTACTAGGGCGCTTCGCAACTGCCAGTTTAGTGGTCAGTGAGTCATAAGCTGCTGGACCGTCCCCTGGAAGGGACAGAGAGGCCCAATACACCAACAGCCACCAAAGACCCCTGTAATTGGGCAGAGCAAAAACCCCCTACACCACTGACTAGCAGCCTGACTGGTCCAATGACAGCTATGTGATCCCGAGAGTTCTGAGAGACAGCACCCTACATCCCAGTCCCCAGGGTCTATCAACTGGATCTAAAGTTGCCATTTAATCTCTCTACTGCTATCCCCGGGGCAGGAGGAGGAAGCGCCAACTGGTCGCTCGCCACTGTTAAGGTGGAGGCCCAGCGAGGGGCGGAGGGCGAGCCCAGCGAGGGGCGGTGGGCGAGCCCAGTGAGGGGCAACATTTGAGCCCAGTGAGAGGCGGAGGACGAGCCCAGCGAGGGACGGAGGACGAGCCCAGCGAGGGGCGGAGGACGAGCCCAGCGAGGGGCAACATTTGAGGCCAGCGAGGGGCGGAGGACGAGCCCAGCGAGGGGCAACATTTGAGCCCAGCGAGGGGCGGAGGACAAGCCCAGCGAGGGGCGGAGGACGAGCCCAGCGAGGGGCGGAGGACGAGCCCAGCAAGGGGCAACATTTGAGCCCAGCGAGGGGCGGAGGACAAGCCCAGCGAGGGGCGGAGGACGAGCCCAGCGAGGGGCAACATTTGAGCCCAGTGAGGGGCGGAGGACGAGCCCAGCGAGGGGCGGAGGACGAGCCCAGCGAGGGGCGGAGGACGAGCCCAGCGAGGGGCAACATTTGAGCCCAGTGAGGGGCGGATGACGAGCCCAGCGAGGGGCAACATTTGAGCCCAGTGAGGGGCGGAGGATGAGCCCAGCGAGGGGCGGAGGACGAGCCCAGCGAGGGGCAACATTTGAGCCCAGCGAGGGGCGGAGGACGAGCCCAGCGAGGGGCAACATTTGAGCCCAGTGAGGGGTGGAGGACGAGCCCAGCGAGGGGCAACATTTGAGCCCAGTGAGGGGCAGAGGACGAGCCCAGCGAGGGGCAACATTTGAGCCCAGTGAGGGGCGGAGGACGAGCCCAGCGAGGGGCAACATTTGAGCCCAGTGAGGGGTGGAGGACGAGCCCAGTGAGAGGCGGAGGACGAGCCCAGCGAGGGGCAACATTTGAGCCCAGTGAGGGGCGGATGACGAGCCCAGCGAGGGGCAACATTTGAGCCCAGTGAGGGGCAACATTTGAGCCCAGTGAGGGGCGGAGGACGAGCCCAGTGAGGGGCGGAGGACGAGCCCAGCGAGGGGCAACATTTGAGCCCAGTGAGGGGCGGAGAACGAGCCCAGTGAGGGGCGGAGGACGAGCCCAGTGAGGGGCGGAGGACAAGCCCAGCGAGGGGCAACATTTGAGCCCAGTGAGGGGCGGAGGGCGAGCCCAGCGAGGGGCGGAGGGCGAGCCCAGCGAGGGACGGAGGACGAGCCCAGTGAGGGGTGGAGGACGAGCCCAGTGAGGGGCGGAGGGCGAGCCCAGCGAGGGGCGGAGGGCGAGCCCAGCGAGGGACGGAGGACGAGCCCAGTGAGGGGCGGAGGGCGAGCCCAGCGAGGGACGGAGGACGAGCCCAGCGAGGGGCGGAGGACGAGCCCAGCGAGGGACGGAGTACGAGCCCAGTGAGGGGCGGAGGACGAGCCCAGCGAGGGGCGGGGGGCGAGCCCAGTGAGGGGCAACATTTGAGCCCAGTGAGAGGCGGAGGACGAGCCCAGCGAGGGACGGAGGACGAGCCCAGCGAGGGGCGGAGGACGGGCCCAGCGAGGGGCGGAGGGCGAGCCCAGCGAGGGGCGGAGGACGAGCCCAGCGAGGGGTGGAGGGCGAGCCCAGCGAGGGGCGGAGGACGAGCCCAGCGAGGGGCGGGGGGCGAGCCCAATGAGGGGCAACATTTGAGCCCAATGAGGGGCGGAGGACGAGCCCAGCGAGGGGCGGAGGACGAGCCCAGCGAGAGGCGGAGGTCGAGCCCAGCGAGGGGCGGCGCGGTATTTAACAGCGGCGGGGTCATGGTCCAGGAGAGGCACAGCATTTAACCATGGAGAGATTGTGGCCCAGTAACAGCGAAGCGTATAACAGCAGTGGGGTCGGGGCCCAGGGAAGGCGCAACAGAGCTTGGTCTCCAGTTGTCTTGGTCAACCCTTGCCACTGGACCAAGGCCTAGCTCTGTCGAGCTGCTGTGTAAGAGGGAAGAAGCAAGTGTTGGAGGAAGTTAGTTTGAGGGATTGGGGCTGAGGAACACAGGATTGAATATTGCTCCAGGGACTTCTGTAAGCCTTCTAATCCCTGGATGCATTCCCCTTCTGTGATAGGACGTGGACAGCCATTAAAATCAACAGGGGGATTGAACACTTCTAGGCATTGGCCCTTTAAGACCACATTACATAGCCTCACACATAAACTGAACACTCTGCATGTAACCCTTTCTAATTGAACACGTCATGGGCCCTTACCCTGATGTTGGACATCCTACTGAGGCCATTGATCAAAGTGTAGTATACACACTTCAATGGTTAGCAAATACATCGCTGGCCTGGTACCCAGGAGAGGACGGAATTTCTCTTCCTAAGGGACCATCCACAAATCACACTTATTTTTCACAGCAGTTCAAACAGTCATTGTTTTAAACATCCTCCCATCCACATTTAAGCTGAAATTGATCATCAGTTTTACATATATAGCATTGCACAAAAATGCTAATCCTTTACCTACCCACAAAAAGGCTTTGTAGTCTTCTGAAGATGAGGAATCAAGATGTTTTCAGAGAAAGAAAGAAAGAAAGACTTGCATTTATAAAGCGCCTTTCATGACCACCGGACGTCTCAAAGCGCTTTACAGCCAATGAAGTACTTTTTGAGTGTAGTCATTGTTGTGAGAGAGAATTGATGCAAGGTTGGCCACTGTCATCTTTGATATCTTCTTCATGACGCATTGGATGCTGAAAGAATTTGCATTTATATAGCACCTTTCCTGACCTCCATGTAGTCACTATTGTAATGGAGGGAAATGAGGCAGCCAAATAGCGCACAGCAAGGTCCCACGATCAGCAACAAGACAATGACAAGACAATATGTTGGTTGAGGGATAAATATTGACCAGGACACCAGGAGAACTCCCCTGCTCTTCTTTGAATAGCGCCGTGGGATCTTTTACGCCCACCTGAGAGGGCAGACAGGGCCTTGGTTTAACGTCTCATCCGAAAGATGGCACTACCTGCACTGAAGTGCCAGCCGAGGTTACGTGCTAAAGTCTCTGGAGTGGAGCTTGAACCCATGATCTTCGTGACTTATAGGCAAGAGTCCTACCACTGAGCTAAGGCTGATAGTGAGGACAGGCCCAGAGTGTCTGTTCGAGGTAGTTGTGAAAGAACAGACGACGTTGTCTTCATGGTGGTCACACCTGGGGATCTATTCTACTTTGCTTCATATTGAACGCAGGTCTGACCACAGGGATATGAGGATGTGCATCTTTCAGAGCAGTATTGTGGGGCCCGAAATTCATCAGGATCTGAGATCCGCCCATTTTGCGGCGGTATTCCGATGGTGCGTGGTTTAAAACCGCCAGAATACTGCTGTAGGGTGTTTGTTTTTCCCTCTACTCTGATTCTTAGACCTTGGAACTTGTAGTGGGAAAGGACAACACATGGCACAATATTTAGGCTTAACCCAGTGTCAAGTTTTATTACGCAACAAAAACCGACTAAACCGACAGGAGTAGACTGCCGAGAGAAATTGACTTCAGACATACAATCACCAGCCCTGGCTGTAGCTACCGTAGGTTCGTGGTACTCCTTCTGGCCGTTAACTGCAGCTTCGGTTCCTTTCCTTGTCCTTCTGTCTCTTCCTCCTGCTCCTGCTTAGGTGTTGCTTCTTTTTTTTAATTTCAAAATATACTTTATTCATATAAAAATTTGTACAGTACATTCAAAAGCAGTTCAGTACATTTAGCTGTGGTCAGCAATCCCATACACTACATTTGGGTGCTGACGGCAGTTCCGTTTGATACATATCCTTGTTTTCAGTTCAAGTACAATACGGGATACCTTCTAGTACATTCAACAAAATTACATTACATGAGTCACTATACAGTACATGGAATGGGTGACAGTACATTTACATTTTTTTTTCTTTTCAACGTGCATTACGAAACAGACCTTACATTGTACATGGCACTACATAGGTGTTTGCAGATCATGGTGCTCCATGTACTGTTGCTTCTGTGTTTCTTCCTGTGTCCTCTGCGACTTGTTGCCTGAATTTCTTGCTTGTCTGTGTCCGTATATATCCAGCTTTTGAATAAGTTTCCCATTGTGACGAGATTCGACTTAACGATCCATTTAACTGTTTCGGTGATGAGGTTGAATTGCTCCTGATTTGTATGCAAAATATATTTCCATCTGCTGAAATGATGTTAGCCCAAAAAGTTGCACCTTTGGAGGCGGGGTGGGGGGGTGCGCGGGTGCAGTCCTTTGTAGTTACAGACTTGACGTCTCCAAATGGCTGTATCCCCACCCTGGTCAATCGAGTTCGGGCCTCATGTAACACTCCATTGTTGTTATGCATCAAGTCAGTTTTTTTTTTGTTCCTGTTTACAGGATGTCCCCAACTGTCCAGTTTAATTCCAAAGCTTGTATCAAGTTTTAGTTCATGGTCTGTGTTTTTTTCCCCTGAAAATTAGTATCCTTATGCCGCCGAGACCGAAGAGCGCTAGTTTCGTCAACATTTTTTTGGCGGTATGCGAGCGGTGTGCAGCGGGCGGCGTGCAGCATTATAGTCGATCAAGATCGACTTTCTTCTCAATGGACGTTGCGGCTCTGCACTGCGCATGCGCCAATCTTTTTTTTTGCCCTTTGTTTACAGATGTTTTTTATCCATGATTTCGGGGGTCAAGGGGTCACCTGCGCATGCGCAGAGAGTTGGAGTCGAGGGAGATGTAGGGGAGGATGAAAACCCCCTCATTTTACCCAGAAGGAAAAGGGCTGTGGGATCAGTCTGTGCTGTGAATTGAAACCGATAACAGTTTGACCTTGGCAGAGCAGTGATTGGACGGGGGAGGACACCGGAGGGCCAATGGTGAGAGAGAGCCAGCCCGAAGCATGGGGCTTTCAAGCCAATGGGAGAGCACTTGCTGGAAAACTGGGACTGACTGACAGCCATTATCGGACTGTTGTCTTCCCCATGTTTACACTATGGAAGAAAATTATGCAGACCTTTAGAAAATTAGGGAACCCAAAACAAACCAAGGACCTACACAATGGCTACAGGAGGCCAACCCAACTAACACCTACTCAAACCTTGAGTAGGATGGAAAAACTGAATTGGAGGAAAATTATGCAGACCTTAGAAACCAGAGAACCCAAAACAACCCAAGGGCCTATACAATGGTTACAGGAGGCCAATGCAATCAACACCCACTCAAACCTTGAGTAGGTTAACATCAGTGGAAAAAAACCCGCAATAATCTAAAACTGCTGCATTTTTCAAAATCACAAAGTCCACCAATGAGAAGAATCGACCAGCAGGAGAGGCGGACTGGATAATCTGGCTATAAAAAAGGGTTTCTGACGCAGTGTGTGTATTTCCCTGCCCTCGTCATCCAACAACCACAACCAGCAAGACACTCGACACTGAAGGAAAACCAGTGTCCGAAGACATCGAAGATAGAAGAAACAAACCACTAGACTGCAGAAGGCACAGTAGTGAGTATAACCTCTGGTCCCCAGAACTCCCAACTCAGTTAGGCCAGGAAAGGTGGGAGGTTGGGCATTGTACTGCTAAACTTGTGTAAAGATTTTCATTTTGTCCGTTTAGTGGGATTTAGGGGGATTGTTTTGTTGGTGTATTGCTGTTTGTTGAGATACACCTTGTCAAATAAATTGGAAGCCTAAAGTTCCTCTTGGAATCACCTTGTCTCAGTTCTATTGTATTATATCTCCTGATCGTGAGTCTTATGTCAGACAGTGTAAGGGAAGCTAGGAGCGCCTCGAAAATGCTCAACTGTGTGTCACAGGCTAGGGAAGAAGGGGTTAGGAGTGTTTGACACTCACAGGTGCTTCACAGGCTAGGCATAAGCTGTGGGGACGCACGAGTCTCAAAACCCCCTTCATAAGCTGTGGACACAGTCTCTCCAGGGGTGCTCTTGCAGCACTCAGGGTATCTCACAAGCCAGGCATAAGCTGTGAGGGCAGAAGCCCAGAGAGAGACACCCAAGGCACAACAACACTCCCTGAAAACCCCTTACAGAACATGGTGATCGCGGCAGGACATAAGCAAACAGGAGATGTTAATATAACAGATGAGGTGATAAGAGAGGAAACTAAAATGGAGGAGAGAATTTCCTCATACATTTTTGGCAAGGTGAACCTCACCAAACCTTGGGTGCAAGCCCTCACTCGGGCAGAGCGCCCAGTGGATGCTGCTGCCCAGTGGACAGCAGGGAAGGACCACAACCACAGGGTGGAAAAGGCTATCTGGCTTATCTGCCTCACCCGCCAAGTCCGAAAGCTCGACCAGCGGGTGAAGGACTTGGAACAGAGTCTTCAGAAATCAGAGGAGCTCTCTGCTATCCAGGCTGTGGTTGGGGACAACCTGCTGGCCGAATTAGCTGAGGAGCAGCAAAGGAACAGGCAGTTGGAGGAGACCTTCCGAAATAGCCGGGACTATCTTCAGTGTCAGGTCACTGAGGCCAAGGGTAGTGAGGGGTCCCTTCGGGAACAGAACTCTCGGTACACCCAGAAAATTTGGGAACTAGAGAATAAATTAAAAGACTTACAGGCAGCCTATAAAGTGGCCAGTAGCAGTGAGTTTGCAGATCACAGTCCCTGCTAGGAGAGGATTAAAACTCTCACCCACGCTCTATCCCAGGCAAAGGGGATGGTCGCCCTGATAGGACCCGGAAGGTCCACAGGGGACAAAGGAGAGTATTGGGGGGTAGAGGAGAATCCAAAGGCAAGAGACGCCTGACCACCTCCTGAGGCACCGGTGGTTTGTCCGGCGGGGTACCAGGAGGAGCGGAACGTGCAGGTAGTAACATACCCAGGGCTGGGGGCAGGACCAATGTGTCCCGCTCGGCAGCAGGGATGTGAGGCTCCAGCCGAGGGTCAGTTAAGGGCTGGATCAGGCGACCAGGCACTGTCTGCTGCACCGGGTATGGTGGGACAGCCGGAGGTAGAGGGACCAGTACAGAAAGATCCTGAACAAGGGCGGATGTGCCCGGTCAGGCAGCGCAAGTACGGTCCTCCACAGGGAGGTGGCCAAGGTCAGGGAGCGCTGGAGAGCGACTTTATTATTCCCCATGGAGTTCAATCACTCAGGGCCATGGTGGCCCATTTGGCCAAACTCACTCGCAGCGGGGACCCGTCTATCCACTTCATGGAGGTGATGCAGGCAGGGGAAATTAATGGGTGTGATGAGGAAGAGACAGCCAAGCTGCTGCTCTTCTCTCTGGACAGCAAATTGTACCAGGCCCTACCGGCCGAATGCCGGAGGGGACAGCGCACATTTACTGAGGTCCAGAGGGCCGTCCTTGAGGCTATGGGCTTCGATGACGGCAGTCCTTTCGAACGGGTCAAAAGGACAAGGCAGCTCGCAGGGGAAACCCCGCAGGCGTTTGCTGACAGGCTGTGGGTGTTGTACCACGCAGCCTGTGGGGAGCTCCTCGACCGGGCGAATCTTTCCGCGGTACAGACTGGCCGCTGGCTGAGGATGCTGGTGGCAAACTGTTTGCCCCGGCTCAAGGCCAGGGCAGAACTGTGGTTCGATTCCCGGGACCCCAACCTCACCGAGGAAGCAGTGGTCAGGCAACTGGCACTGGTCCAACGGAATGGAGGAGGGGAGGAGGAGAAAACCTCCAAAGGTCGGGTAAATGAAGTAAAACCCAACTCGATTCCCAAAAGGGAATGGCACCAGGAGGGTGGCCGCTCGATTGATAAGGAGGGAGTGTGCTACGGGTGCGGGAAAGCTGGGTATTTTAAAAGGGATTGCAGGAGCCCAGTAAAGAGATATGGGGGGAGAAGTCCTTCAGGAGCTGCCCAGAGTGGGGGAAGTGGAGGGAGCTCCTCACCATCCCTTGATGAGATAGTAGCTGCAGTGAGGACAGCACTGGAGGGGACTGGGAAGGTAGCCACGGCAACAGGCAGGGAAGCACCAGCAACCCTGCCAGTACAGAGGCCGTGACTAGCCCAGACCCAGCCTGCATACCTGTGCCCACTAGAATACCTGGGTCAAGATGGAGGTTGAGGGTGTATTGGGTACTTACCTTTTGGACACTGGTGCTTCTAGCACGATAGTCCATTCGGAGGACCCCGCAACCTCACCTCTATCAAACGGGGTGCCGTATCAACTAGTTGGGTTCACAGGTAATGAGAAGGCTGGGTTTTTCTCAGTCCCGCTCGCAGTTCGTTTAGGAGCACTCCAAACACAATGGAAGTGCGTCCTGATGAACTGGGAGCAGATGGGAAAAGGGATCTTGGGGGCTGATTTTATCATCGCTCGCCAGATCTTAGTAGACTTGAGGAATCACTGTCTATGGGGCACAGTGGGCACAGGAGCAGAGGGAGAAGTCATGGTTATTGATAAGAAACAAGGAAAAGGGACTCTGTGTACAATGAAGCCAAAAGTGGGTTACGACCTGGAAGTTCTGGTCGGTAACACCCCAGCCGAGTACCGGGCCTATGTGCAAGCAAATCTTGCAGCATTTGCCACCCATAAACACGATTGTGGGAGAGTCACAGGAGTGGAGGTTAGAATAGATGGGGATCCCATGTCCCGCCCGCAAAAGCAGTATGGCTTTCCCCGAGAGGCAGAAGCAGACTTGGAGACAGCTTTAAGCTCGCTTGTCGATCAGGGTGTTTTGAGACCCATAGCCACCCATGTCAACTCCCCGCTTTGGCCGGTTAGGAAACCAGACAATTCTTGGAGGGCTACGGTGGATTATAGGGTGCTCAATAAAAACATCCCAGCTTGTGCCCCCACAGTAGCAGCGGTTGCGGATCTGATAGGGGAAATACCTGCATCCACAACTACGTTCACAGTGTTGGACATATCCAACGGGTTCTGGTCTATCCCTGTACGGAGGGAAGACCAGTACAAGTTTGCCTTCACCTTCCGGGAACAGCAGTATACATGGAGCTGCCTCCCACAGGGCTTTCATAATAGTCCCAGCATCTTTCACCAATGCATGGCGAACTGCTTAAAAGGCTTCAGCCAGCCACACCAGCTGGTCCAGTATGTGGACGACCTGTTGTTGTTCACAGACAGCAGTGAGGAACACGGTCCACTGCTGGCCGAACTGCTGGTCTTACTGAAGGAAGGGGGTTTCAAAGTTAACCCCAAGAAAGCCCAGATAGGTCTAGGAGAAGTAAAATTCCTGGGCCTGACGATAAGGGCAGGAGAAAGGGCCATTGATGAGGCTAGAAGAAAGGCAGTGCAGGAACTCCCTGTCCCTAGGGATGTGTCGGGGGTAAGGTCTTTCCTGGGAATCACTGGCTACTGTAGGGACTTCATCGAGGACTATGCAGCCACTGCCGCCCCTCTGCTCAGACTCCTACATAAGGGGGTCGAGTGGGAATGGGACGAGGGCTGTGAGGCAGCATTTGTCCATCTTAAGAGAGACCTGCAGGTAGCACCAGCTCTAGGGGCAATTGATCGGGGGGAGGAATTCTTCCTGGAGGTGGCAGCCAGTGGCGACAGCTTAAGTGCAGTGTTGCTCCAGGGGCGAAACGGTCAGCTGAGACCAGTGGTGTACTCCTCCAGGGTCCTCACGGAGGTAGAAAAGGGATACTCCAATTGTGAGAGGCACTTGCTTGCCACCCACTGGGCAGTAAAGAGAGCTCAGATCTTTACCGGAATATCCCCCATTACACTCCTCACCCATCATACCCCGACGCAGATGCTGTTGGACGGGAGGATTAAGGACGGGACAGTGAGCAGTGCCAGAATCACTCGCTGGACCCTCCTCCTCTCCCAAATGACTTTAAAGGTCAAGGGCCTCTGCGAGCCCAGGCTCGCAGCAAATTTAATCTATCCAGGGCAGCCGCATCGATGCTCTGTGGAGGGGGTATGGGACATTAACTTTGGATTTCGGGCAGGGATACACCCCACAGGCCGCGAGATCTACGTTGATGGCTCCAGTTCAGTGTCCGCAGGTACAAGACTCACGGGCTGCGGAGTTTGGGATCCCAAGGCAGGAATTGCCTTGGCTCTTAAACTCCCATGCACCCTGAGCGCCCAGCAGGCGGAACTCTCGGCGGTGATGTATGTGGTCACACACCCCGAGGAATTCCCTACCCCATACACGATTTGCTCGGACAGCATGTTCACTTGCAATTCGCATACAGAGTATCTGGTGATTTGGTCACGCCGGGGGTACACCTCTGCGGATGGGAAGCCCCTTGTGACCAAACCCCTGCTAGAAAAGATCGTGGCTGCAGTGGGAGAAACCGGGGATGTATATATCCATAAGGTAAAGGCCCACTCCAAAACTGAGCCACAGGGGGAAGGTAACCAGCAGGCAGACCTGCTGGCAAGGGAAGGTGCTCGTACAGGTCGCCCATGGGACCCATACGAGGCAGGCAGGATAGCAGCAGCAAGAAGCAAGCCAGGGACACAAGGGAGCGTAGGGGCGGCTGCGGCCCCGGACCTTAAAATAGTCCAGATGCAGGATCCGATCCTGAAGGCTGCCTTGGCTGCTATCAAAAAGGGGGAAAAGGCGGAGGGCCCATACAGTGCTGCAGATATTGCTGTGCGGGAAGGCATGTTGTTTAAAGGGGACACATGGCTAGTGCCGCCACAACACCGGAGGGAATTCCTTCAGCTGGCCCATGAGGGTCCAGGTGCGGGACACCCTGGGCTGGAATCTACCTGGCAACGGGTAGAAAAGGCAGGGTGGTGGCCAGGTCTCCGGGAAGACGTCCACAACTTCTGTGCAGGCTGTCTGGCTTGCGCTGCAAACAACCCAGACCCTCAGAAAAGGAAGGTGTCTATGGGACACGTCAGGCGGGTAGAAGGACCGTGGCAGTCGATACAAATCGACTACATCGGACCCTTACCGGCCGCCCAGGGAGGTTATAAATACTGCCTCGTCCTGGTGGATGTGTTTTCCAAGTGGGTGGAAGCCTTCCCTTGCCGAACAGCTACCGTGGTGGGGACTGCAAAAATCCTGGTGAGGGAGGTGTTCTCTCGGTGGAGGCTACCTCAAATCGTGGAGTCTGACCGGGGAAGCCACTTCACCGGCCAGGTGATGCAGGCCACCCGAAAGATGCTGGGGATAAGAGCCAAATGGCATGTCGCCTACAACCTTCAGTCCTCAGGCCCCGTAGAACGCCTGAACCGGACCCTAAAAGAAAGGCTGCGCAAGGAGACGGGAGACTCACCGAACAAGTGGGTGGAAGTCTTACTGTTGGTCCTCATGGGAATCCGGGCCAGTCAGTCAAAGAGCACAGGGTACTCACCCCATGAGCTGATGACTGGCCAGATCATGAGAACCCCAGTGCATGTGTTGGCGCCGGTTCTCACCGAAGGGCAGCTTTGAGAGGTGAACCGGGACCGCTTCGTCAGGAATCTGTTTGAACAGCTTCAACAGATTCACTGGCAGGCAGCCAACAACATGGGTAAACAGCACCGTGCCAATCGGCTGCTGCTGGAACCCCGTAGTCACCATGATTGGGAGGTGGGCGACCAGGTGATGGTGAGAAGCTTCGCTCGGGTCGGGGTATTTGAACCACTGTATATGGGACCATACAGCATAGTCGACAAGGCTAGCCCTATGGTCTATGCGGTTCGATTGCCTCGCCGGGTGAAGTGGTATCACATTAATCAGTGTAAATTGTTTGACCCCAAAAGAGGTAAAAAAACAGAGGGGACGAGCAAGGGAAGGGAATCAGGCACTGGGGGAAGAACAGGCCCCGGTGGATTTGGAGGCTCCGGAGGAGGCAGCGGGCCCCGAAGCTCTACAGCCAGGGCTGGTTCACTGCTCCTGTAAGGCTATCCCACCACTGAGTAGAGGTTCCGAGCCCACTAACAGAAGTAGGGAGAAAGGCTCTACCATTAGCAAGGTCCAAGGGGAAGCTGAACCTCTCATGGTGGATCAGCTGGGGCTAGCCCAAGAGGTGGAGGAGATAGCATTGCAGCCCATAATGTGGGACTCTGCACCGACAGTAAGGAGGAGTGACAGAGTGCCACAGTCCAGGGCGCCGTGGTCCCCTGTTTACTTAGCTCCCCGCTCCAGACCGAGAAGGCGAAAGACAACAGGGAGGGTGCTCTGTTGCGCTAGCAAGGGTCTCCCACCGATTATCCAGGGCTTTGGAGGGCAGCACAAAACTCATTAAGGGGGACTCTACGAACCCCTCAGCGGAGGGCATCCTGGTCCCCAGGGTACGGTCAGCCGAGTGGTCGACGACGCCTGTACAGTGACAGGATGTAGCCTGGCCATCCGGGGACGGGTGGCAGTGTATATATTTTCCCTTCCTGTTTTGTTACTTTGTGTTGTGTGCATATGTGTTTAGGTAAGGCAGTGACGGTTGTGTACAGCATTTTTGTGTTTGGAACATGTTAAATGGGCCGAGCCTGGAGAGGTCTCTCAAGGCAAGGCCATGTTCTTCTTGCCTTTCAGATGTCAACACCTCCCTACTGAACGTTAGTGATGCTGGTATCGCTAAGGATCTGCACCGGGCACCGAGGGGACACCGAGGATTCCCTGGTTTTCGGATGCTCCGGGGGCAGAGCGCCGACAGTGACCACAGGAGAAGGGACTCTGGCGGCGGATGGCCGGGTCACCTACTCCCACGAGGGGAGATGGCCTGGGTGGTTGGGATCGAACTCCACCAAGTACTCCAACCATAAGGACTTTACCTACGGAGAGGCCTCCATCCCCTGCCCGGAGATCACTGTGGCCACTTCCAGAGTGAGAGTGACAGACTTGACTAAACAGTGGGATAGGGCCGAACCAGTCAGGGAGAGGCGTGGCACTTTAAATGACATTTTCATGGGGTTTAACACCGGGGCATCCGCATGGATAACATGCAGCTGGCCCTCCAGATAAATGGGTTAAAGAATCAGCTGCGCAAAATCCTGGGGGACGAGAATACCGTAGTGGGATCTGCGCTCCACAAAGAGGTGGCAATGACAGTTCACTTAAAGGAGATTATCTCTCAATTGGAGGCACAGGCCAGGGCTGTAACCGCCTTGATTCGGGAGGATAGAAAGGCCTCCGATCAAGCCGCCCAAAATGAGGTGTGCATGCACTATGGGGCCTGGTTGCTGGGAGAGGGACGGAGTAACCTCGAGGATCTGAGACAGGGACAGGTCCCCTCCTGGATCAGCAACCAGCACTTAGCAGCACTGCACCCTTATGATAATATTTTGAGTCCTTGCCAACTTCGTGTAGCGTCGGAAGCCTACCCGGTACCGGTGGACTGTGGAAAGTCAAATCATACCATCATGGGTGTGGTGGTCAGGATGCCCGTGATGGGGGCGTCCCCATGACCAGCACCCCTGTACCAAGTGGAGAATGTGGGAGTCATTCGTGGAGGGGTGCATGTTTGATTCCAAGAGGTCCCACCTTATGTCACAATGTGGGAGCACACGGTGACAGGTACAGACCTCTCGGGTTGTCGGAGCAGGGGAGCACAGATAATCCTGTGCCCCCAGCACTTGAACGCTTTGGCAAGGCCACAATGCAGGTTCAGCACTGCTGGGGCAGAGCCCATCAATTGCACAATGGAGGTAATGGCCCCTAACCACATGCCTCCACAGGTAGCATATGTAGGCGGTGGGACATATTGTGTCACCACAAGTGCCCAACGGTATGAACACGGACCGGGAAGGTGGTGTCCAATACCGTACAGCAGCTTTTGCTTTAAACCCAGGGCAGAGGTTCAAGTGGCACACACCAGAATCACACCCATCCCTGAACCTTCCACGATTCACCTCACGGTACAAAACAACCTCAGCCACCTACAACAATATGTTGCCCAGTTTGGCTATCCCATTGCCCCACTACCTGAGAAACTTACAGCCCTCCTCCAGGCAGTGGATTTGTCTCAAAAACATTTTTACACCATGGAGCAGAAAACTGAAATTCTAGCAGGGGAGATTGCCCAGATTAAACCCCCAGCATGGTGGGATTTGGGGATACGGGCAGACATACCTGCATGGATCCGGGTGGGATCGCATGTCTTAGTAATCGGCCAACTCCTGATTGTAGCTTATCTGCTAGTTACAAGCCGTAAGCTCAGGAGAAAAAGAAAAAGAAAGCAGTTCCTCAGGCTACTACACTCAAGGTGTGCAAACAAAGCTTGACCGCGACACTTAGGCGGTTTTGTTATTCCCAGGGATGACTGCGTTTTCATACATGGCCCCTGGGGAGTTTGCAGGGCAGGTTTCCTTGTTTTACGGTTAAGACTGAAATGAGACTCAATGTGCAATTGCTGCTGTAACCGTAAGTACATATATGTATATTGCTGTCGTATATTGTAACCTGTTGGATTCTGTGTTTTGTACTGCGTTAAAAGGAATTACGATATATATCGACGGGATCAGTTTAGAGTTAAACTGGGGAAAGTTGGGCAAATTGGGAGACCTAGGGTTTTCTCAGCACCCTGAACTTTGACACACTCGAGTGGTGTCTGACTGTGTCAGATAGGGGATTATGTAGGGGAGGACGAAAACCCCCTCATTTTACCCAGAAGAAAAAGGGCTGTGGGATCAGTCTGTGCTGTGAATTGAAACCGATAACAGTTTGACCTTGGCAGAGCAGTGATTGGACGGGGGAGGACACCGGAGGGCCAATGGTGAGAGAGAGTCAGCCTGAAGCATGGGGCTTTCAAGCCAATGGGAGAGCACTTGCTCGAAAACTGTGGGACTGACTCATCGCCATTATCGGACTATTGTCTTCCCCATGTTTACACTATGGAAGGAAATTATGCAGACCTTCAGAAAACTAGGGAACCCAAAACAAACCAAGGGCCTATACAATGGCTACAGGAGGCCAATGCAATCAACACCCACTCAAACCTTGAGTAGGTTAACATCAGTGGAAAAAAACCCGCAATAATCTAAAACTGCTGCATTTTTCAAAATCACAAAGTCCACCAATGAGAAGAATTGACCAGCAGGAGAGGCGGACTGGATAATCTGGCTATAAAAAGGAGTTTCTGACGCAGTGTGTGTATTTTCCTGCCCTCGTCATCCAACAACCACAACCAGCAAGACTCTCGACACTGAAGGAAAACCAGTGTCCGAAGACACCGAAGATAGAAGAAACAAACCGTTAGACTGCAGAAGGCACAGTAGTGAGTATAACCTCTGGTCCCCAGAACTCCCAACTCAGTTAGGCCAGGAAAGGTGGGAGGTTGGGCATTGTACTGCTAAACTTGTGTAAAGATTTTCGTTGTGTCCGTTTAGTGGGATTTAGGGGGATTGTTTTGTTGCTGTTTGTTGAGATACACCTTGTCAAATAAATTGGAAGCCTAAAGTTCCTCTTGGAATCACCTTGTCTCAGTTCTATTGTATTACATCTCCTGATCGTGAGTCTTATGTCAGAACAGTGTAAGGGAAGCTAGGAGCGCCTCGAAAACACTCAACTGTGTGTCACAGGCTAGGGAAGAAGGGGTTAGGAGTGTTTGACACTCACAGGTGCCTCACAGGCTAGGCATAAGCTGTGGGGACGCACGAGTCTCAAAACCCCCTTCATAAGCTGTGGACACAGTCTCTCCAGGGGTGCTCTTGCAGCACTCAGGGTACCTCACAGGCCAGGCATAAGCTGTGAGGGCAGAAGCCCAGAGAGAGACACCCAAGGCACAACAACACTCCCTGAAAACCCCTTACAGAGAGAGAGTGAGAAGGAGCAGCAAAGTATTCGAGGGTCAGTTGTTTTCATTAGAGATTCCAGAGTTAAATAATGTCAATCACAAATGATAATTATACAATATCAATAATAATAATACATATTTCATAAATAGAAAATCATATAATATATTAAATATAAATATAATGGAAATGCTGAAAAAGAAGTCGAAGCGGAGTAACATCGAGAAGGACGTGAGGCTGAGGGTGCCCGCCTTCGATGAGACGGAGCTGCCTGCCCTGCTGGCGAACATCACGGAGAGATACTCCGAGTAACGAAGGTGGTCGTGGAAAGCTCCCACCCCCGCTCCCACCCCCAAAGGAGTAAAACAGGATATGGGCCGAGATCGGGGAGGCTGTGTCATCCACAAGTACCATGGTACGCACTGGGGAAAGGTGCCGTAAGAGGTGGAATGACCTGGTGAGGGTAGCAAGAGTAAATAATGATTTTATTTATGCACCCCCCCATGTGCCATGCACTATGTAAATGTAGGGTCAGTGTCACACGGATGATGTTATTTATCCCAAGATTACGGCGATGTATTTGTGCTTTCAGGCAATGACCAGAGGATCAACCCAGTGTTTTGATGTGTGTGTGTGTGTGTGTGTGTGAACCTATGTGTGTGTGTGTGTGTGTGTGTGAACCTATGTGTGTGTGTGTATGTATGTGTGAGTATGTGTGTGTGTATGTGTGTGAGTATGTGTATGTGTGTGAACCTGTATGTGAGTGTGTGTCATAGAAACATAGAAACATAGAAAATAGGTGTAGGAGTAGGCCATTCGGTCCTTCTAGCCTGCACCACCATTCAATGAGTTCATGGCTGAACATTCAACTTCAGTACCCCATTCCTGCTTTCTCGCCATACCCCTTGATCCCCCTAGTAGTAAGGACCTCATCTAACTCCTTTTTGAATATATTTAGTGAATTGGCCTCAACAACTTTCTGTGGTAGAGAATTCCACAGGTTCACCACTCTCTGAGTGAAGAAGTTCCTCCGCATCTCGGTCCTAATTGGTTTACCCCTTATCCTTAGACTGTGACCTCTGGTTCTGGACTTCCCCAACATTGGGAACATTCTTCCTGCATCTAACCTGTCTAACCCCGTCAGAATTTTAAATGTTTCTATGAGGTCCCCTCTCATTCTTCTGAA
The DNA here is from genome assembly GCF_044704955.1 of Pristiophorus japonicus. Taxonomy (NCBI): domain Eukaryota; kingdom Metazoa; phylum Chordata; class Chondrichthyes; family Pristiophoridae; genus Pristiophorus; species Pristiophorus japonicus. The sequence continues at coordinate 62,200,316 of NC_091992.1, forward strand.
CTCCAGTGAATACAAGCCCAGTTGATCCAGTCTTTCTTGATAGGTCAGTCCCGCCATCCCGGGAATCAGTCTGGTGAACCTTCGCTGCACTCCCTCAATAGCAAGAATGTCCTTCCTCAGGTTAGGAGACCAAAACTGTACACAATACTCCAGGTGTGGCCTCACCAATGCCCTGTACAACTGTAGCAACACCTCCCTGCCCCTGTACTCAAATCCCCTTGCTATGAAGGCCAACATGCCATTTGCTTTCTTAACCGCCTGCTGCACCTGCATGCCAACCTTCAATGACTGATGTACCACGACACACAGGTCTCTTTGCACCTCCCCTTTTCCTAATCTGTCACCATTCAGATAATAGTCTGTCTCTCTATTTTTACCACCAAAGTGGATAACCTCACATTTATCCACATTATACTTCATCTGCCATGCATTTGCCCACTCACCTAACCTATCCAAGTCGCTCTGCAGCCTCACAGCATCCTCCTCGCAGCTCACACTGCCACCCAACTTAGTGTCATCCGCAAATTTGGAGATACTACATTTAACCTGGTCTGTGAACCTATGTGTGTGTGTGTGTGAACTTGTGTGTGTGTGTGAAGCTGTGTGTGTGTGTGTGAGTGAACCTGTATGTGAGTGTGTGTGTGTGAACCTGTGTGTATATGTGACCCTGTGTGTGTGAGTGTGTGTGTGTGTGTGAACATGTGTGTGAGTGTGTGTGTGGGCGTGTGTGTGTGTGCAAATCTGTCTGTGAGTGTGTGTGCGAACCTGTATGTGAGTGTGTGTGTGAACCTGCGTGTGTGTGTGTGTGTGAACTTATGTGTGAGTATGTGTGAACCTGTGTGTGTGTGTGTGTGTGTGAACCTGTGTGTGAGTGTGTGTGAACCTGTATGTGAGTGTGTGTGTGAACCTGTGTGTGAGTGTGTGTGTGAACTTGTGTGTATGTGTGACCCTGTGTGTGTGAGTGTGTGTGTGTGTGTGTGTGTGTGAACCTGTGTGAGTGTGAGTGTGTGTGAGTGTGTGTGTGTGTGTGTGAGTGTGTGTGTGTGAGTGAACCTGTGTGTGTGTGTGTGTGTGAGTGAACCTGTGTGTGTGTGTGAGTGTGAGTGTGTGTGTGAGTGTGTGTGTGAGTGTGTGTGTGTGTTTGTGAGTGAACCTGTGTGTGTGTGTGTGAGTGAACCTGTGTGTGTGTGAGAGTGTGAGTGTGTGTGTGAGTGTGTGTGTGAGTGTGAGTGTGTGTGTGAGTGTGTGTGTGTGAGTGTGTGTGTGAGTGTGTGTGTGTGTGAGTGAACCTGTGTGTGTGTGTGTGTGAGTGAACCTGTGTGTGTGTGAGTGTGAGTGTGTGTATGAGTGTGTGTGTGTGTGTGTGTGAGTGAACCTGTGTGTGTGTGTGTGTGTGAGTGAACCTGTGTGTGTGTGAGTGTGAGTGTGTGTGTGAGTGCGTGTGTGAGTGTGAGTATGTGTGTGAGTATGTGAGTGTATGTGTGTGTGTGACCCTGTGTGTGCGCGATGTTAAATGGATTGAAGATTTTTACTTTAATTTACTTCACTTTCTGCAGAAGAAGACATCTGCAACATCAGCGGATCAGCGGCATACGGGGGGAGGACCCCCTCGCAAGAAACCTTGATCGAGATTGTCGCTGGTCGGCGATAGCAACCATGCCACCACGGACGATGGAGCTGACCCACCCACACGGGATAGTCAGTTCAATACAATCCCCGGTCTGTGTCGCGGTCTTGTAATGTCATGTAATGTAACTGTAACTGTAATGTTGGGCTAATGTAATGTAATGTAAGTTTATTGCACTGTAATGTTGGCCTCATGTGATGTCCTGCAATATCGGGGGCATGTAACGCAATGTATTTTTAAAAAGAGGAAGCTCATGCAGAGCACGGAGTGCAGCAGCATAGAGTGGCATTTGTGAGTTTGGTAAGTGGCCGAGTTTTAAAGGTTATTCTCTTTAAACCATTTGGAGGCTGGAGTAAATTGTTAGTGGCAATTGCCAGCAGCTTCAAAGTAAGTAACAGTTTTATTTAAAGGGGAAAAGTTAAATAGTTGGGATTCTTTCAGGTTTAGGCAGAAAAAAACAAAGTAACTCTCAGTAGGAGGCAATTAGCAGCTAGTTAAAACCAGTTCTGTAAACGACTGAGCATCTGACCTAGAAACAGTTTAAAAAGAGGCAGCTCGTGCAGAGCATGGAGTGCAGCAGCATAGAGTGGCATTCGTGAGTTTGGTAAGTGGGTGAGTTTTAAGGGCAAGTGGAGGTGGCAGGTGCTGTTTTGTTTTGTTTTTCCTACCAGTGCTGACACTAGAGCAGCTGATAAGGAGTGCAAGAGTAGGAGCTGGAGGCCCAGAGACCAGCCCAACCAGCTGCAGACAAAGGTAGAGGGGTGTGAAATTGAGAGGTGACGTCACAGCCAAGCTGGTAAGTGGTTGGCTGTTCGACTGGTAAGTATAACTCTCTTTTAGACTGACTTTTAGATTGGTTTAATTGGCAGCGAACTACTAAGTAGCTGTTTGGTGTTTAAATAAATTTTAGTAAGTAAATTAATTTAAGGGTTAAGTCATGGCAGGAGAACTCGGACCCGTGTCATGCTCTTCCTGTGCTATGTGGGAAATCAGGAACATTTCCAGACCGTATGACGGCACTGGAGCTGTGGATGGACTCACTCTGGAGCATGCGCGATGCTGGGAATGTTGTGTATAGCACATTTAGTGAGTTGGTCACACCGCAGGTAAAGGTTAGGACAGATAGTGAATGAGTGACCAAGAGACAAGGCAAGAGCAGGAAGGTAGTGCAGGAGTCCCCTGCGGTCATCTCCCTCCAAAACAGATATGCCGTTTTGGATACTGTTGGGGGAGATGACTTACCAGGGGAAGGCACCAGCAGCCAGGTTCATGGCACCGTGGGTGGCTCTGCTGCACAGAAGGGTGGGAAAAAGAGTGGGAGAGCTATAGTGATAGGGGACTCTATTGTAAGGGGAATAGATAGGAGTTTCTGCGGCTGCAACCGAGACTCCAGGATGGTATGTTGCCTCCCTGGTGCAAGGGTCAAGGATGTCTCGGAGCGGCTGCAGAGCATTCTGGAGAGGGAGGGTGAACAGCCAGTTGTCGTGGTACATGTAGGTATGAACGATATAGGTAAGAAGTGGGAAGAGGTCCTATAAGCTGAATTTAGGGAACTAGGAGGTAAATTAAAAAGTAGGACCTCAAAGGTAGTAATCTCTGGATTGCTACCAGTGCCACGTGCAAGTCAGAGTAGAGGGAGCAGGATAGTTAGAATAAATACATGGCTTGAGCAGTGGTGCAAGAGGGAGAGATTCAAATTCCTGGGACATTGGAACCAGTTCTGGGGGAAGTGGGACCTGTACAAAAGGAACAGTTTGCACTTGGGCAGGACTGGAACTGATGTCCTGGGGGTAACATTTGCTAATGCAGTTCGGGAGTGTTTAAACTAATATAGCAGGGGGATGGGAACCTATGCAGCGAGACAGGGCAAAGTAATATGGAGTCAGAAACAAATGGTAGAAAGGTAAAAAGCAATAGTGGAAGACCGAGTAAACAAAGGCAAGAAACAAAAAGGGCCACACTACATCATAATTCTAAAAGGACAAAGGGTGTTAAAAAACAAGCCTGAAGGCTTTGTGTTTTAATGCAAAGAGTATCCATAATTAGGTGGATGAATTAACTGTGCAAATAGATGTTAACAGGTATGATGTGATTGGGATTACAGAGACGTGGCTCCAGGATGATCTGGGCTGGGAACTCAACATCCAAGGGTATTCAACATTCAGGAAGGATAGAATAAAAGGAAAAGGAGGTGGGGTAGCATTGCTGGTTAAAGAGGACATTAATGCAATAGTTAGGAAGGACATTAGCTTGAATGATGTGGAATCTATATGGGTAGAGCTACAGAACACCAAAGGGCAAAAAACATTAGTGGGAGTTGTGTACAGACCTCCAAACAGTAGTAGTGATGTTGGGGAGGGCATCAAACAGGAAATTAGGGGTGCATGCAATAAAGGTGAAGCAGTTATCATGGGTGACTTTAATATGCATATAGATTGGGCTAACCAAACTGGAAGCAATACGATGGAGGCGGATTTCCTGGAGTGTATAAGGGATGGTTTTCTCGACCAATATGTCGAGGAGCCAACTAGGGGGGAGGCCACCTTAGACTGGGTGTTGTGTAATGAGAGAGGATTAATTAGCAATCTCGTTGTGCAAGGCCCCTTGGGGAAGAGTGACCATAATATGGTGGAATTCTACATTAGGATGGAGAATGAAACAGTTAATTCAGAGACCACGGTCCAGAACTTAAAGAAGGGTAACTTTGAAGGTATGAGGCGTGAATTGGCTAGGATAGATTGGCGAATGATACTTAAGGGGTTGACAGTGGTTGGACAATGGCAGACATTTAGAGATGGCATGGATGAACTACAACAATTGTACATCCCTGTCTGGCGTAAAAATAAAAAAGGAAAGGTGGCTCAACCGTGGCTATCAAGGGAAATCAGGGATAGTATTAAAGCCAAGGAAGTGGCATACAAATTGGCCAGAAATAGCAGCGAACCCGGGGACTGGAAGAAATTTAGAACTCAGCAGAGGAGGACAAAGGGTTTGATTAGGGCAGGGAAAATAGAGTACGAGAGGAAGCTTGCAGGGAACATTAAGATGGACTGCAAAAGTTTCTATAGATGTGTAAAGAGAAAAAGGTTAGTAAAGACAAATGTAGGTCCCCTGCAGTCAGAATCAGGGGAAGTCATAACGGGGAACAAAGAAATGGCAGACCAATTGAACAAGTACTTTGGTTCGGTGTTCACTAAGGAGGACACAAACAACCTTCCGGATACAAAAGGGGTCAGAGGGTCTAGTAAGAAGGAGGAACTGAGGGAAATTCTTATTCGTCGGGAAATTATGTTGGGGAAATTGATGGGATTGAAGGCCGATAAATCCCCAAGACCTGATGGTCTGCATCCCAGAGTACTTAAGGAGGTGGCCTTGGAAATAGCGGATGCATTGACAGTCATTTTCCAACATTCCATAGACTCTGGATCAGTTCCTATGGAGTGGAGGGTAGCCAATGTAACCCCACTTTTTAAAAAAGAAGGGAGAGAGAAAACAGAGAATTATAGGCCGGTCAGCCTGACATCGGTAGTGGGTAAAATGATAGAATCAATTATTAAGGATGTCATAGTAGCGCATTTGGAAAGAGGTGACATGATAGGTGCAAGTCAGCATGGATTTGTGAAAGGGAAATCATGCTTGACAAATCTTCTGGAATTTTTTGAGGATGTTTCCAGCAGAGTGGACAAGGGAGAACCAGTTGATGTGGTGTATTTAGACTTTCGGAAGGCTTTCGACAAGGTCCCACAAAAGAGATTAATGTGCAAAGTTAAAGCACATGGGATTGGGGGTAGTGTGCTGACATGGTTTGAGAACTGGTTGTCAGACAGGAAGCAAAGAGTCGGAGTAAATGGGTACTTTTCAGAATGGCAGGCAGTGACTAGTGGGGTACCGCAAGGTTCTGTGATGGGGCCCCAGCTGTTTACATTGTACATTAATGATTTAGATGAGGGGATTAAATGTAGTATCTCCAAATTTGCGGATGACATTAAGTTGGGTGGCAGTGTGAGCTGCGAGGAGGATGCTATGAGGCTGCAGAGTGACTTGGATAGGTTAGGTGAGTGGGCAAATGCATGGCAGATGAAGTATAATGTGGATAAATGTGAGGTTATCCACTTTGGTGGTAAAAACAGAGAGAAAGACTATTATCTGAATGGTGACAGATTAGGAAAAGGGGAGGTGCAACAAGACCTGGGTGACATGGTACATCAGTCATTGAAGGTTGGCATGCAGGTACAGCAGGCAGTTAACATAGAAACATAGAAACATAGAAAATAGGTGCAGGAGTAGGCCATTCAGCCCTTCTAGCCTGCACCGCCATTCAATGAGTTCATGGCTGAACATGAAACTTCAGTACCCCATTCCTGCTTTCTCGCCATACCCCTTGATCCCCCGAGTAGTAAGGACTTCATCTAACTCCCTTTTGAATATATTTAGTGAATTGGCCTCAACTACTTTCTGTGGTAGAGAATTCCACAGGTTCACCACTCTCTGGGTGAAGAAGTTTCTCCTCATCTCGGTCCTAAATGGCTTACCCCTTATCCTTAGACTGTGACCCCTGGTTCTGGACTTCCCCAACATTGGGAACATTCTTCCTGCATCTAACCTGTCTAAACCCGTCAGAATTTTAAACGTTTCTATGAGGTCCCCTCTCATTTTTCTGAACTCCAGTGAATACAAGCCCAGTTGATCCAGTCTTTCTTGATAGGTCAGTCCCACCATCCCGGGAATCAGTCTGGTGAATCTTCGCTGCACTCCCTCAATAGCAAGAATGTCCTTCCTCAAGTTAGGAGACCAAAACTGTAAACAATACTCCAGGTGTGGCCTCACCAAGGCCCTGTACAACTGTAGCAACACCTCCCTGCCCCTGTACTCAAATCCCCTCGCTATGAAGGCCAACATGCCATTTGCTTTCTTAACCACCTGCTGTACCTGCATGCCAACCTTCAATGACTGATGTACCATGACACCCAGATCTCATTGCACCTCCCCTTTTCCTAATCTGTCACCATTCAGATAATAGTCTGTCTCTCTGTTTTTACCACCAAAGTGGATAACCTCACATTTATCCACATTATACTTCATCTGCCATGCATTTGCCCACTCACCTAACCTATCCAAGTCACTCTGCAGCCTCATAGCATCCTCCTCGCAGCTCACACTGCCACCCAACTTAATGTCATCCTCAAATTTGGAGATACTACATTTAATCCCCTCGTCTAAATCAATTAAGAAAGCAAATGGCATGTTTGCCTTCATAGCGAGGGGATTTGAGTACAGGGGCAGGGAGGTATTACTACAGTTGTACAGGGCCTTGGTGAGGCCACATCTGGAGTATTGTGTACAATTTTGGTCTCCTAACTTAAGGAAGGACATTGAGGGAGTGCAGCGAAGGTTCTGACTGATTCCCGGGATGGCGGGACTGACATATCAAGAAAGGCTGGATCAACTACGCTTGTATTCACTGGAGTTCAGAAGAATGAGAGGGGATCTCATAGAAACATTTAAAATTCTGACGGGTTTAGACAGGTTAGATGCAGGAAGAATGTTCCCAATGTTGGGGAAGTCCAGAACCAGGGGTCACAGTCTAAGGATAAGGGGTAAGCCATTTAGGACCGAGAGGAGGAGAAACTTCTTCACCCAGAGAGTGGTGAACCTGTGGAATTCTCTACCACAGGAAGTTGTTGAGTCCAATTCACTAAATGTATTCAAAAAGGAGTTAGATGTATTCCTTACTACTAGGGGGATCAAGGGGTATGGCGAGAAAGCAGGAATGGGGTACTGAAGTTACATGTTCAGCCATGAACTCATTGAATGACAATGCAGGCTCGAAGGGCCGAATGGCCTACTCCTGCACCTATTTTCTATGTTTCTATGTTTCTATGTATATATGTATATTGTCTGTCTGCGATATGTGATGCAGTACTGCAGCAGTGATGGACATTTAAGTAAGACCGCGATAAGTCACTATACTATGTGCTCACCTAACCCTGACCCCTCCCCTGGTGCTAAGCATTTTAAATGTTGTTTTGTCCTTCCAGACTCAGAGGATTCAGACCAGACCACACAGAGAGACCAGACGACAGACCCACTGCCTCCACCTCTGGTATCACCCAGCCCTCTTCAGACTTCACCCCTGCCAGAGATGATGAAGAGGAAGAGGAAGAGCCGCTGATCCTGGAGCCAGTGGAGGTGGGGGTGGGGGTAGAGGCGGAGGAGGATACACCAGCTCCATGTGGGCCAGCTGGAACACCCTCCACCACCGAGTCTGTATTCAGGGGATTCCCCCATGCCTCCTCTGATTCTGCGGGACCAAGCGGTGTGCAGCAATGCACCCCCAGTGTTGCAGCGCCTTTGCCGCAGCGACAGAGGTTGGTGCAGGAAAGGTACAGATAGGCATGTACCAGGACATGGTGCGTCTGTCACGGGCCAGCGTCGACATAGGTCGAGAGCTGCTCAAGGCCAAGGCTTCGATAGCGGCAAACATCGGGCTCTATCAGAACGACAGTCGGAGGATATGTCGTGTCTGATCACCGCGATGGAGCGAACCGCTGACTCCGTCGATGCCATGCGACAATCGATGGGATCGGGACATGGCGCAGAATCCCCCCATGCCATAGTAGTCGGGTCGACAGCACCTGAGGGTGGGGATCTGCCAGCAGCTTCCAGCCCTGAAGCCGTGCCTTCCGGATCACGAGCTTCTCCTGAGGCCCCATTTATTGCGCCTACAATGTCTGACCCCCAACAGCAGCAACAGCATTCGGGGCGCACTGCTGCACGACGGCTTGGTACCACCACGAGGAGGTCCGGGCTCAGGGGCAGTGGGAAAGGGAAGGGCAGGAGTAAGAAAGGGGGGGTGAGTCCCAAGGGTGGTGGAGTACACTGTCGAGGTCGTGGTCGAGGACAGTAAAGGGCGCTTTGTTGTCGTCATTTGTTCATTGTTCATTTAAAGTAGTTAAAGTTTGATTTTTTAAAATTTATTTAAAGTTGTTAAAGTTGTTAAAATTGTTAAAGTTGTTACAGTTTTTCAAAGTTATAAGTTTGATGAAGTTTTACAATTGTTCTATGTTTTTACAAAAACGTTTCAATTGAATTTATCCACTCCCTTGTAGTGTCAAACTTTTGGGGTAACATTCATCAGGGTCCAAAAACTCAAATCTCCACATTCAAGCAAAGCGTTCATTTATGAGCTGCTGCCACAACAATTTTGCAGTGGCATATGCTCCGCGTGCCCTTCGCTGTGGTGTTGGCGGGAGGGCAGGGGATGGAGGGGCGGATGCCATTAGGTTCATCTGGAAGCTCCTCCTCCCCCTCATTTTCCTCTTCCTCCTCTGTCTCCTGTACCCTCTCCTCCGGTGCTCCCGCAGTCCCCTGTGGCAATTCCTGTCCCCACATGATTGCTAAATGATGCAACATGCAGCACACCACTGTGAACTGAGCAACCTGCTCAGGGTGATATTGCAGCCTGCCTCCCGAGTGGTCCAAGCATCGAAAGCGCTGCTTCAGCACTCCAATTGTCTTTTCGATAATGTTACGTGTGGCTATATGGCTCTTATTATATCGTTGCTCGGCTTCAGTCTGAGAGTTCCGCAGGGGGTCAAGAGCCAGGTAGCGAGGCCGTACCCTTTGTCCCCCAGCATCCAGCATTGACCTTGTGGCTCAGACTTCAACAGGTCAGGCACAGTGTTCTCCCGCAAGATGTGCGCATCATGGATGCTCCCTGGAAAGTAGGCATTCACTCCCATTATGCGCTGTGTATGGTCACAGACGAGCTGCACGTTGAGGGAGTGGAATCCCTTACAGTTTCGGTACACCTCCACCTCCTGTAATGGTGCTCGCAGGGCAATATGGGTACAGTCAACAGCACCCTGCAGCTTGGGGAAGCTGGCAATGCATGCAAATCCCAAAGCCCTCTCACTCTGTACCTCCCTGGTCATTGGGAAGTTTATAAATCCCATCCAGCGTGCATCCAGTGCTTCGGTTATCTGTCGAATGCACTGATGAGTAGCGTGCTGAGAAATGCAGCAAATGTCCCCAGTTGATGCCTGAAAAGAGCCGCATGCATAAAAGGAAAGTGCCACAGTCACCTTTGTTGTATACGCTGACTATGGATATACTTTGTGCAGTCACTGTGAGATTGTATAAGATGGAGACTTGTTTACCTGATGTAATATCAATCACGTTCACACCGTGTACATACATGCTGGCACCACTAGAGGGTGCAACTGGTGGAGACTGGGGGTTTCCTGCCCTGGTGGAAGGGCCCTGTATAAAAGACCCATGCTTGCACAGCACTCTGGAGTTTGGAATAAAGGACCAAGGTCACTACAGTTCAAGTACAACACACTACCTTGTGGAGTCATTCATAAGTACACTATAGACATAACAACTGACGATGAGAATAAGGACTTTCACGCGATCATGGCTACCTTTGGCACACTAAAAGCCTTTGCAGAGGGTGATGATTGGCACACCTTCATGGAAAGGCTCAAGCAATATTTAATGGTAAACGACCTGGCAGGGGAGACGGACACATTGGCGGAGAAGCGCAAGGCTATACTGCCGACCAGTTATGGGCCCGAGGTCTATTGCCTCGTCAGGGACTTGCTGGCACCCACAAAGGCCAAGGATAAGACATGAACGAATTCGCAACCAACTTAAACCAAAAGAGAGCATCCTCACGGCCAGGCACAGATTCTACACGCACCGCAGACCTGAGGGCCAGGAGATTGCAGAATATGCTGCCGACCTCAGGAGACTTGTGGCACCGTGTGATTTTGGCACGCACCTCAATGAAGCATTGCGAGACATCTTCATTATAGGAATTGGCCACGAGAGCCTCCTTCACAAGCTACAATGTGCCAACACCACAGTCAACCTGCAGAAGGCCATCAACATCAGTCAGGCGTTCATGACCTCGACCTGCAGCACCAAGCAAATCATTCATCCTGTGGACTCAAACCCGGCAAGTACTGTACACAGAATGGTGCCTTTCACAGGCATAACTGTAGAACGTAGCTCTGCCCAGGGCAGAGAGCACAGACCTCAGGGTTCCAGAACTCAGAGTCCGCCAAGCGGTGTTAATCGAGTAGCACCATGCTGGCATTGTGGAGGAAACCATAGGGCTCACCAGTGTCGGTTTGCAGAGTACGTATGCAAAGCCTGTAACACGAAGGGCCATCTCCAGCGCATCTGTAAAATAAATACGACTCACCGTCGAGCAGAGTTGTTGGTAGATGACTTTGAATCCAGCGGGGAGTATGATGATTTGGCCAGCGAGGCAACTCAGCCCCAAGAAGAAGTGTATGGAGTGTATACCTGCACCACCGATTGTCCTCTAGTGAAGATGGCAGTCGAGATAAACGGCGGTCCAGTCTTCATGGAAGTGGACACAGGAGCGAGCCAGTCAGTGAGGAGCCAGGATGCCTTCGAGAGGCTGTGGAATGAAAAACGATCCAAGCTGGTTTCAGTACAGGAAAAGTTGCGCACCTACACCAAGGAGCTGATCCCAGTCCTTGGTAGTGTGGATGTAAGTGTAATCCATAATGGCATGGTGCACAAGTTACCTCTGTGGATTGTTGCAGGTGATGGTCCAACGCTACTCGGAAGAAGGTGGATGGGGAAGATCCAGTGGAAATGGGAAGACCTCTTCACTCCAGCAATTGATCTCCCCCGTGCTCAGAGGCAGAGCAAAACCTCACCTTCGCTTGGGCCAGGCACCAGAGAACAGACCAGTGCAGCACCTGAGACACCGACCGTCCATCACGACTGCGTGGCAATAATCCGACCGGAACGACCTAAAAGTACCTTCCCGGCTCCAGTGGCAGGACTCCTGGGGAGGAAGATCGAATTCACAGGCACTCTTCCAGTGCTTGTTGCAGAATCGCGGGAGGGAAGGATCAAGGCAGTCGACCTCGAGGACAGAGACAAGATGGCATTCCTGCTGCAGCAAGGAGCAGCGTGGCTGAAAAAAAGATGGCCACAGCAATACCACGAGGTGCAACGCTGAGGGACCAACACATGGTGTCTAACAAAGGATTTGATTGGGGTAAAGCCAGCAGGGTTCTCTGAAAGGAGACCTGCAACCAACTGAACTTAAAGAGACATTGTATGCATGGCAATCAATGTAACGAACCGATGAAGATTGTGGAACATAGTAATATAGAAATGTAGAAAATAGGCCATTCGGCCCTTCGAGCCTGCACCACCATTGAATAAGATCATGGCTGATCATTCCCTCAGTACCCATTTCCTGCTTTCTCTCTATACCCTTTGATCCCCTTAGCCGTAAGGGCCATATCTAACTCCCTGTTGAATATATCCAATGGACTGGCATCAACAACTCTTTGCGGCAGGGAATTCCACAGATTAACAACTCTCTGAGTGAAGAAGTATCTCCTCATCTCAGTACTAAATGGCCTACTCCTTATCCTAAGACTATGTCCCCTGGTTCTGGACTTCCCCAACATCGGGAACATTCTTCCCGCATCAAACCTGTCCAGTGCCATCAGAATCTTATACGTTTCTATGAGATCCCCACTCATCCTTCTAAACTCCAGTGACTAAAGGCTCAGTTGATCCAGTCTCTTCTCATATGACAGTCCAGCCATCCCTTGAATTAGTCTGGTGAACCTTCGCTGCACTCCCTCAATAGCAAGAACGTCCTTCCTCAGATTAGGAGACCAAAACTGAACACAATATTCCAGGTGAGGCCTCACTAAGGCCTTGTACAACTGCAGTAAGATCTCCCTGCTCCTATACTCAAATCCCCTAGCTATGAAGGCCAACATATCATTTGCCTTCTTCACCGCCTGCTGTACCTGCATGCCAACTTTCAGTGACTGTTGAACCATGACACCCAGGTGTAGTTGCACCTCCCCTTTTCCTAATCTGCCGCCATTCAGATAATATTCTGCCTTTGTGTTTTTGCCCCCAAAATGAATAACTTCACATTTATCCACATTATACTGCATCTACCATGCATTTGCCCACTCACCTAACCTGTCCAATTCATCCTGCAGCCTCTTAGCGTCCTCCTCACAGCTCACACCACCACCCAGTTTAGTGTCATCTGCAAACTTGGAGATATTACACTCAATTCCTTCATCCAAATCGTTAATGTATATTGTAAAGAGCTGGGGTCCCAGCACTGAGCCCTGCGGCACCCCACTAGCCACTGCCTGCCATTCTGAGAAGGACCCGTTTAACCCGACTCTCTGCTTCCTGTATGCCAAACAGTTCTCTATCCACGTGAGTACATTACCCCCAATACCATGTGCTTTAATTTTGCACACCAATCTCGTGTGGGACCTTGTCAAAAGCCTTTTGAAAGTCCAAATGCACCACATCCACTGGTTCTCCCTTGTCCACTCTGCTAGTTACATCCTCAAAAAATTCCAGAAGATTCGTCAAGCATGATTTCCCTTTTCTAAATCCATGCTGACTTGGACCGATCCTGTCACTGCTTTCCAAATGCGCTCCCATTTCATCCTTAGTGATTGATTCCAACATTTACCCCACTACTGATGTCAGGCTAACCCGTTTTCTCGCTTCCTCTTTTTTTAAAAAGTGGTGTTACATTAGCTACCCTCCAGTCCATAGGAACTGATCCTAAGTTGATAGACTGTTGGAAAATTATCATCAATGCATCCACTATTTCTAGGGCCACTTCCTTAAGTACTCTGGGATGCAGACTATCAGGCCCCGGGGATTTATTGGCCTTCAATCCCATCAATTTCCCAAACACAATTTCCCGCCTAATAAGGATGTCCTTCAGTTCCACCTTCTCACTAGACCCACTGTCCCCTAGTACATTCGGAAGATTATTTGTGTCTTCCTTCATGAAGACAGAACCAAAGTATTTGTTCAATTGGTCTGCCAAAAGTCAGGTTTGTTACTTTTTCTGGCCAATTTATATGCCTCTTCCTTGGTTTTAACACTATCCTTAATTCCCCTTGTTACTGACGGTTGAGCCACCTTCCCCATTTTATTTTTTACTCCAGACAGGGATGTACAATTGCTGAAGTTCATCCATGTGATCTTTAAATGTTTGCCATTGCTTATCCACCGTCAACCCTTTAAGTATTCTTCGCCAGTCTATTCTCGCCAATTCACGCCTCATACCGTCGAAGTTACCTTTCCTTAAGTTCAGGACCCTAGTTTCTGAATTAACTGTGTCACTCTCCATCTTAATAAAGAATGCTACCATATTATGGTCACTCTTCCCCAAGGGGTCTCACACAACAAGATTGCTAATTAATCCCTTCTCATTACACATCACCCAGTCTAGGATGGCCAACTCTCTAGTTGGTTGCTCGACATATTGTTCTAGATAACCATCCCTAATACACTCCAGGAAATCCTCCTCCACCGCATTGCTACCAGTTTGGTTAGCCCAATCAATATGTAGATTAAAGTCGACCATGATAACTGCTGTACCTTTATTGCACACATCCCTTATTTCTTGTTTGGCTGTCCCCAACCTCACTACTACTGTTTGGTGGTCTGTACACAACTCCCACTAGCTTTTTCTGCCCTTCGGTATTCCGCAGCTCCACCCATACCGATTCCACATCATTCAGGCTAATGTCCCTCCTTACTATTGCATTAATTTCCTCTTTAACCAGCAACACCACCTCTCTGCCTATCCTTCCTAAATGTTGAATACCCCTGGGTGTTGAGTTCCCAGCCTTGGCCACCCTGGAGCCATGACCAATTACATCATATCCGTTAACTGCTGCCTGCGCAGTTAATTCGTCCACCTTATTCCGAATACTCCTCGCATTGAGGCACAGAGCCTTCAGGCTTGTCTTTTTCACACACTTTGCCCCTTTAGAATTTTGCTGTAATGTGTCCCTTTTTGTTTTTTGCCTTGGGTTTCTCTGCCCTCCACTTTTACTATTCTTTCTATCTTTTGCTTCTGCCTCCATTTTATTTCCCTCTGTCTCCCTGCATAGGTTCCCATCCCCCTGCCGTATTAATTTAACTCCTCCCCAAAAGCACTAGCAAACACTCCTCCTTGGACATTGGTTCCGGTCCTGCCCAGGTGCAGACCGTCTGGTTTGTACTGGTCCCACCTCCCCCAATACCGGTTCCAATGTCCCAGGTATTTGAATCCCTCCCTTTTTCACCACTCCTCAAGCTACGTATTCATCTGAGCTATCCTGCGATTCCTACTCTGACTAGCACGTGACACAGGTAGCAATCCTGAGATTACTACTTTTGAGGTCCTACTTTTTAATTTAGCTCCTAGCTCCCTAAGTTCGTCTCGTAGGACCTCATCCCATTTTTTACCTATATCATTGGTTCCTATATGCACCACGACAACTTGCTGTTCACCCTCCCTTTTCAGAATGTCCTGCACCCGCTCCGAGACATCCTTGACCCTTGCACCAGCAAGGCAACTACCATCCTGGAGTCTTGGTTGCGGCTGCAGAAACGTCTATCTATTCCCCTTACAATCGAATCTCCTATCACTATAGCTCTCCCACTCTTTTTCCGGCCTCCTGTGCAGCAGAGCCACCCACGGTGCCATGAACTTGGCTGCTGCTGCCCTCCCCTGATGATTCATCCCCCTCAACAGTACCCAAAGCGGTGTATCTGTTTTGCAGGGGGATGACCGCAGGGGACTCCTGCACTACCTTCCTTGCACTGCTCTTCCTGTTGGTCACCCATTCCCTATCTGGCTGTGTACCCTTTACCTGCGGTAAGACCAACTCGCTATACGTGCTATTCACGTCATTCTCAGCATCGTGCATGCTCCAGAGTAAATCCACCCGCAGCTCCAGTGCCGCAATGTGGTCCGTCAGGAGCTGGAGGCGGATGCACTTCCCGCACACGTAGTCGTCAGGGACACCGGAAGCGTCCCTGACTTCCCACATAGCACAGGAGGAGCATAATACGTGTCCGAGCTGTCCTACCATGACTTAACCCTTAGATACACTTAAATTGGCAACAACAATGCTAAATGTTACTTACTGATATAGAAAATAAAAAGAAAAACTATTTGCTAATCATCAGCCAATCACTTACCCCCTTGGCTATGTCGTCACCTTTTGATTTCTTTCCACTTCTTTTTTGCCTTCTCTCCCTGCTGCAGCTGCACCAGCTGGGCCTTTATAGGCCTCTCGACGCTCCCCGGACTGCCCGAACTCCTCCGACTGCCGCCTCACTGATGTGCTGGGCCTTTATAGGACTCTTGACACTCCCCGGACTGCCCGAACTCCTCCGACTCCGACTGAACAGAATGTTATTGCGAGATGTCGGCACTGTAAAGAACAGAATGTTGTTGCAAGAAGTCGGTACCAGTCCTAATGTAAACAACCAAATGTTGTTGCGTGATGTCGGGAATAGAGTGTCCCCAAGAGCAGCAAGCGAGCAAATTCGGGAGAGTAAGGGCACTGAGCCTGATACCCTGCCCCAGGTCTATCCCACGCTGAAGGCACCCGATGGCACTATTCACCACGGACCTGGAAATGAAAACGGCGCCAATACGCGCAGTCGGCCGCCGTTGCCCACCACGCGGGTGGAGATGGCGCAGCCCCCAGACCCAGTCGCTATCTCGGCCATGTCCGGGAGCAAAAGGTCAGAACCAATGAGTTTCCCAAACGGGACCTGGAACAGCCAGGTTCCCAACACCGTTGGAGAGCAGGCAGAAGAATCTGCAGCCCTCAAAGGAGGACAGGGAGGTTGCACTCATCTGTGGCTCTGCCCACCACTAGGCAACGGCAAAGGCCCTGAGTCCTGGCTAGGTGAGCGAACCAAGCCCACCCCGCTAGCAGGGGGCGCAGCATCACCATCAGATGACTAGGACCCCGTCCGGTTGCTCTGGAACCTGTGTCCTCGCATACCTGTACTGCTACCTCAGTACTGACCATGATTGAAACATGAATGCAATCTACCCAATCCTGGCGCACGACCGTAAAACGTAACAAATGTAAGTCACTGAACCAAGGTATCACGATACAAACTGAAAAAAAATGTTTTTTCTCCCTTTCTTTCTACTTGCACTGTGTCTGATGAGGACAGAGAGAGCCAAGCCAAAGCACAGCCAAGGTGCAAGGGCTATTGGCATTTAAGTCTGGGGAGAGCTAAGCCAGAGCACATAGTGCAAAGGTAATTGGCACAAAGGTCTTGGGGGAGAGTGATGTTATATATGCAGACTATGGATGTACTCTATGTGTAGTCACTGTGAGATTGTATAAGATGGAGACTTGTTTACCTGATGTACTTTCAATAAGGTTCACACCGTGTACCTACATGCTGGCACCACTAGAGGGTGCAACTTATGGAGACTGGGGGTTTCCTGCCCTGGTGGCAGGACCCGGTATAAAAGGCTGCACACCATGCTAGCGCAGCTCCCTGGAGTTCGGAATAAAGGACCAAGGTCACTACAGTAAGTACAGTAAGTGATCAAGTACAACACATTGCCTTGTGGAGTTATTCATATGCACACTATAGACATAGCAACCTTCACCTCGACCGAGAGTGCAGTAATGTTGGTGGTACTGGGCTGCAGGTCTGCCGTAATGAGCTGGCACATCTCATTGATCATCTCTTTTCAGAAGCGCAGCCTTCGAACGCACTGTCGATCAGTCAGATCCAAGTATGAGCGCTTCTCCCTGAAAATCCTTTGGGGGTAAGGCCTCCTCCTCCTCATCAGTCTGCAACCTCCTCCATTACCCTGATAACTCTGCTCAATAAACCGTTTCCCATCTGGATCCTGCATTAGACAGGTAGTCAGCAATACAGGCTGAGGTAGTACGGGCCCCATTCTTTCTAAATCTCCAGAATCTCCTCAAATATCCTGATATAAACTCGAATGATTTTTCAATGAAAATAATATAAACTCAAATGCCTTCTATTTTCATTATGATAAGCAGTTCCTTGAAACCGAGGAAGGCTTGCTTCCATGTCAAAAGTGAGTTCTCAGGTGACTGAACAGTTCAATACGGGAATTACAGTCTCTGTCACAGCTGTTTACACTGTACATTAATGATTTAGATGAGGGGATTAAATGTAGTATCTCCAAATTTGCGGATGACACTAAGTTGGGTGGCAGTGTGAGCTGCGAGGAGGATGCTGTGAGGCTGCAGAGCGACTTGGATAGGTTCGGTGAGTGGGCAAATGCATGGCAGATGAAGTATAATGTGGATAAATGTGAGGTTATCCACTTTGGTGGTAAAAACAGAGAGACAGACTATTATCTGAATGGTGACAGATTAGGAAAAGGGGAGGTGCAAAGAGACCTGGGTGTCATGGTACATCAGTCATTGAAGGTTGGCATGCAGGTGCAGCAGGCGGTTAAGAAAGCAAATGGCATGTTGGCCTTCATAGCAAGGGGATTTGAGTACAGGGGCAGGGAGGTGTTGCTACAGTTGTACAGGGCATTGGTGAGGCCACACCTGGAGTATTGTGTACAGTTTTGGTCTCCTAACCTGAGGAAGGACATTCTTGCTATTGAGGGAGTGCAGCGAAGGTTCACCAGACTGATTCCCGGGATGGCGGGACTGACCTATCAAGAAAGACTGGATCAACTGGGCTTGTATTCACTGGAGTTCAGAAGAATGAGAGGGGACCTCATAGAAACATTTAAAATTCTGACGGGGTTAGACAGGTTAGATGCAGGAAGAATGTTCCCAATGTTGGGGAAGTCCAGAACCAGAGGTCACAGTCTAAGGATAAGGGGTAAGCCATTTAGGACCGAGATGCGGAGGAACTTCTTCACCCAGAGAGTGGTGAACCTGTGGAATTCTCTACCACAGAAAGTTGTTGAGGCCAATTCACTAAATATATTCAAAAAGGAGTTAGATGAGGTCCTTACTACTAGGGGGATCAAGGGGTATGGCGAGAAAGCAGGAATGGGGTACTGAAGTTGAATGTTCAGCCATGAACTCATTGAATGGCGGTGCAGGCTAGAAGGGCCGAATGGCCTACTCCTGCACCTATTTTCTATGTTTCTATGTTTCTATGTTTCTATGGGACAGACAGTCATTGAGGGAAAGGGAGGGTGGGACTGGTTTGCCGCATGCTCCTTCCGCTGCCTGCGCTTGGTTTCTGCATGCTCTCGGCGACGAGACTCGAGGTGCTCAGCGCCCTCCAGGATGCTCTTCCTCCACTTTGGCCAGGGATTCCCAGGTGTCGATGGGGATTTGCACTTTATCAAGGAGGCTTTGAGGATGTCCTTGAACATCTATTAGGGGTAACTGGCAACATGGCCTCGCCCCTCCCTATCTCTATATACTCCTCCAGCCCTCTGCATTGCTCCAGTTCTGGCCTTTGTACATCCCTCACTTGGTTTTCCCCAGCATTAGTGGCCACGCCTTCAGCTGTCTCAGCCCTCGGCTCTGGAATTCCGTGTCTAAACTTCTCTGCCTCTCTACCTTTCTCTCCTTGAAGACAATCCTTAAAATCTACCTCTGTGATCTAACTTTTGGTCACCAGTCGAAAGGTTGCCTTCTTTGACTTGGTGTCAATTTTTGGCTGATTCTGCTCCTGTGAAGTGCCATGGATGCTTTACTACGTTAAAGGCATTATATAAATGGGTTGCTATTGTTTTTCACCATAAACTGCCATGTTCGGGAATCAGCATAACTCCAGGTTAAACGCTTAAGGCAGGATTTTCGGCTCCTCTGCCCTCCGTTTTTGGCCCCAGAGCAGCGGCAATGGCGGCGGTCGTGTGTTTTGGCCAGACGATCAGCTTCCAGCATTATTAAGGAAGCAGTAGTGGGACATTTGGAAAAGCATAATTCAATCAAGCAGAGTGAGTGTGGTTTTATGAAAAGGAAATTTGCTGAAGGTCTTTGAGGATGTCACGAGCAGGGTGGATGAGGGGGAACCAGTGGATGTGGTGTATTTGGATTTCCAGAATATGCATAAAAGGCTACTGCATAAGATAAAAGTTCATGGGGTTGGGGGTAATATATTAGCATGGAGTGTAATGTAGCCAAGTTTGCTGATGATACAAAGATGGGTGGGAAAGCAAAGGGGGAGGAGGACACAAAAAATCTGCAAAGGACATAGATAGGCTAAGTGAGTGGGCAAACATTTGACAGATGGAGTATAATGTGGGAAAATGTGAGGTTATCCACTTTTGCAGAAAAAATTGAAAATTGCAAAGTGCTGCAGTACAGAGGGACCTGGGGGTCCCTGTGCATGAAACACAAAAAGTTAGTATGCAGGTACAACAAGTGATCAGGAAGGCAAATGGAATGTTGGCCTTTATTGCAAGTGGGATAGAGTATAAAAGTAGGGAAGTCCTTCTACAACTGTACAGGGTATTGGTGAGGCCACACCTGGAGTACTGCATACAGTTTTGGTCTCCGTATTTAAGGAAGGATATACCTGCATTGGAGGCTGTTCAGAGAAGGTTCACAAGGTTGATTCCGGAGATGAGGGGGTTGACTTATGAGGAAAGGTTGAGTAGGTTAGGCCTCTACTCATTGGAGTTCAGAAGAATGGCAGGTGATCTTATTGAAACTTAGAAGATAATGAAGGGGCTTGACAAGGTGGATGCAGAGAGGATATTTCCACTGATAGGGGAAACTAAAACTATAGGGCATAGTCTTAGAATAAGGGGCCACCCATTTAAAACTGAGATGAGGAGGAATTTCTTCTCTCAGAGGGTTGTAAATCTGTGGAATTCTCTGCCCCAGAGAGCTGTGGAGGCTGGGTCATTGAATATATTTAAGGTGGAGGTAGACAGATTTTTGAGCGATAAGGGAGTCAAGGGTTATGGGGAGCGGGCAGGGAAGTGGAGCTGAGTCCATGATCGGATCAGCCATGATCTTATTGAATGGGGGAGCAGGCTCGAGGGGCCAGGTGGCCGACTCCTGCTCCTATTTCTTATGTACAGCCCCGAAAACAGAAAAGCCAAAAATCCAGCCCTAAAGAAACCCAACATATCCTGCGGTAGTTTCAGTCCCCTAATTCTCAGCCTTCCTTTAGTGAAGAAACTACAGATATTCAGATTTAAAAAGTGCCAAATGTAAGTCACTCCCTGAGCTGTGGCCTTGACCTCTTAATCGCCCCTCCCCCACCCCTCCCCCTCCCCCACCGTCACTCCTCCCCCTCCTCCACCCGCCACTCCTCCCCCTCCCCCACCCTGCCACTCCTCCCCCTCCCCCACCCCGCCACTCCTCCCCCTCCCCCACCGTGCCACTCCTTCCCCTCCCTCATCCCACCACTCCCCCTCCCGCTCCCCCACCGTGCCACTCCGCCCCCTCTCTCACCCCACCCCTCCCCCTCCCCCACCCCGCCACTCCTCCCCCTCCCCCACCCCGCCACTCCTCCCCCTCCCCCAACCCCGCTACTCCTTCCCCCTCCCCCACCCCCGTTCCTGTGAGGGATTCTTTGTCTCTCATGATCCGTGATCGGTTTTGAGCATGGGTTTGTCCGAGATCTGCCCATGGTGGCACCTGTAACCACCTGTAGATGAGGGGCCCTCACCAACTCCGACAGTGTCAGGACTGGGGGGCACAGCCCCGGCACAATTGCATCCTGGAGGAGGTGCGGCTCAGCAATCTCACTGAAGCGTGTTTAACCAGGCCTGGTACACCCTGACTATTGGGCTGTCTGCATGTATTGTTGGATTAGGTTACCCAAGATAGTGAGAGGAATGCTAATCGATCCAGCCTATTTTAGCTCATACTGCATGGTAGAATCCTTAGATGTGACCAGCTTTATAGGAACTGGATCATGGCCTGACTTTGAGTGGAGTGTGCATTCATGCCAATGTTTCCGAAGGCCATATAATGTTTCTCCATTCACAATACTGCAGTGTTCTGCACAATGAATACAATTGTACAGCTGTGTGGTATGTTGGAGTTAGCTATACACAAGAGACATGACCTTGATGGAAGATTTCAACAAAGTTTAATAAAAATGTAAACTTTATATTCATTTAATACATACAGAGCAGTCATTAACCATCACTTAACACTGAAGCTGCAGTATTGTCTTCCAGGACAGGAGCAGGGAGTATGGGAGGGAGGCCTGTGTAGCAGGGGACAAGTCTGACTGTGGCAACTACAGAGGAATCTCCCTGTTATCAGCCCCTAGGAAAGTTGTCGCTAGAGTCCTCCTCAACCGTCTTCTCCCTGTGGCTGAGGAGCTCCTCCCAGAGTCACAGTGCGGATTTTGTCCCCCTATGGGGCACAACGGACATGATATTTGCAGTGCGACAGCTGCAGGAAAAATGCAGGGAACAGCACCAGCCCTTATAAATAGCCTTCTTCGACCTTACAAAGGCCTTTGACACTATCGATCGCAGGGTCCTTGGAGCATCCGCCTCCGTTTCGGAGGCCCCCAAAAGTTCGTAAACATCCTATGCCTGCTCCACGATGACATGCAGGCAGTAATTCTTACCAACGGACTCATCACAGCCCCAATCCACATCCGGACTGAAGTCAAGCAGGGCTGCGTCATCGCCCTAACCCTCTTCTCAATCTTCCTCGGTGCCATACTTCACCTCACAGTCAACAAGCTCCCTGCTAAATGAGAAAGAATGCTGCAAGCCGTGACGTTTGCACAGTAGCAATGTAAGATCAGACCTATCGAGGCAAGGCCTGTCACACTGCCAAGGCGACTCGAAACCTGGCTCTGCCCCAACGTCAGACTGGCAATGTAAACGTTGTCACACTGCTCTTGTGAAAAATCTCCTCCAAGTTGCATTTTATGCCAGTTTAACTCTTGAGGGGCAGGGACGTTGAAGCAGCTCACTTCCAAAGAAGCAGAATGTATATGTGCATGTGAGTGGCTTGACTCTGCACAATGTGGGTGTGGATTCTGATCTGTAAACACCTGGCTCCATGTTGCTGGATGTTATTGCAGAGTGCCACACTCAAGTGGCAGTTCAAGTGCACAGCGGGGCTTGAACACCTCACTTCCTGAGAGTGTCACTAATTGAGCCAAGCTGACACTCTCGCTCTGGGTCAGAAATTTGTGACTTTGAGACCCAGGTCAGGGTTTGAGCTACTCGAGCCCACCAACCACTGTGGGGGCCGAGATGGAGATTACAATTCCCACAGCAATATTTCCAAGGCACGAAGATCAGGAAGTACCTCTGGTGTCCTGGCCAACATTAACCAATATTACCAAGCAGTACGTTTAACTCATCTCACTGCTGTTTGTGGGATGTCACTGGTTCAACAAAAGTAGAACAATTTGTGAACTACTGTCCAAACTTACACTGCACACCTTGGACTTGGTGGGGGGACAGCTCAGATTCACCAGAGTGATACCAGGTTAAATTATGAGAACAACAACAACAACAACGTATTTATATAGTGCCTTTAATGTAGTAAAACGTCCCAAGGCACTTCACAGGAATGTTATAAGACAAAACAGATAAATTTGACACCGAGCCACAGAAGAAGAAATTACGGCAGATGACCAAAAGCTGGGTCAAAGAGGTAGGTTTTAAGGAGCGTCTTGAAGGAGGAAAGAGAGGTGGAGAGGCGGAGAGATTTAGAGAAGGAGTTCCAGAGCTTGGGGCCCAGGCAACAGAAGGCACGGCCACCGATGGTTGAGTGATTATAATCAGGGATGCTCAAGAGGGCAGAATTTGAGGAATGCAGACATTTCAGGGGGGTTTGTGGTGCTGGAGGAGATTACAGAGATAGGGAGGGTCAAGGACATAGTGGGATTTGAAAGCAAGGATGAGAATTTTGAAATCGAGGCCTTGCTTAATCTAGAGCCAATGTAGGTCGGCAAGCACAGGGGTTGATGGGTGAGCAGGACTTGGTGCGAGTTAGGACACGGAGAGCGAGCACAGGGGGTGATGGGTGACGGGACTTGGTGCAAGTTAGGACATGGGCAATGAACACAGTGGGTGATGGGTGAGAGGGACTGGGTGCGAGTTAGTACACGGGACAGCGAGTACAGGGGGTGATAGGTGAGAGGGACTCGATGCGAGTTAGTACACGGGACAGCGAGCACAGGGGGTGATGGGTGAGCGGGACTTGGTGCGAGTTAGGACACAGGCAGTGAGCACAGTGGGTGATGGGTGAGAGGGACTGGGTGCGAGTGAGGACACTGGCAGCGAGCACAGCGGGTGATGGGTGAGCGAACTTGGTGCAAGTTAGGACTTGGGGGCAGTGAGCACAGGGGGAGATGGATGAGTGGGACTTGGTGCGAGTTAGGACATGGGTAAACGAGCACAGACAGTGATGGGTGAACGGGACTTGGTGCGAGTTAGGACACGGGCTGTCGAGTTTTGAATGAGCAGCCAGGTTCTCCTTCCTCAATTTAAACTGGCCCCCTCTACCCCTCCAGCTCAATTCAAACTTGTGTTCTTCGTTCACCCCTCATTCAAGCTGGCACTCCTTTATCCCCCATCCTCTTCAATGTTATACTCTTCTCTCCTCCAATCCAGTTGAAGACACCAGATCCAGCCTCCTCCCCTCCAGCTAATGCTGGCACTCTGTTCTTCTACCACCCCAATGCGTTGCTCCCAGATTCTGACCTCTTCCTTTTCCCTCCATTGTCATCCATTATCCTGACCCCTTTCATCTCCTCTTCAATGCTTCACTTCCCCCCCCTTCATTTCCTCCACCCCTCCTCCTTAACGCTATTCGTCTTCCCCTTCCCTCAGTTTCACTCCTGCTTTAGTCTAACTGCTAATGGACTGGACCTGACGTCCTCTGCCATGCCGACCATCTTCAGCTGTTTGATCAACGGTCTTTCCTATATCTTAAGGTCAAAGGTCGGGTTTTTTCAGACAATCCCATGGTGTTCCAATCCATTCAGAGGATCAGATGGCTCAGTGGGAAGCACTCTCGCCTCTGAGTCAGTAGGTCGTGGGTTCATAGTCCCACACCAGGGACTTGAGCATAAGATCCAGGCTGGCACTTCAGTGTAGTGCTGAGGGAGTGCTGCACTGCCGGAGGTGCCATCTTTCAGATTAAACATGAAACTCTCAGGTAAATGTAAACGATCTTCTGGCACTATTTCAAAGGCAGTTGGGAGAGTCCTGTCCAATGTTTACACCTCATCCAACAATTTTAAAACATTATCTGCTCATTCTCACATTGCTGTTTGTGGGACCTCGCTGTGCACAAATTGGCGCCTGCAATTCCTACATTACAACAATGCTCCCACTAAGCCACGCTGCACTCCGGAGCCCTCAGACTGCCGGCTCACCGACTGTTGAACGGGAAAAACCGTGCATCACGGTATTTGAATGGGCCATGCAGCCAAAAATACATTTAAGAGAGCATTGCATTCCAACAGTAACTACACTACACAGAAGTACTTCATTGGTGGTGAACTTCATTTGCTATATAAGTACAAGTTTTTTCCATTTTCTTTATTGACAACTATTCCAATAATGTAGCAGCAGAAGCAGGGCGACATCCAGGTGGAGTGGCAAGAAATATTTGTACCACTAAAGTGAGAGGTGGTATGAGAGGCCCAGCCAGCTCATCTTCACCTGCACTGGCAGCATCATCATCGACTCCCCCTAATTTCCCCATTTACTGGTAGGGACAGGTATGGGTACAGTACTGGTGGTGATAGAGAATTCAAACTGGCTTCATTTAGACAGGCTGTGAAAATTCACAGACAATAAGTCAAGGCTGCTACATGCAGTTCGGCATGTTGCATTAACTCATCAATCAACTTGACATTTTCGGACCTTGGGTAGCGAGCCAATAAAACGTTAAAAGACTTTCAATTGAGCCAATAAGGTCAAAGAAGGTGAGTTATTTTCTGTAAATTGATCCAGGCATACATACAGCCATTTTGACCATGTGTCTCAGTAAGAACAAAGACCTGGCTTGAAGCCAAGAAGTTTGTTGCTCTCTGCCGAGATTAAAAAGTTAAAACTACCATCGGAGTTCGTATTTCATTGGAAATTAAGAGATCTAACAATTTTGGTGCTGCGAACAGGATCGCTGAGGAAAGAAACTGAATTTTGGACATCGGACCTATATATAGAGGTAAGGACTCCTCTTTTTCAAAAAAAGTCCTCGGCCAAAAGTCTAAATTCGCCTCTCCTTCTACGCGATTCCGAAAGCCTCCGGTTTGCGAACCCTCCGGTTGGTAGTCGGCTCGAGGTCCCATAGACATCTAAACTTCGGCGGTGTATTAGTTAATTAATCACCGACCTATTGATCGGCTAGCAGGCCTACGACTCGAGACCCCAGTAAAGAACCCTAGTAAAGAAATGGCAGCAGGAGAAAAGGGAAAAGAATTGCCTACAACTGTTAAAGGTGGGCAGGCACCACCTCAAGTTTTGCTAGATTTAATTCTCGAACAGTTGAAAGAATACATAGAGCAACAATTCAACTTATCTAAAACCTGTATTAAGATCGAACAAAAGTACGGAACCTCCAAAGGACAATGGACCTTGGACAAGATTAAAAGGGTCTGGGGAAAAACGACCCATATGAAAAATAAAGAGCGAACTAGATGGTCCCTAGCGGTTATGGGCCAGATTCGAAACCGGAATGAAATTATAATGCGTTCCCAACATGATCGAGAACTGACCAGTACAAAGGATCAATTGCAAGCAGTTTGTGCACAGCTGCGACAGAAAAAGCTTGAACTTGAAAAGCTGGAAGCGGAAGTTAAAGATCTTAAAGGTGAAATTAAAGAATGGAAAAAATCATTAGGTCAAGAGACAGTAATAGGAAAAGGAAAATGTATTGATCAATTCCCAGGGTACCCATGTTTGGATAAATTAAAAGCGCAAACCCGAAGACACGACCGAGGAATAGATACAGTTTCTGAATTCTCCGACAATACAGTGTCGGAGGATGATGAAGAATTAGGGGTGCGCTTGGCCCCGTTTAAAAAAAGACGAGTTGTAGTCAAATCAGAAGAGACTGCGGATGAGGGCGGAACCAAAAAAACAAAGAGAAGGGTGTACGAAGAATACTTAGTTCATGATCCGGCAGACCCAGAGAAAATTGATAAATGGTCCAAGGAATTGCCCAATCCAAAGGGGGAGTAAAAACGTGGGATCAATTGGACCGCTTAAGAAATATATATCAACTTCATCCCTGGGACGGAGTGCAAATTTTGACCATAATGGTGCCAAAAACACAGGGAAGAAAATTGCACGACAAGGTAGATGAAGCTTTGGGGCAGAATGAGCAAAAATTAGACGCAGGATGGGAGGCGATTAAACACTGGCTGCAAGCCTTCAGTCCAGCTAAGACAGACTGGGGAAAAATTGCAGCCTGCCAACAGAACGGAACAGAGGAGGTCCTGGAGTATGACGAGCGGTTTAGATGCACGTGGCTAGAACATTCGGGTATGAATAATACGGATGAGGAAATGGATGAACAAGCGTTTGGACCCCTGAAAGCAGCTTTCGTGGCAGGTCTAAAGCCAGAACTGTCCAAAATGCTCAAGGTAGTGTTACCGGACTGGGAAGGTAGAGGAACTACCTTTGCAGCATTGGTGGATCGATGTAACCAATTAGATTGGGATATGGGAGCTAAAGTCCGAGCTGTACAGGCTATGGGATGGAAATCCCAGGATTCCGATAAACAGTCATTAGGAAAATTACCCGGAAAATGTCATTATTGTGGGAAAGAAGGTCACTGGGCCAAGACGTGCAGGGCAAACCAGAAAGGTCGTGGCTGGGGAAGAGGACGCAGCCAGGGATACAATTCAGCCAACAAGCCAGGCTTGTCACAAGATAACGACCTCATAGAAGCATTTAAGCAACTGACAATACAACAACAGAAGGAATTACTTGGGATAGCAAAAAACGATTAGAGCCCACCCTGGCCCCCCTCCTCGCACTAATACAACAAAGGGGAGATGGGCTATATATAACTGTGAGGGTGGGCGATAAGGATGTGGACTGTCTTTTAGACACAGGGGCGGAATTAACATGATTACCCCAACAATATCCTGCTAGCTTCAAACACAGAAGAACAGCATGAACAAGATTTACGAGCTTTGCTGGATCACCTTCGGCTGAAAGGACATAAAGCCAGCATCGACAAAGCACAAATCACCAAGAAGGAACACCATGGCCCCAGGCACTACCAATAGTGCTATGCAGCATTAGGGCAACCCCGAAGAGAACTACAGGTCTAAGCCCATTTGAAATTATAACAGGAAGACCCATGTCGCTGCCAGGAACTATCGATTTACGGAAAACTGATGTTCACTTAATGAGTGACACTTTGCTATCATACTGTCAGAACTTAACCAATGCTATTAGTTCTGTTTCCCGACAGGTATCGGCAGCTTGGGGTAATCCACCCGAAGGAGGACACGACATCATCCCGGGAGTCTGGGTGTATGTGAAAAAGTTGCATAAAGAACCTTTGGGTGCCAAGTGGGAGGGACCTTATCAAGTGTTATTGACCACCCAGGCAGCTGTTAAAGTCCAAGGAAAGAAAGCCTGGATCCACGCTTCACACGTTAAACGAGCACCCGTAACTGAAGCTGAAATCTAATAAGGACAATTACTTTTTGCGAAAATGTATAAATTTACTGTATTATTGATTGTAGGTATTATAGGCATAGGCCTACTTCTTACCAGCTGACCCTCTGCACCAAAGGGAAATAGTAGGGTAGCAAGGGAATTACATGTAAATACCTTTTTATATATGTCATACATTTATGCCAAACAAGGTAACATTTCTAGTTGTTGGGTGTGTGCGCATATTCCTATTCACTCAAAGGGAGGGATTTCCTTGAGGCCAGTTCCCTTGAATATCTCGGAAATGGCTGAGTGGATAATTAATCAAAACAAAACAGGGAATGCGTTTCAGGATACGGAAAACTGGGCACGTAAATGAAAGTCAGCAGGTTACAATCTGACTACCTTTGAAGGGGGATACCAACCGTGCTACAATAATTCCAAACGGCCCCCATTTTTTGTTATCACTAATACAACGGGAATAGGAAGACCGGGGGAATCGGTCTGTCTGATTAGAAACATCAAAGGAGGCCAAAATATGGGGTATAGTACCCGGAATTATAATATAATCAAGCCACGGAACCATCCAAACTGGGCCGATGTGGGAATTTTTAACGTAACGGGGATTCTGAATAAAACAGATGGAAAAGCCTGGACAGGCCCCGGAGTGTTGCTGACAAAAAAACAGCTAACATTCATTGCATATAATGGCACCTATTGGGTGTGTGGCCACAAGGCCTACCCTTGGCTGCCCCAGAATTGGATGGGATCCTGCTATTTAGCCTACATTGTGCCTTATATGTATCATATTAAGTCACTGTCGGAACATTTACACCGTCCTAAGAGAGCTATCACAGAAACAGAGAGGTTCTTTGCCATCCTGATCCCTGGGTATGGGACCGCCAAACTGGCAAGGGAATCCATTAACATGGCATCCGTTGTGGAACGAGTAGCCAATGATACCTCAGAGGCCCTAGTTAAAATCAATGCAGAAATGGTAGCAATCCGCACAGTAGCCCTACAGAATAGACTGGCCCGTGATTACATCCTGGCTGAAAAGGGAGGTACTTGCACCCTACTCGGAACTGAGTGTTGCACATATATCCCAGATAGCTCCGAAGAAATTACCCACTTAGCGGAGCATATCCAAAAGGAGGTAGAAAAACTTAAGCAACCCCCATCATTCACTTTGTGGAGCGGAGCCACTGAATGGCTAGGTTCAATAGGAACTTCATTGCTGGAAGGTTTAATTCTATTTGTTGTACTTGTTTTACTTTTATATTGTTTGTTTATGTTGATTAAATGTTGTTACGACCATGTGGCTGTAGCTGCTGTCCCGCAGGTGAGACACCTTGCAGGTCCCAGCAGACCATCTGTACGTGGCACAGGGGTATGTTATGCTTAAGGAAAGGTTGTTTACTGGTTGAATTAAGATATTGATTTGGATTAAATTGGAATAAGGTTAATTAACCTATTAAAACCAGACTTCCATTGTGGCCACGATGGAACTCGGGTTGGTGTAAATTTGTGTGGAAGCTACTAGTCCGGACATGTGGCGAAACACATCAACAAATTTTAGAAGGAAACTCTATTAACATGTATGAAATTATTTTGTAGAATGTTTAACCAGTGATACCTGAAGTTTTATGATTCAGTTTGTGAAAGAATCAAAGGGGGAATTGATAGAGAATTCAAACAGGCTTCATTTAGACAGGCTGTGAAAATTCACAGACAACAAGTCAAGGCTGCTACATGCAGTTCAGCATGTTGCATTAACTCATCAATCAACTTGACATTTTCGGACCTTGGGTAGCGAGTCAATAAAACATTAAAAGACTTTCAATTGAGCCAATAAGGTCAAAGAAGGTGAGTTCTTTTCTGTAAATTGATCCAGGCATACATACAGCCATTTTGACCATGTGTCTCAGTAAGAACAAAGACCTGGCTTGAAGCCAAGAAGTTTGTTGCTCTCTGCCGAGATTAAAAAGTTAAAACTACCATCGGAGTTCGTATTTCATTGGAAATTAAGAGATCTAACAGGTGGGTACAGGTCTGTCACTGTATAACACTGGGGTACAGTACTGGTGCGTACAGGTCTGTCACTGTATAACACTGGGGTACAGTACTGGTGGGTACAGGTCTGTCACTGTATAACACTGGGGTACAGTACTGGTGGGTACAGGTCTGTCACTGTATAACACTGGGGTATAGTACTGGTGGGTACAGGTCTGTCACTGTATAACACTGGGGTACAGTACTAGTGGGTACAGGTCTGTCACTGTATAACACTGGGGTACAGTACTGGTGCGTACAGGTCTGTCACTGTATAACACTGGGGTACAGTACTGGTGGGTACAGGTCTGTCACTGTATAACACTGGGGTACAGTACTGGTGGGTACAGGTCTGTCACTGTATAACACTGGGGTATAGTACTGGTGGGTACAGGTCTGTCACTGTATAACACTGGGGTACAGTACTGATGGGTACAGGTCTGTCACTGTATAACATTGGAGTACCATTCAGAGCGGTACTGAGGGAGTCTATACTGTTATAAATGAGTCGTTATAACGGTGGCTCAGCTGCACAGTGGGGAGAGGCAAAGAGCAACAGAGCCCTAGTGATAGGGGATTCTATAGTTAGGGGAACAAACAGGCGTTTCTGCGGCCGTAGACGTGACCTCCGAATGGTTTTGTGCCTCCCTGGTGCCAGGGTCAAGAATGTCACAGAGCGGACGCAGGGCATCCTGGGAGTGCGGGGTGTGGGGGGGGGCGGTGGGCGCGTGGTGGGTGGGGTGGTGAGGGTAAACAGCTAGAGGTCATGGTCCATATTGGGACCAACGCAATAGGTAAAATGAGGGATGAGTTCCTATCGGAAGAATTTAGGGAGCTAGGAAGAAAATTAAAGGGTAGAACCTCAAAGGTAGTAATCTCCGGGTTACTACCGGTGCCATGTGCTAATGAATATAAGAATAGAAAGATAGAGAGGATGAACACGTAGCTGGAAAATTGGTGTCGGAGGGAGGGCTTTAAATTCTTTAGGCATTGGGACCACTTCTGGGGGAGGTGGGACCTGTACAAACCGGACGGGTTGCACCTCAACAGAGCCAGGACCAATATCCTCGCGGGGAGTTTTGCTAGTGCTGTTGACGAGAGTTTAAACTAGTTGGCAGAGGGATGGGAACCTGAGAACAAATTCAAAAGGGAAGCAAGTAAAGCAGAAGTTGGATAGCAAGAATCTAGAAAGTGAATCTGTAAGACAGAGGAAACAGGGCTTAGTATGTAATAAGCAAGGCAGTCTTCCTGTGCTGAATGGTATATACTTTAATGCAAGGAGTATAGCGAATAAGGCGGATGAGCTAAGAGCACAGGTAGACACTTGAAAATATGACGTTATAGCCACTACAGAAACATGACTGAAAGAGGGGCAGGTTTGGCAGATCAATATTCCTGGCTATTGGATTTTTAGATAAGATAGAGAGGGGGACGGTGATGTTTGCGGTACTGACTAAAGAAACTATTACAGCGGTGAGGAGCAATGATATGTTAGAGAGATCAGCAACTGAGGCCATATGGGTCGAATTGAAAAATAAAAAAGGGGCGATCACACTGCTGGGAGTTATTATAGACCCCCAAACAGTGTGAGGGAGATAGAGGAACAAATATGTAGGCAAATTGCTGTGAAATCTAAAAGCCATAGGGTACTAATAGTAAGGGATTTTAACTATCCAAATATTGATTGGGACAAATTTATTGTGAAGGGTATAGAGGGTGCAAAATTCATGAAATGCATTCAAGAGAACTTTTTTAGTCAGAGGACTTTTAATGTTTAAGAATGGAAAAAGAGATAGGTCGAGTAATTACAAGCCTGTCAGCCTAACGTCAGTGATTGGAAAATTATTGGAAAAAATCCTGAAAGACAGGATAAATCTGCATTTGGATAGGCAAAGATTAATTAGGGACAGTCAGCACGGATTTGTAAGGGAAGATCGTGTTTGACTAATCTGATTGAATTTTTTGAGGAGGTAACCAAAAGGGTCGATGAGGGTAGCGCGTATGATGTAATATATATTGACTTTAGCAAGGCTTTTGATAAGGTCCCGCAAGGTAGACTGGTCATGAAGGTTAAAGCCCATGGGATCCAGGGCAAAGTGGCAAGTTGGATCCAAAATTAGCTTGGAGGTAGGAAGCAAAGGGTAATGATTGATGGATGTTTTTGTGACTGGAAGGATGTTTCCAGTGGGGTTCTGCAGTGCTCAGTACTGGGTCCCTTGCTTTTTGTGGTATATATCAATGATCTAGATTTGAATATAGGGAGTATGATTAAGAAGTTTGGAGACAATACTAAAATTGGCTGTGTGGTTGATAATGAAGAGGAAAGTCATGGGCTACAGGAGGATATCAATCTACTGGTCAGGTGGGCAGAACAGTGGCAAATGGAATTTAATTCAGAGAAGTGTGAGGTGATGCACTTTGGGAGGGCTAATAAGGAAAGGGTATACACATTAAGCGGTAGACCACTTAATAGTGTAGATGAACAAAGGGACCTTGGAGTGCTTGTCCATAGATCCAGAAAGTAGCAGGCCAGGTGGATAAGGTGGTTAAGAAGGCATACGGAATGCTTGCCTTTATTGGCCAAGGCATAGAATATAAGAGCAGGGAGGTTATGCTTAAATTGTATAATACTTTGGTTAGGCCACAGCTGGAGTACTGCGTGCAGTTCTAGTCGCCGTATTATAGGAAGGACGTGATTGCACTCGAGAGGGTACAGAGGAGATTTACTAGGATGCTGCCAGGAATGGAGAATCTTAGTTATGAAGACAAATTGGATAGGCTGGGTTTGTTCTCATTGGAACAGAGGAGGTTGAGAGGAGACCTCATTGAGGTGTACAAAATATTGAGGGGCCTGGACATAGTGGATAGTAAGGGTCTATTTCCATTGGTGGAGGAGGCTATTATGAGGGGGCATAGTTTTAAGGTGGTTGGTGGAAGGTTTAGAGGGGATGTGAGGAGGGGCTTCTTTACGCAGAAGATTGTGGGGATCTGGAACTCGCTGCCTGGAAGAGTGGTGGATGCAGAAACCCTCACCACTTTTAAGAGATGGTTGGATGGGCACTTAAAATGCCGTAACTTGCAGGGTTACGGACCTAGAGCTGGTAATTGGGATTTGACTAGATGACCTTTTGTTGGACGGAGCAGCTATAATGGTAAGTACTGCAGGGAATAGAATACGGCCAGGGTGATCTCCTGGACTAGTTTTGATCGCCTGGATGGGTCGGAGAGGAATTTTCTCTCCCTAAATTGGCCTGGGTTTTTATCTGGTTTTTGCCTCTCCCAGGAGATCACATGGCTCCGGTTGGGGTGGAGTGTAGAATGTTTCAGTATAAGGGGTGTCGCAGTTGTGTGAGGCGGACTGGTTGGGCTGGGTGCTCTTTGCCTCTCCACCCCCTCAATTGGCGTTCAGGACTGGAACATCGGGTCCTCCTTTGAAACACCTGCAAACTCATCCCTTTTGGTGTGGAAGCAAGTCATCCTCGTTCGAGGGACTGCCTATGATGATGATGAAATTCGTAGAGTGCGAGGTGAAGGCACCATTGTCATCTTGATTGATCGCATGCAAGAAATGCAATTCAGTGTAATTTATGATGTTGCAGTGCAAGTGAGCAAAACCATGCTGGGGTAAACCAGCAGCAGGAAAGCCGTGCCCCTTTAAGTTGAGATTTTTCTTTCTGCTATGAACCAACCACCAGGGACCCCATCACTTAGCAACAGATGCAGCAAGCACTATCTGTTCTAGACTTTCTTACAACTGCATTCTCCTCCCAGTCACACAGTCCCAAAAAACAAAATCGGCTTTCCAGAATCTAACTCTCTGGATCCTGTGGGCTGGAATGATACCGCTGCGTTCTAAATAGCTGCTGATTTAACATTCTGTAAAAATCACGGTTGTGGAACCTAGGTACACTGAGCAGGAAGGGCCCATGTGCGCTGCCTGGCCTGGGGTGTGGACGATAGGCTGCCATTAGCTGCAGCATCTAGTCGGATTGTTCTCTAGTGATCCCTGGGGGATATCAGGGGAGCACAGGCTTGGGTGTAGGGTTGATGCTGCTGAATACTGTAACGTATGCACCTGTGGGGACGCTCACAGATGTGTAAAGCTGTTGGGTGGCCATTAACCGGTCCAGGCAGCAGGCGGACGAGGGTGTCATTCAGCCTGACTGCCTGCCTCTCTTCCGTGGCTATGTTCACGCCAGGGTGTCCCTGGAGATGGAGCACGCAGTGTCCACCGGTACGCTCGTGGCCTTCCGCAAGAGGTCGATGCCGGAGGCATCATTACAGCAGGGAACAGAATTTTAATTTGATTTGGCAAAGTTCCCTTTAATGTTTATCAGTTCATTTGTGGGATTTGGTGCCCTTACAAAAGGGGGCACTTAGCTTAATGTTATCATTAAAATAGTTGTAGAGCTGTTGCATTGTGAGTGGCCTAGCCAGTCGCATGATGTTTGCAAGACTCAATAAAACCCCAACCAGTTGGGTTGAGGGGATCCATGATGAAGCAAGTGCTTGTGAGCCTGGTGGATGAACTGGTAATGTGTAGTGTGATTGTTAAACCTTTGCTAATAAACCAACTAGTTCTTATGAATTCTTAAGCAAGAACCCATGAAGCAAATACATTACAGTAGACATTCGGGTGGGATATCAGAGGACAGCCATTGTTCATGGGATTGTGTTCCTGCCTCGTCTGTGCCTTCAGAAGAGAGAGGGAGAAAATTGGAGAGTTATAAATTGCCTTCATTATGCCACCTTTATGCATTGTATCATTCCCGGCAGAGAGGGAGGCAACACATGCAATCCCCGATCTCAGCCAATGC
Source organism: Pristiophorus japonicus (assembly GCF_044704955.1). Lineage (NCBI taxonomy): Eukaryota > Metazoa > Chordata > Chondrichthyes > Pristiophoridae > Pristiophorus > Pristiophorus japonicus. The sequence continues at coordinate 62,235,192 of NC_091992.1, forward strand.
CACTCCGTAGAAAGCTCTTTGTACATAAACGGACTGGTGCGAAACTCTTCAGCTGCGATGACCAGCTCAGTCCTGCCTCTGAACCTGTAAGGTTCATGGAGCACCACCTTTGGTAGTGAAGCATGAATTATATCCTTGACAATATCCTGGATGTAGCCATCATTCGGCAAAGTTTACCTCACGCTCTGATTGTTCTCCACAAAAGGAGCAAACTGCCTTGAATCAATTCACCAGGGCCTATAATGCAGCAATGCTAAGACCCACTGTCAATCGGACACTGGACACAGCCTTCGGTCGCCTGAGGAAGGGAGGATTTGAAGACCAGCTCCTCAAATCTGGCACCAAGCTTATGGTCTCCAGGGCAGTAGTGATACCCGCCCTCCTGTATGGCTCAGAGATGTGGACCATATACAGTAGACATCTCAAAGTGCTGGATAAGTACCACCAGGGGGCTGAGCACCTCAAGTCTCGTCGCCGAGAGCATGTAGAAACCAAGCGTAGACAGCGGAAGGAGCGTGCGGCAAACCAGACTCCTCACCCACCCTTTCCTTCAACCACTGTCTATTCCACCTGTGACAGAGATTGTAATTCCCGTATTGGACTGTTCAGCCACCTGAGTGGAAGCAAGTCTTCCTCGATTTCGAGGGATTGCCTATGATGATGATGATGATGATGGTGGACACAACAACAACAACTTGCATTTATATAGAGCCTTTAACATAATAAAACATCCCAAGATGCTTCACAGGAGTGTTATCAGACAAAATTTGACAAGGAGCCATATAAGGAGGGATGAGGACAGATGACCAAAAACTTGGACAAAGTGGTAGCTTCTTAAAGGAGGAGAGAGAGGTAGAGAGGCAGAGAGGTTTAGGGAGGGAATTCCTGAACTTGGGGCCCAGGCAGCTGAAGGCACGGCCACCAATGGTGGAGTGATTAAATTGCACAACAGGCCAGAATTTGAGGAGCGTAGACATCTCGGGGGGTTTTGGGGCTGGAGGCGATTACAGAGATAGGGAGGGATGAGGCCAAGGAGGGATTCGGAAACAAAGATAAGAATTTTGAAATTGAGGCGTTGCTTAACCGGGAGCTGTTCTCATACTCTCTCTTTGCCCCTCTTATTTCCTTTTTCATTTCCCATCTGAACTTTCGATATTCAGCCTGATTCTCACGTATTCTCAACCTGACATCTGTCATACGCCCCCGTTTTCTGCTTCATCTTACTCTCCCTCTCTTTCATCTTCCTGAGAGCTCTGACTTTGGTGGCCCTACCTTCCCCTCTCAGGGGAATATACCTCGACTGTATCCAAACCATCTCCTCTTTAAAGGCAGCCCATTGTCCGATGGAACCGTTAACCATATCATCCCGCGTGTGGGCCAGGAAGGGAAGTTTGGCAGTCAGCAGCAGGGTAGGAATAGGGTCGAGGGGGCAGAAGGTGGGTCTCGTGGAAAAGATGAGCTCGGAGAGGGCATGAGGGGAGGTAGGGGAGAAACTAGAGAGAGGTGTGAGTTCAAGGCCAGGGCCTAAGGGGAAGTTTGGCCCGGTGGCTCGGGGAAGGGAGGTAAGTGGCTGAGGCAGCTGAATGGATGGTCTCAATCTTAGTGACAAAAGATATCCATGAGCTCCTCACCCTTTTTGTTGGAGGTAAGGGTGGAGAAGGCAGAGGGGAAGGGTTTAAGAAGACGATTTGTAATGGAGAAGAAAAACCAGGGTTATTTTTGCATTCCAAGATGATGCTGGAATAGTGAGCGGTTTGGGCAGAGGAGAGCAGGACCCGATAGTGCTGAATGTTGGCGAAGAAAGGCTAAATCAGTTGTCTGCCATAAATGTTCAAGTCTGTGTCGCTTGGACCAGCCAGTGGGGATGGGGGCCATAAGAGGAGGAATGATGAGAGAGAGCAATTGCTTTAGCAGTGTCAGCCGTGACTCAGTGGGTTCAAATCCCACTCTGGAAACTTGAGCACATAAATCTAGGCTGACACTCCCAGTGCAATGCTGCACTGTCGGGGGTGCTGTTCTTTGGATGAGATGTTAAACCAAGGCCCTGTCTGCTCTCTCAGGGGGACGTAAAAGATCCCACGGCACTTTTTTGAAGAAGAGCAGGGGAGTTATCCCCAGTGTCATGGGCCCAATATTTATCCCTCAATCAACATAACAAAAGCAGATTATCTGGTCATTTTCACATTGCTGTTTGTGGGAGCTTGCTGTGCGCAAGTTGGCTGCTGCTTTTCCCACATTACAACAGTGACTACACTCCAAAAGTACTTCATTGGCTGTAAAGCGATTTGAGACGTCCGGTGGTCATGAAGGCGCTATATAAATGCAAGTCTTTCTTTCTTTAGTAGGAAACAGGGCATCAGAGGTGGCGGTGAGGGTGTAATTAAACAGATTGGTAGGTGAAGAAATGTCAAGGTGAGTGGAGAGCCCTGTTGGGAATTTGAAAGTGCAATTGTACGTGACTTGCTGAGAGTTTTTCCAGGGGTGGGCACAGCATGATGTGGGGTTGGGAGGGTGAAGGGGGATATGTATTTTGTGATATTCTTAAAGTGCCTGCTTCCCCCATCCCAAAACCAATTGGATTTTAAAAATAGTTTGTGGCCTCTTTTGTGGCAAACATTTTGTTTCTCTTTACTGACTGACATATGAGGAGAGACTGGATCGACTGGGCCTGTATTCACTGGAGTTTAGAAGGATGAGAGGGGATCTCATAGAAACATATAAAATTCTGACGGGACTGGACAGGTTAGATGCAGGAAGAATGTTCCCGATGTTGGGGAAGTCCAGAACCAGGGGACACAGTCTAAGGATAAGGGGGTAAGCCATTTAGGACTGAGATGAGGAGAAACTTCTTCACTCAGAGAGTTGTTAACCTGTGGAATTCCCTACCGCAGAGAGTTGTTGATACCAGTTCATTGGATATATTCAAGAGGGAGTTAGATGTGACCCTTACGGCTAAAGGGATCAAGGGGTATGGAGAGAAAGCAGGAAAGGGGTACTGAAGTTGCATGATCAGCCATGATCTTATTGAATGGTGGTGCAGGCTCGAAGGGCCGAATGGCCTACTCCTGCACCTATTTTCTATTCTATCTATGGGGGAGAGCGAAACAAGGAAGTGATCAGAGATGGCCCTACCTGTGATTGGCCCAATGGGAGTAGCGAGCTACAAGAGATGGCGAGGTGGCCCTGAATATGGGGGGGTGGAGATTATATGGAGGGAGAGATTGAGGAAGGGCAGTGAATTCAGAGGAGAGAGAGTTCTGGAGGTGCATATGGGGTGTAAGAAGGACAGGGAGGGAGTGGAGCACTTCAATTGGCAACCAACGATTGTGGAAATTAAAAAGATTTTGGGAAGGTGGGAAAGGTGTTTGAAAGTACAAGGAAGAGCGACAGTGGGTCAGCTCTCCTGCTATCCAAACTATGGTCCATATTGATGGTGGAGGGTATTCCTGAGTGGGCGGATAAGTCCATCCGAGAGGCTTGTGTGGGGTTTTTCCTCTCTGCTGCTGTGTCCTGGAGCCCCTCCAGCAGTGTGCGTTTCTTTGCTCCCCTTGTGTTTGTGTAGCAGCAGAAGAATGTGCAGCAAAGAAACGGACAGAGAGAGAGAGAGTGCGGGAGCGAGCAGCACAAAGGCTGTGGATTGATTAACGGCAGTGTGAGTGTGTGGGGCTGTGAGCAGCCTGTGGCGGCAGCAAAAGCCTATTGCACCTGGTATTCCCAGGCAGTCTCCTATCCAAGTACTAACCAGGCCTGATTCTACTTAGCTTCTGAGATCAGACAAGATCAGGCATTTTCAGACTAGTGTGGTCATAGACATTTATTGGTTGGCTTTCTCTTCATTTAAATGCACACAGTTCTATCGCTCATTCTGTTTCGCCAGTCACGTTTATTGAATCACACAGCACAGAAGAATTTGCATTACTCTTGTCTCTCCCCTCCCCTCCCCTCCCTCCCTCCCACCATCTCTCCCTCTCTCTCTCTCTCGGTGCTCTGCCACCCACAGACACAATCTACAAGCCCACCCTTCATGCAAAAACAAAATGCTGCAATTGGAAATAAAAACCCACAATGCTGCAAATCTCAGCGGCTCATGCAGCATCTGTGGAGAGAGAAACAGAGTTAACGTTTCAGCTCGATGTCCCTCCGTCACAACTGGGAATGTTAGAGATGTAACAGTGTTTAAGCAAGTGTCGGGGCCGGGAAAGCGGGGAGGGGAGGGGAGGCCTGTGATAGGATGGGAGGCGGGAGAGAGTCAATGACAAAAGGGATGATGGTGCCAGGCAAAAGGACATGGTAATGGGACAAGTAAAGGAACAAAAGATGGGGCTGGACGAGGTGGAAAGATGTTATGTATGCAATAAAGATTCAAACTGAGTACTGTTTAACTAAGCAAGGTGCAACCTTGGCTTTGCTTTATTTAGTCCCAAAGTGCCTGACTCTCAAAATGGCTGGCCTTTTATACCAGAGGAGCAGCGTGTGCGTGCTGCTCAGTGGCCTCCAACAATGACGCCATCTGGTGGCTACAAACAGCATGTACATACATGACAATACTGCCCTCTGAGATCTTATCATAATCTTTCACATGTTGAGGCGGTTTGGTGCTTTGCGCTTCCAGTTCGATTCCAGCCTTGGGTGAGTGTGTGGGGTCTGCTGTGGCTGGTGGCTGGATGACTGACTTGTTGGGGGTGGCAATGGCCATGTCAGGAATTGCAAGTCCATTTTTTTGAACAGGTCCATGATGGAAATTCCAGGTTCACTGATGACCCTTGTATCCTCTGAAGACTGCTGGTATGTTGGTTGGTCGTCGATGGTTTCTTCATCCGACTGTTCTGGCTCGTCTGTGTGCCTCAGCTTTGCCTGATCTATGTGTTTCCACCAGGTTTGCCCATTAGTGAGCTTAATAATGAATACTCTGTTGCCCTCCTTGGCCATGACCATACCAGTGATCCATTTGGGACCCTGACCATAGCTCAACACATATACAGGATCATAAACAGAAATCTCGCGTGACACAGTTGCGCGATCATGGTACCCTTGTTGACTTTGTCTTCTGTATTCAACATGATTATTTAAATCGAGGTGTACCAGAGATAGCTTGGTTTTAAGATCTCTTTTCATCATGAGTTCAGCAAGCGAGACCCCTGTGAGTGTGTGGGGTCTTGTCCTGTAACTCAGTAGTATGCAAGACAAGTGGGTCTGCAGTGACCCTTGGGTTATTCTCCTCATGCTTTGCTTGATAATTTGTACTGCAAGTTCTGCTTGCCCGTTGGATGCAGGCTTGAACGGTGCTGACCTTATATGTTTTATGCCATTAAGTTTCACAAACTCCTGAAACTCCTGACTGGTGAAGCACGACCCATTGTCGCTCACCACTATGTCAGGCAGACCATGTGTCGCGAACATGACATTGAGATTCTCTATGGTTGCAGTGGACGTGCTGGATGACATTATGCATTCCATTCACTTCGAAGAAGCGTCCACCACCATGAAAAACTTCTTGCCCAGGAAGGGACCTGCAAAATCTACATGGATCCTGGACCAAGGTTTGGATGGCCACGACCACAGACTCAGCGGCATTTCCGCTGGTGCTTTGCTGAGCTGCATGCAGGTGTTGCACTGATGCATGCATGCTTCCAGCTCAGAATCAATTCCTGGCCACCATACATGGGACCTGGCGATGACCTTCATCATCACTATACCAGGATGTGTGATGTGTAACTCACGCATAAACTTCTCTCTCCCTTTCTTGGACATTACTACGCGATTGCCCCATAATATGCAATCTGCTTGAATAGACAGTTCGTCCTTGCGATGAATATATGGTTTGGCCTCCTCAGACATTTGCTTAGGTATGGCAGAGCAATCCCCTTTGAGGATGCAACCCTTTCCCACCGATAAAATCGGGTCCTGGCTGATCCAGGTCTTAACTTGTTGAGCTGTGACAGGGGTTCCTTCACTCTCAAAAGCATCCATGATTAACATTAGATCCGTCGGTTGCGGCGTTTCCACCTCCGATGTGGGCAACGGCAACCGGCTCAAAGCATCGGCACAATTCTCTGTGCCAGGTCTGTGGCGAATCATAGGCAGATAATCTCAGCGCCCACCTTTGGATGTGGGATGAAGCGATGGTATTGATACCTTTGCTCTCGGAAAACAATGAAATGAACGGCTTGTGATCAGTCTCTAATTCGAACCTCAGATTGAACAGGTATTGATGCATCTTTTTAACACCATACACATACACTAAAGCTTCTTTTTCTACCATGCTGTAGGCTCTTTCTACTTTCGACAAACTTTTGGATGCATTCGCGATAGGTTGAAATTTCCCCGACTCATTGGCTTGTTGGAGTACGCAACCAATTCCATATGACGATGCGTCAGAGGCCAAAACTAAACATTTACATGGGTCATAATGTACCAGCGGCTTGTTTGAGCAAAGCAGATTGGTGGCTTTCTCGAAAGCTCTGTCTTGCAATGAGCCCCACACCCAGTTGTCGCCTTTTCTCAATAGCATGTGCAGTGATTCTAGTACGGTGCTCAATTTAGGTAGGAAATGACCAAAGTAGGTGAGTAGACCCAGGAACGAACGATGCTCCGTCACATTCTGTGGCTTGGGTGCATTCTTGATGGCCTTGGTTTTCACGTCAGTAGGTCTGATGCCATCAGCGGCGATTTTCCTCCCGAGTAATTTGACCACCGGTGCCATGAAGACTCACTTCGAGTGTGTCAGTCTGAGTCCCCCTCTATTCAAATGCAATAGAACCTCTTCCAGGTTGTTCAGATGTTCCTTGGAGTCACGATTGGTGATCAAGATGTCATCTTGGAACACGACGGTTCTGGGAACGGACTTCAGTAGACTTTCCATATTCCTCTGGAATATTGCTGCAGCCGAACGAATTCCAAAAGGGCACCTGTGGTAAATAAAAGACCTTTGTGTGTGTTAATGCATGCAAGTCTCTTCGATGTCTCGACCAACTCCTGCATCATGTAGGCCAACTTCAAGTCCAGTTTTGTGAATGACTTCCTCCGGCTAGCATTGCAAACAAGTCATCAGCCTACGGTAATGATTTCTGACCTTGTTTCGAAACCCTGTTGATCGTAGCCTTGTAGTCTCCACAGATTCTGACTGTGCCATCACTTTTCAGCACAGGAACAATGGGGCTGGCCCATTCATTAAATTCGACCGGTGATATGATCCCTTCACGCTGGAGTCTGTTCAGTTCAATTTTGACCTTCTCCCTTTTCATATACGGCATTGTCCGAGCTTTATGATGGACGGATCTTGCATCTGAGTCCACGTGGATCTGCACCTTGGCTCCCGTGAAGTTGCCGATACCCTGTTCGAACAGTGAGGGGAACTTACTCAATACTTGAGCACATGTATCTTCCTCGGATGACAATGCCTTTATGCCTTTCCAGTCGCATCTGATTTTCTTCAACCAGCTCTTGCCGAACAGCGTTGGGCCATTGCCTGGAACAAACCACAGCGGGAACTTGTGAACCGCACCGTTATATGACACGTTAGTTTGTACATTCCAACCATCTTTATCAGTTCTTTAGTGTACGTGTGCGGCTTGGTGTTAACAGTGCTCAGCCTGGGCCTCACAGTCTTAGTATCCCACAGCTTATAAAATGCCCTCTCGTTCATAGTCGATTGACTCGCCCCCGTGCCCTGTTCCAGCGACACCGGTATCACGTTAAACTTCACGTTAATCAAAATTGATTTACTCCTGGTTATGAAGGAGAACAGTCCATTCTCTTCCTCCTCTGGCATCACGGATTGCGTCTCCGGATCCGCGCTAGTCTGACTCTCATCCTCCACGTGGTGTGTCGCAGCTCGCTTGCTCATCTGTGAACACTTGCACCGGAGATGCCCCACTCTCAGACAACTGTTGCAACTATATTGCTTAAATCGGCATTGCTGCTGCCGATGATTTCCCCCACACCGCCAACACGGAGAAATCAGATACATTTCCGCTGGCGGACTTTGGGCAGCCATAGGTTTCGCGAATGCAGCCGGATAGGCCCTGCCATGTGCCACTCTGCCGAATGCCAAATCAATCGCATTTACAGTACTTGCCGAGGTTTGGTTCTTCACCGATATTTGCTTTAAACTCCTGTCCGTCGTCATACATGATTGAGCGATCTGGATGGCACTTTTTAAATCCAACTCCCCGCCGCCAGAAGTTTGCGCAGGATCACCTCGTGGTTGATACCGAAAACAAAGAAGTCCCGCAGCATGTCTGCCCACACCGTCCCGAACTTGCACGTGTCCGCGAGACGTCTCAGGTCGGCAATGAATTCCACCGCGCTCTGGCCCTCCGATCGAACGTGTGGAGAAAACCTGTATCTCGAGATGATGATGCCGTTGTCTGGCTTGAGGTGCTCCCATACCAATGTACACAACTCCTCGTACGTTTTCTCTGGTGGATCACTAGGCATGAGTAGATTCTTTATCAGACCGTAGATCTTTGAACCGCACACAGTGAGGAACACGGCCCGGCGCCGATCTGCATCGTCGACCTCCTTCATTTTGTTGGCCACGAAGTGCTGGTTCAAATGGCTCACAAAGTCTTCACAATCTTCTCCCTCCACGAATCGCTCTAAAAATCCAATCGTGTGCATTTTGCAAACAAAGGTTCTTGTATTCTCGTCGCCAAATGTTATGTATGCAATAAAGGTTCAAACTGAGTACTGTTTAACTAAGCAAGGTACAACCTTAGCTCTGCTTTATTTAGGCCCAAAGTGCCTGATTCTCAAAATGGCTGGCCTTTTATACCTGAGCAGCACCATGTGCATGCTGCTCAGTGGTCTTCAACAATGACGCCATCTGATGGCTACAACCAGAATGCACATACATGACAAAAGACAAGAGAAGATTTATTACCAACAGCTGCTGTCTGAAAAATAGGAGTAGTGGTTATTGTTATGTATGCAACATCATGTAACCAGCATTTCTACTGCCACCAGAGGGCGCATCTGTTGGAGTCCCAAGGGATCCTAGCATCCCTTGGGAGCACTGTATATAAGCAGGCCTCCCATGCTGTGCCAGCACTCTGGAGTCAGAATAAATAGACTAAGGTCACGCTTACTCAAGTCTACAGTACTCAGTCACATTGCTTTATTCGAAACATAACAACTGGCGATGAGATAACGAACCATCACGCGAAAATGCAGAGAAATGTTGGTATCCTGGAGAAATTCTCAGAAGGTGACGATTGGGAAGCCTTCATGGAGTGACTCGACCAATAATTCATGGCCAACGAGCTGGAAGAGAATGTGAATGATGCAAAACAAAGGGCGATACTCCTCACCGTCTGTGGGGTAACAATCTATGGCCTCATGAAGAATCTTCTTGCTCCAGTGAAACCAACAACCAAATCGTATGAAGAACTGTGTATGCTGGTCTGGGAGCACCTAAATCCAAAGGAGAGCTTACTGATGGCAAGGTATCAATTTTACACATGTCACTGGTCTGAAGGCCAGGAAGTGGCGAGCTACATCGCTGAACTAAGGCACCTTGCAGGACATTGCGAATTCGGTGGATTCCTGGAGCAAATGCTAAGAGACTTTTTTGTGCTTGGCATTGGCCATGAGGTTATCCTTTGCAAACTATTGACTGTTGAAACATCGAACCTGAGCAAAGCCATAACGATAGCCCAGGCATTTATGTCCACCAGCATTAACACCAAACAAATTTCGCAGCATAAAGATGCTTCGGCAAGTACTGTACACAAAGTAATATCGTTTTCAGGCAGGAATGCATATGGCAGAACGTACACGCCTGTAGCTGCATGACCCCAGATGACTCAGAGTCCGCCATCAAGTGCGAATGCGAGGCAATCAACACCTTGTTGGCGCTGCGGAGGTGATCATCGAGCCCATCAAAGCCGCTTCAAACACTGTGTGCAAAGGCTGTGGAACAATGGGACACCTCCAGCGAATGTGCAGATGAGCTGCAAACTCTGCAAACCACGATGTTGCAGAGGAAGACCGATCCATGGCGGATCAAACTGGACTAGAGACCGAGGAGGCAGAAGTGTACGGGGTACAAACCTTCACCACAAAATGTCCACCGATCATGTTAAAAGTTGAGCTGAATGGAATTCCAATCCATGGAATTGGACACGGATGCGAGTCAGTCTATCATGAGCAAAAAGGCCTTCGAGAGGCTGTGGTGCAACAAGGCACAAAGGCCCAAGCAGAGCCCTTTTCATACCAAGCTCAGAACTTACACTAAAGAGCTGATCCCGGTAATTGGCAGCGCAGCAGTAAAAGTCTCCTACGATGGAGCGGTGCAAGAACTACCACTAAGGATTTTACCAGAAGATAGCCCCACACTGTTCGGCAGAAGCTGGCTGGGAAAAATCCGCTGGAACTGGGATGACATCCGAGAGTTCTCGTCCGTTGACGATGCCTCATGTGCCCAGGTTTTGAGCAAGTTCCCATCGTTGTTTGAGCCAGGCATCGGAAACTTTTCTGGGGCGAAGGTGCAGATCCACTTGGTTCCCGGTATACGACCCATCCACCACAAGGCATGTGCGGTACCGTACATATTGCAAGAGGAAATGGAGATCGAGCTGGACAGTCTGCAACGAGAGGGCATCATTGCGCTGGATAAATTCAACGAGTGGGCCAGTCTGATTGTTCTGGTTCTCAAGGGCGATGTCACGGTCAGAATTTGTGGCGACTATAAAGTAACGAATAACCGTTTTTCGCTGCAGGACCAGTACCCGCTACCCAAGGCAGACAATATAACACTTGCTCTCAACTGAGCAATGCACCCAGAGAGGCACCGCTAAGTTTGTGGTCATGGCCCTCCAAACCGTGGTCTCGGATCCACTTTGACTTCGCTGGCCCATTTCTAGGCAAAATGTTCTTGGCTTATTCAAAATTGATTGAGTGTCTAATAATGTCTATAAGCACGTCCACTGCCACCATCGAAAACCTACGAGTCATGTTTGCCACGCACGGCCTGCCTGATGTCCTTGTCAGCTACAATGGGCTGTACTTCACCAGCGATGAATTCAAGAAATTCATGACCCGCAATGGGATCAAGCACGTCACATCTGCCCCGTTCAAGCCCACATCCAATGGCCAGGCAGAACAGGCAGTCCAAACTGTTATGTATTGAATAAAGAATCTGACCAGATACTGTAAGCTCAAAGTATTGTGTGACCGTAGTCCTTTATTACAGGTCTCCATAGTGCCTCTCCAGCCTGTGAGGCCTCCTTATGTAAAGGTGCTCCTCCCTTGGGACTCCAGGGGATGAGCCCTCTGGTGGGTAAACATTGTAGTTACAGGTTTACATATAAACAACACTCCCCCACCCCAAGTCAATAGTGTAACTATTTACAATGTGAGTCAATCTGGGGCCTTCCTTTCCCTGGATGATCATCTCGGTGCAAATGCTGGTTTTGGTGAGTCGTTTGTTGGGCCCTCGCTGGGCTGCTGCGCAGCTGGCCTTGCTGGACTGCTGGGGGCGGTGAGTCCTGCTGGGCTGCTGCGGGTGATGGGTTCTGCTTCGTGGTCAACCGCTGGGTCGGTTGCCACTTGTGTGTATGTTGGAGGGTCAAAAAAGGTAGAGTCTATTGTGGGTTGTTCTGGATAGTCCGTGAATCTTAGTTTGGTTTAGTCCAAGTGTTTCCTGCAGGTGAGTACATTTAAAAGTTTGACCTGAAACACCCTACTCCCCTCTTTGGCCATGACAGTGCCGGGAAGCCACTTGGGACCTTGTCCATAGTTTAATACAAATAAAAGATCATTAATCTCAATTTTGCGTGACACATTTGCGCGATCATGATATGTATTCTGTTGAAGTCGCCTGCTCTCTACCTGTTCATGTAGATCAGGATGGACTAATGAGAGCCTTGTCTTAAGTGCCCTTTTCACAAGCAGTTCAGCAGGTGAGAACCAATGAGTGAATGGGGTCTCGTGCAGTAACGAAGCAGGACTCGGGATAGGCAAGTATACAGTGAGCCTTCAGTTAGCCTCTTCAAACTCTGCTTGATGGTTTGCACTGCTCACTCTGCCTGACCGTTGGATGCTGGTTTGAACGCGGCAGAAGTGACATGTTTGATTCCATTGCGGGTCATGAACTCTTTGAACTCGGCACTGGTGAAGCATGGCCCATTGTCACTTACAAGGACATCAGGCAGGCCATGCGTGGCAAACATGGCCCGCAGGCTTTCAACGGTGGCAGCGGACGTGCTTGCCGACATTATCTCACATTTAATCCATTTGGAGTATGCATCTACAACCACAAGGAACATTTTTCCCAAGAATGGGCCTGTGTAGTCAACATGGACCCTGGACCACGGTTTGGAGGGCCAGGACCATAAACTTAGTGGCGTCTCCCTGGGTGCATTGCTTAACTGGGAACATGTGTTACATTTGTGCATGCAGGACTCTAAGTCTGCATCGATACCGGGCCACCACGCGTGGGATCTAGCTATTGCTTTCATCATTACAATGCCTGGGTGGGTGCTGTGGAGATCACTAATGAAAGTGTCCCTGCCCTTTTTTGGCACCACTACCCGATTACCCCATAGGAGGCAGTCTGCCTGTATAGACATTTCATCTCTGCGCCGCTGGTACGGCTTTATTTCTTCCTGCATCTCTAATGGGACACTAGACCAACTCCCGTGGAGCACACAGTTTTTTTTACTAAGGACAGTAAGGGGTCCTGGCTTGTCCAGGTTCTAATCTGTCGGGCGGTAACGAATGATTGCTCACTTTCGAATGCTTCCATTACCATAACTAAATCTGCGGGCTGTGCCATCTCCACCCCGGTGATGGGCAATGGCAGCCTACTGAGAGCATCGGCAGTTTTTTGTGCCTGGCCTGTGGCAGATGGCGTAGTTGTATGCGGACAACGTGAGCGTTATCCCTTTACTTTCAGAAAAGAGGAATATAAGTGGCTTATGGTCAATTTCCAATTCAAATTTTGAGCCCAAACAGATATTGATGCATTTTCTTGATCCCATAAACACACGCTAATGCATCTTTTTCGATCATGCTGTGGGCCCTCTCAGCCTTCAACAGACTTCTGGATGCATAAGCAACCAGTTGCAATTTCCCATTATTGTTGCAATACACACCCAACACCATATGATGACACATCACATGCTGGTGCCAAACGCTTACATGGATCATACAACACAAGCAAGTTGTTTGAGCATAAGTTTTCTCGCATTCTCAAAGGCATTTTCTTGGCTTTTAAACCATACCCATTCAAGTCCTTTATGCAGTAAAGAGTGCAGTGGTTCTAATAGTGTGCTAAGACCCGGTAAGAAGTTACCAAAGTAGTCCAGGAGTCCTAGAAACGACCGCAGCTCCATCACGTTCTGTCGTCTCGGTGCGTTCTTGATTGCCTCCGTCTTCGAATCGGCGGGCCTGATGCCATCCGCCACGATTCTTCTCCCCAGGAACTCCATTTCAGGCGCCAGGAAAACACACTTCAAGCGTTTTAAGCCTGAGCCCCACATGATTAAGCCAACTCAGAACCTCCTCCAGGTTCTGCAGATGCTTGACGGTGTCCCGACCTGTAACCAAGATGTCGTCCTGGAAGACCACGGTGCGCGGGACCGACTTCAGCAAGCTTTCCATGTTTCTCTGGAATATCGCCGCGGCCGATCGAATCCCAAACGGTCATCTGTTGTAAATGAAGAGACCTTTGTGCGTGTTGATGCAGGTGAGGCCCTTCGATGATTCCTCCAGCTCCTGTGTCATGTAGGCCGAGGTCAAGTCCAGCTTCGTGAACGTTTTTCCTCCCGCCAGCGTCGCAAATAGGCCGTCTGCCTTTGGAAGCTGGTATTGATCCTGCAGGGAAAAACAATTGATAGTAACTTTGTAATCACCACAGATTCTGACGGTGCTGTCTTCCTTGAGGACTGGAAGAACCAGACTGGCCCACTCGGTGAATTCAATCGGTGAAATGATGCCCTCTCGTTGCAGCCGGTCCAGCTCGATCTCCACCCTCTCTCTCATCATGTACTGTATCGCTCTCGTCTTGTGATGGGTGGGTCGCGCCTCTGGAATCAGATGAATCTGCACTTTGCTCCTTGGAACTTCCCGATTACCGGTTCGAACAGCAAGGGGAACCTGTTTAAGACCTGGGCACATGAGGTGTTGTCGACGGATGAGAATGCTCGGACGTCGTCCCACTTTTAGCGTATCCTTCCCAGGCAGCTCCAACCGAACAGCATGGGGCCATCGCCCGATACCACCCTGAATGGTAACTCATACACCACTCTGTCGTAGGAGACCTTTAGAGTAGCACTGCCGATTACGGGAATCAGTTCCTTTGTGTACGTTCTCAGTTTAGTACGAATTGGAGTCAGGACTGGACTTGAGGCCTTGCTGCACCAGTTTATCGAAAGTCTTTTATCTCATTATTGACTGGCTCACGCCCGTGTCCAGCTTCATTGACATCGGGAGTCCATTTAATTCAACCTTCAGCATTATAGGGGGACACTTTGTGGTAAATGTGTGCACCCCATATACCTCTGCCTCCTCAGTCTAAGACTCTGGTTTGTCATGATCCATTGTGGATCTGTCCTCCTCTGTAACATGGTGGTTTGCAGGATTAGCAAGGTTTGCAGCTCGCCTGCACATACGTTGGAGATGTCCCATTGTTCCACAGCCCTTGCAAACGTATTCTTTGAAGCAGCATGAATGGAAGCAATGATCACCTCCGCAGCGCCAACAAGGTGTTAATGGCCTTGTATTCAGCATCCTTGATGGTGGACTCGGAGACATCTGCGGACGTGCAGCTGCAGGCATGTGAGTCCTGCCCTGCAGGTTACGATTCAAAAACAACATTACTTTGTTCACAGGACTAGCAACAGCACTCGTGTGCTGAGAAATTTGTTTGGTATTGCCACTGGTGGCGATGAACGCCTGGGTTATCGCTATGGCTTTACTCAAGGTTGGGGTCTCTACAGTCAAAAGTTGGTGAAGTACAAAGAAATCCCTGAGCATGTGCTCCTAGTGTCCTTCAAATTCGCAATATCCTGCAAGGCGCCTTAGCTTGGCGACGTAGCTCGCCACTTCCTGGCCTTCAGACCTCGTGTATGTGTAGAACCGGTACGTTGCCATCAGAACGCTTTCCTTCGGGTTTAGATGCACAACTCATCGTACGACTTGTCTGTGGGTTTCTCTGGAGCAACTAGATTATTCATGAGGCCATACGTTGGTGCCCCGCAAAGGGTGAGGAGGATCGCCCTTCGTTTGGCAGCGTTCACTTCTCCTTCCTGCTCATGGGCCACGAAGTATTGATCGAGTCGCTCCACAAAGGTTTCCCAATCATCTCCCTCCGAAAATTTCTCCAGGATGCCCACGGTTCTCTGCACTGTTGCATTCGGGTTCATCATCTGTATCTCGTCGCCAGTTGCTATGTATTGAATAAAGATACTGTAAGCTCAAAATAATGTGTGACTGTAGTCCTTTATTACAGAGTGACTCTCCAGCCTGTGAGGCCTCCTTAATTACAGGTGCTCCCAAGGTTTACATATATAACACAAACCATCAAGCAAAGCTTGAAACGCGTGTCGGAAGGCTCCCTGCAGACCCGCCTGTTCCGAGTCCTGCTCAGCTTCTGCACAAGACCCCACTCGCTCACCGGGGTTCCCCCTGCCAAACTTCTCATGAAAAGGGCACTCAAAACAAGGCTCTCTCTAATCCACCCTGATCTCCATGATCATGTCGAGGGCAGGCGGCATCAACAAAGCATGTACCATGATCGCGCAAATTTGTCACGGGATATTGAAGTCAATGATCCTGTATTTGTACTCAACTATGGACATGGTCCCAAATGGCTTGCTGGTACTGCCGTAGCCAAAGAAGGGAGCAGGGTGTTTGAGGTCAAACTTGCAAATGGACTAACTTGCAGAAAGTACTTGGACCAAAACAAACTGTGATTCACAGACAGCCACGAACAACCTGAAGAGGACACCACCAACTTCGACCCTCCGATACACACACAAATAGCAACCGACATCACGGTTGACCACGAAGCTGAACTCATCATCCCCAACAGCCCAGCAAGGCCAGCTGCGCAGCAGCCCAGCGAAGGCCCAACCAACTCACCTGCACTTGCATTTGTACCGAGACGATCGATTCGGGAGTGAAAAGCTCCAGGTCATCTCACCCTGTACGCAAGTGTATTATTGACTTTGGGGGGAGTGATGTTATGTCTGCAACACTATGTAACCAGCATTCTACCGCCACCAGAGGGCGCATCTATTGGAGTCCCAAGGGATCCCAGCATCTCTTGTGAGCACTGTATATAAGTAGGTCTCCCATGCTATGCCAGCACGCTGCAGTCAGAATAAATAGACTACGGTCACACTTACTCAAGTCTACAGTACTCAATCACACTGCTTTATTCGAGACGTAAGAGTTATGATCTGAAATTGTTGAATTCAATGTTGAGTCTTGAAGGCTGTAAAGTTTCTAATCGAAAGATGAGGTGCTGTTCCTCGAGCTTGCGTTGAGCTTCATTGGAACAGTGTAGGAGGCCAAGGACGGAGAGGTGAGAGTGGGAGTGGAGAGGGTAATTAAAGTGACAGGCGGCCGGAAGCTCAGGGTCATGCTCACGGACTGAACGGAGGTGTTCCGCAAAGCGGTCACTCAATCTGCGTTTGGTCTCCCCAATGTAGAGGAGACCACACCGTCAGCAGCGAATAAAGTATACTAAATTGCAAGTACAACAAATAAATGGCTGTTTCACCTGGGGCCCTGGACAGTGGGAAGGGAGGAGGTAAAAGGACAGGTGTTGCATCTCCTGCGCTTGTACGGGAAGGTGCCATGGGAAGGGGAGGGGGTGATGGGGGTGATTGAGGAGTGGGCCAGGGTGTCGCAGAGGAATGCTGAGAGGGGGAGGGGTGGGAAAGATGTGATTGGTGGTGGGATCACGCTGGAGGTTGCAGAAATGACGCAAGATGTTCCATTGAGCGCGGAGGCTGGTGGGGTGACAGGTGAAGACAAGGGGAACCCTATCGTGGTTCTGGGAGGGAGGGGAAGGGGTGAGAGCAGAAGTGTGGGAAATGGAACAGACATGGTCGAGGGCCATGTTAACCACGGTGGAGGGGAATCCTCGGTTGAGGAAAAAGAAAGACATATCGGAAGCACTAGTAGCATCGTCAGAACAGATGCGATGGCGACGGAGAAACTGGGAGCATGGAATGGAGTCCTTACAGGATGCGAGGTGGGTGGAAGTGTAGTCCAGGTAGCTGTGGGCTTATCGTAGATATTGGTCAACAGTCTATCCACAGAAATGGAGATTGAGATGTTGAGGAAGGGAAGAGTCGGAGATGTGAAGGTGAGAGAAGGATGGAAATTGGGAGCAAAGTTCGGGATGAGAGCAGGAAACGGCACCGATACAGTCATCAATGTCCGAGAAAAAATGTTGTAGTGGCCCGGGAGCAGCGTGGGTCCACTTCAGGGAGCAGCGCGAACTGGTGCAGGAGGGCGACGGCTTGGAGAAGGGCGACTGGATTGGACGTCACCAAAATCCAGGTCGCTGATTGGTGCGTGGGCAGGTACAGCACGAGAGGTGACAAGCAGCAGAGGAGCGGCGAGGTCGGGGCGAAGGAGCACGAGAGATTGTAGAGGGATGTGATCAGGGCCCAGGAGAGGCGAGTGCCCAGGGGCAGCACGGACCAGCACACACTGCGATATGTGCGCGCACTAGGTCCGTGCAGCAGAGCAGGTCTCCAATCGGCTTGGTTAATACTTGCCACTGGACCAAGACCTAGCTCTGTCAACCCCGTGTGGTGGCTGGTGTGCAACGGCCACCACACATTAAAAAAATCCACGCACCGGTATCTTTCACCCTTCAACATGTAGTTCGGGTCCTTCATCGAAACACCTGTGAACTCATCCCTTTTTGATGTGGAAACAAGTCATCCTCGATACGAGGGAGCGCCTGAGCGAGACAGAGAGAGAAAAATGGTGAGAAAGGGAACCTAGGTAGGACTGGAACAAAGAAAGTTCCACATCTCCCACGGGTTCCCATAGCAACATGGAGGAAGTTGCTTGGAGGAAGTGAGTGGAGTTAAAGGCGAAGTTGTTCAATGTGAGAACATGTTCAGCCAGGCGGAGGAGGGTGGTGGGGGATGGGGACTGGTTGGGCCTCTGCTCGAGGAAGAAACAGAGCGCCCTCAGACCCTCCTGGTGGGGGATGGAAGTGTAGAGACCTGCCGATACACCGAGCGTTTCTGTGTGCAGGCCTATCAGCCTTCTTCTGAAGGCCGCCCCATCGAAGTCCTCATCTGAGCTCTCTGCAGCAGAACCCGTGTGTGACCTCACCCTCCGGGGAGCTGGCCCCCGAGCTACCCTTTCCCACTGCCCTGGCTACAGCCCGCTCATGCCCGGTGACTCACCCTGTGCAGATCCTGCCTCTATACTACCCTCTAATCTACGCACAGTGCCAGTCTCTGAGCTGCTGCCTGGGAGTGTCCGGTCGAGCGATGGTGTTTATTCTTCTCCATCACTCTCCTCCTCTACGTCTTCCGACACAGACTGGGCTGGTGGCACTTCTTGGGTACCTGAAAGGAGAAAAGTACAAGGGTCGGGTTGTGGTGAGGGGAGGGGGGGAAAGCGAGGTGTGCTTCAGCAGCTTGTCAGTGTGAAGAGATTGTGGGCTGAGGGCGATATGAGGGGGATTGGGTTTGAGCGTACTGTCATCATTAATGCTTTCAGCCTCACCAATCACCGCAGCCTCTGTGTCAGCTCCTCCAATTATTTCCAGAACTGTTCCCTCCAGCCTGGTTGGTTCTGCAGCTGTGTTGGCCCCCGACCTGTGCACTCCTGCCCGAGCTGATTGGGAGCCACCTTGGCCTGTCAGAGAAAGGGAAGTGAGTGAGTGAGTGAGTGTGGAGCAATGTGTTTGGTCCACATGATGTGCCTGCCATGGTTGAATAGCTGGCATTGTGTGCAAGGTGTGAGATGTGGGTGTGAGGCTTGCAGCAGTGTGTGAGGGCAAAGTGAAGTTACGATTGTGTGGTATGAGTCGTGATTGCCAGAGATTGTTGGTGGGTGGGTGATGGGGCATTTGAAGATGCATTCACTCACCTTGAGCACCCGTGTGAGGTCATTGAACTTCTTCCAGCACTGGATCCAGGTCCTGGGGGAAAGGCTGGTGGCAGTGACTGCTTCAGCGAGCTCCTCCCACTGCCTTCGAATAGTGAAGGGTCTCCTGGCGCCCTGCAGGTAGAGGACCTGTCTCCTTCATAGACCCCCTGTACCATAGCCTCCAGTGCTGCATTGGAGAACCAAGGTGCCCTTTCTCGGCCCTGTTGTGACATTGCTAACTTCCAACTGCAGTCAAAATGAGGCACTTCTCTCACAAAGCACCTTCTCTTTCAGATGCAGACAGCCTTTAACTCTGCAGGTAACGGTGAAATACAGAGCTGACCTCCCACGATATTGGGCCCTTGTTGAGCCCAGCACTAGACGCACTGCTGGTGGGCTCAGTGCTTGAATCATGTTAATGAGCAACCAGCACAGATTATGCGTCCTACCTGCACTACTTTCATCGGGCAGGGGCAGATCACGCAACGCCCACCTTCGCACCTTATCCAATTTAGCCCCCAATCTGTTTTTTTGTGATGTTGATTGAGGGTTGATTATTGGCCAGGACACTGGGGATAACTCCCCTGCTCATCTTCAAAATAGCACCATGGGATTTTTTATATCCACCTAGAGGGCAGACGGGACCTCTGTTTAACGTCTCAACCAAAAGACGGCACCTCCGACAGTGTAGCACTCCCTCAGCACTGCACTGGAGTGTCAGCCTAGATCCATGTGCTCAAGTCTCTGGAGTGGGCCTTTGAAACTACAACTTTCTGACCCAGAGGCGAGAGTACTGCCCACTGAGCCACAGCTGACACTAAGATGTGATGAAGCTTATAATTACTATATCTCTTATATTTACAATGGGACCATTGATAAAACTTGTTGCAATTATTCTTTCCCCTTTCTTCAGCCCTCCCAGAGCACAAATTGTTTTCTGGCCCAGAAGGTAGGGATTGACTGGGTCTAGACCTTCTGTTCTCCTGCCCTTCAGGTAGTTCTCCATGGGAACGACCAAACAAATGTGCATTTATATAGTGCCTTTCACAACTTCGGGACATCTTGAAGCACTTTATAGCTAATGAAGTACTTTTGACGTGTAGTTACCCTTATAATGTAGGGAAACACAGCAGCCCATGTGTGCACAGCAAGCTCCCACAAACAGTACAGTCCCCACCACATAAAACTTCGGTGTTTAAAACGGGCTGTCACTTACATTGACCAAAGGGTGGCACCCATCATCCATTTACACTAACGGCAATTTCAAAGCTGCCGGATATCGCGTTTTAAGTGTGCCGCTAACTTTGGGCAGAAAGAGCTGTTTACTCACTGGTTGGCACCTCATTACGGTGCAGCGAATGTAAAACACCAGCCTGATTGAGGCCTTGGTGATCTTTAGCACGTGCTGCAGCATGAACGTTAATTCTCCTCTCTGTGGCAGTCTTTGAAGCTGTAACTTACACATTCTGCTCAGCAGCCACTCACATACTAACGCTACAATGTTATAGCATCCATCGCGTATGGCGGGAATATCGCGTACGTACAAACGCTCCCGTTGCAAGTGCTGGGGATTGTCTTGCGGTAAAGAATGGATGCTCTGTTTTTTGGTAGTGTTGGTTGAGGAATAGATATTGGCCAGGACACCAGGAAAACTCCCTGCCCTTTTCGCATAGTCCCATGGGATCTCCTATTAGGAATGCTAAGAGAGAGCACGAGAAATTCTTGGCCAGTAAAATCAAGGAAAACCCAAAGATGTTCTATAAATATATTAGGAGTAAGAGAGTAACTAAAGAAAGGGTAAGGTCTATTAGAGACCATGAGGGTAATCTTTGTGTGGAGGAGGAAGATGTTGGTAAGGTTGTTAACGAATACTTTGCATCTGTTTTCACAAAGGGGCAATTCAGATACTGCTAACGAGGAGGAGTGTGATATTCTGGATGAAATAAATATAGTGAGAGAGGAAGTATTAAGGGGTTTAGGAACTTTGAAAGTAGATAAGTCCCCAGGCCCGGATGAAATGCATCCCAGGCTGTTGAGCGAAGTAAAAGAGGAAATAGCAGAGGCCTTGAACATCATTTTCCAGTCCTCTTTGGATCTGGGCATGGTGCCAGAGGATTGGAGGGCTGCTAATGTAGTACCCTTGTTTAAGAATGGAAAAAGGGATAGGCCGAGTAATTACAGGCCAGTCAGCCTAACTTCAGTGGTGGGGAAATTATTGGACAAAATCCTGAAAGACAGGATAAATATACATTTGGAAAGACAATGATTAATTAGGGACAATCAGCACAGATTGCTTAAGGGAAGATCATGTTTGACTCACCTGATTGAATTTTTTGAGGAGGTAACCAAGAGGGTCGATGAGGGTAGTGCGTATGATATAGTATATAGGGACTTTAGCAAAGCTTTTGATAAGGTCCCACATGATAGACTGGTCATGAAGGTTCAAGCCCATGGGATCCAGGGCAAAGTGGCAAGTTGGATCCAAAATTGGCTTGGAGGTAGGAAGCAAAGGGTAATGATTGATGGATGTTTTTGTGACTGGAAGGATGTTTCCAGTGGGGTTCGGCAGGGTTCAGTACTGGGTCCCTTGCTTTTTGTGGTATATATGAACAATTTAGATTTGAATATAGGGAGTATGATTAAAAAGTTTGCAGACAACACTAAAATTGGCTGTGTGGTTGATAATGAAGAGGAAAGTCATAGGCTGCAGGAGGATATCAATCTACTGGTCAGGTGGGCAGAGCAGTGGCAAATGGAATTTAATTCAGAGAAGTGTGAGGTGATGCACTTAGAGAGGGCTGATAAGGAAAGAGTATACACATTAAGCAGTAGGCCACTTAATAGTGTAGATGAATATAGGGACCTTGGAGTGCTTGTCCATAGATCCCTGAAAGTAGCAGGCCTGGTGGATAAGGTGGTTAAGAAGGCATACGGAATGCTTGCCTTTATTGGCCGAAGCATAGAATATAAGAGCAGGGAGGTTATCTTAAATTGTCTAATACATTGGTTAGGCCACAGCTGGAGTACAGTGTGCAGTTCTGGTCGCCGTATAACAGGAAGGACGTGATTGCACTCGAGAGGGTGCAGAGGAGATTTACGAGGATGCTGCCTGGAATGGAGAATCTTAGTTATGAAGACAGATTGGTTAGGCTGGGTTTGTTCTCATTGGAACAGAGGAGGCTGAGAGGAGACCTCATTGAGGTGTACAAAATATTGAGGAGCCTGGACATAGTGGATAGTAAGAGTCTATTTCCATTGGTGGGGAGGTCTATTACAAGGGGACATAGTTTTAAAGTGGCTGATGGAAAGTTTAGAGGGGATTCGATGGGGGGGGCTTCTTTACGCAGAGGGTTGTGGGGATCTGGAACTCGCTGCCTGGAAAAGCGGTGGATGCAGAAACCCTCACCACTTTGGGTGGTTGGATGGGCACTATTGATAAGTATTGCAGGGAATCGAATACAGCTAGGGTGATCTCCTGGACTAGTTTTGATCGCCTGGATGGGTCGGAGTGGAATTTTCCCAGATTTATTCTCCCTAAATTGGCTTGGGTTTTTATCTGGTTTTTGCCCCTCCCAGGATATCACATGGCTCCGGTTGGGACGGAGTGTAGAATGTTTCAGTATAAGTTGTGTTGCAGTAGTGTGAGGCGGACTGGTTGGACTGGGTGCTCTTTGCCTTTCCGTCATTGTTCATAGGTTTATATGTAACCTTTAGGGCTGCTGACCAAGGGCCGTGCGGCACTTTGTCGACCGGAGCGGACACGATGGGCCGAAATGGCCTCCTTCTGTGCTGTAAATTTCTATGTTTCTATGTTTCTATCCACCAGAGAGGGCAGATGGGGCCTCGCTTTAACATCTCATTGAAAGACCCGCCTCTGATAGTGCAGCACTCCGTCAGTACTGCCCTGGGTGTGTCAGCCTGTATTATGTGCTCAAGTCTCTGGAGTGGGGCTTGAACCCACAACCCTCTGACTCCGAGGCGAGAGTGCTGCCCACTGAGCCTGGAATTCCTCCCGATTTCAGTTCAAACCCCAGAGTTTGGGTTTTCCACTGAAGATAAAGCAGGTGCTCGGAGAAACCCCCCAAGAGCATTCTACTCCCTGATCGCCACTCAGCACCTCCCTCTAACAGCCTAGTCAGGGTCAACGCTCCTTTTGTGCAGAGTAAGCATAACGTTGCATTCTGGACTGTATTAGTTTTGTTCATTTTTCAATCAGCATTGTTTTAGGGAACAGCAGCTGGCAGTGAGGGAGACTGAGCGACATTCTGCCCCTGGTTGTATATCCAGCTCGGTGCCAGCAGGGTGCAGCAGAGTGCAGGCCTGCAGTGGGAGATTGGCAGCAATTGTTGGCATTGCCGCGGGGTCAATCCAACCCACAATCGGCACAGGTCTGGGCAGTAACCTCCCGCCTAACCCCGGTAACCCGCAATCTCGGGAGGCAACACTTAAAGGCTTGCAAGGGACGGTTACATTTACAGGGGTATGGCCAATTTAAAGTGAAATTACCATATATGGGGATATAAGTTACTGCGGGTGCTAGCACTCCCGGTCTACAACCCGGCACGGGAAGGGTTAAACTGGGCTCACCCCCACTCCACATTCAAACAACATGGTCCCGTCCGGACACTGCTCCCCCACTGCTCCCTCTCCCCTCACCCACCCACCACTCCCGCTCCCCTATCCCCCTGGGCACCCCCTCCCCCTCCCCCACCCTCCTCCACCACTCCCCTTCCCCCCACCGCTCCCCCCTCACCACATTGCCCCTCCCCCACCCCTCACCATTCCCCCTCCCTCTCACCCCACCGCTCCCCCTCCCCCCACTGCCCCTCCCCACACTGCCCCTCCCCCACTGATCCCCCTACCCCACCAGCCACCACTACCCACGGTTGCCCCCAACCCCAGCCTCGATTGCCCCGGTGCCGACCCACTCCCTCCCGAGTCTTTGTGTTCTGATGTATCGACGTCGCTCTCCCTTTTCCTGTTCAGCCTTTGCCTGAACCTTGGATACAACTGATTGGAAATGCACCCACTGCATGTCCTGGGCGCTGGGGGATATATAATGGGCTCAGTGGTGGAGCGGGTCTGTTACCAGACCAATAATCCGGAGACCGGGACTTCAAATCCCACCGTGGCAGTTTGTGAATTGAATTGTTAAAACAATCTGTAATTATAAAAAGTGGAATCAGTGAAAGAAGCTGTCGGAGTGTCGCCCAAACCCAACTGTCCGAATGTCCTTCAGGGAGAAAACCTGTCGTCCTTACCCGGTCTGGCCTACACGTGACTCCAGTCCCACACCAAGGTGCTTGACCTTTCCCTGCCCTCTGAACTGTCTCCCAGCCACTCCGTTGTGTCAAACCACCAGCAGCACATCAAGAAGGTCATCGCCACCTTCTCCATGGCAACGCGTTGGGGCCGCGGTGAATACAGGAGAGTCGGGGCGGGGGGGCGTACTGCTCAGTGAGTGTGGCCGAATTTCCTGTATTTGCTGCTCCAGGGTGGAGGAACAGGAAGTGTGTGTGAGTGTGTGTGAGTGTGTGTGTGTGTGAGTGAGTGTGTGAGTGAGTGTGTGAGTGAGTGAGTGTGTGAGTGAGTGTGTGTGAGTGAGTGAGTGTGTGTGAGTGAGTGTGTGTGAGTGTGTGAGTGAGTGAGTGTGTGAGTGAGTGAGTGTGTGAGTGTGTGAGTGTGTGTGTGAGTGAGTGAGTGTGTGTGAGTGAGTGAGTGTGAGTGTGTGTGAGTGAGTGTGAGTGTGTGTGAGTGAGTGTGAGTGTGTGTGAGTGAGTGTGTGAGTGTGTGTGTGTGAGTGTGTGTGAGTGTGTGTGTGTGAGTGTGTGTGTGTGAGTGTGTGTGAGTGTGTGAGTGTGTGTGAGTGTGTGTGTGTGTGAGTGTGTGTGAGTGAGTGTGTGAGTGTGTGTGAGTGTGTGAGTGTGTGTGTGTGAGTGAGTGTGCGGTAAAAAAAGAGGGATTGTGAGTGCTGCACCGTGTACAGCTATGATTCACTTCTCACCTCTCGCCATGCTGTGCTCACTTTGCAGTGTGAGCTGGGTCAGATAACAACACTGTGCACCTCAGTTATTGGCGTACGGACCGGTTCGGTAACTCAGTCAGAATTTGACACCCTGGGAAAACAGGAGCTTATTCCTCATTCCTTTATACGCCAGAATTCGCAGCATTCAAACCACAGCAGACTCTTGGCACATTGCGGTGGGAGCTGGCCAAAAAAGTCATCAGTATTGTGTCAGTATAACTCCGATCAATCACAAGCCTTCTGCCATATACACCCTGTGCTGCATCTGT